>NC_060275.1:113100393-113425484 GCF_021613505.1 Equus quagga
GGTCTGTATGTATAGATATACATGGTCCATGGTGTGTATATATACATGGTCTGTATGTATAGATATACATGGTCCATGGTGTGTATATATACACGGTATGTATGTATAGATATACATGGTATGTGTATGTATATATATATATATATTTACTATTCAAACAGGAAAGAGGTGCAAAATTTATTGGTCATTAGAGAGTTATATGATTAATTTTCACAAAATTTGTAACATGCTGGGTATAGGTGACGTCTCTCTGTGTCTTCATCACTTTATTCTCTCGTCCTGTGAGCAAATCTGTGATTTGAAATGAATGTCACCAGCGGAAAATAAAATATCAGTATATTAGGGGTCTGGAGTCTTTGGATTGAACTATCATTTCTTTGTTTTTGCTGTTTTTTGGTTGTTTTTAGGTGTTATAATGTCAGATATGGTATTGGCTCATGTCATTTTTAACAAAAAGACTTGAAATTCTGCATTGTAGCGGGACAAGCCTTTTAATATGGCCATATTTTGTTAATATAAAGAAACCAAAGTAAAATGCAATTTTGTGTCCTGAAGGTGTGTCATTGTTTGCTATGAAGTGACTGGACTTTTGGGCTCCCCTCTTTCTCTCTCATCAGGAAACCAGCACTGCAGCCACCAGAGAGGGACTCAAATAAAGGCATGTCTAGATGGTGACAATGCTACACTCTGGAGCCAGCTAGACGGAATTTCTGTGGAGTCTTCCTTTGGAAGTCAGCAAAGTTAGGCTTCTCTTCATCTGTGCAGAATGGCCATGGGCAAAAGGGCCTCACAAGACCCTTTTCAAGCTTCATGAATTTCTTACTGCAGTTTTTCCTGGCATAAGGCACTACCTGAAATGTTAGTTTGGTCATTCTGATTGCTCCAGTGATCTGGTCAGACGTTATAATAAGGAGCACTGTCAATACTACATTCTTTGTATGTTTTCCTCCACAAAATCATGTTGCCTCACTTTGGGGAGGAGGATGGGGAACATTCAAGATGCACCCATAGCACCTCAGCTCATCATTTAGGAACAAGAGGCCCAGTGGACACAGGCTGGAGGGTTGCTGAAAGGGGCCCTTCTAACATGGGAGCTATGTCGTGCCCAGCAGGTTTGGAGAATTGACCTCATCAACTCACTGTTCCTTTGTTCTTATGCCTGGCTGAAATTCACAGCAAAGATGCCAATGCTTGGGTCGCACCAAGACCAATTAAATCATAATCTCCAGGATGTGAAGCCTAGGCATCAGCATTAAAAAATCAATTTCAGGTGCATAGCCAGAGTTGACAACCACTGACCAAGGTACTGAAAACAACATATCCTTAAAGAAATAAACTGTTTTGTTTGGATTCTTTAATTAACCGGTTAAGTAAAGTAAATTGTGTGATGTCCAGTGAGAAAGAGAGATTGGGAATCTAGAAGATGCGTCTTTGCCCTGGGATGTGGGTCAGGGAGTGATGGCGTCCATTCTGGCGGGCAGTACAGGGCAATTAGCAAAGTCAATGTGGTAGGTGATGCTCAAAATCAGGGAGGATTGCAGTCTCAGGCAGTCTGTGCTTTCCAAACAAGGTCTTTGTCAGTGGATGGAAGTGGAGGAGCAGGACTCCTTTTGCATGGAGGCTGGGCATCGTCTCTTGGTGAGCTGGATTCAGGAAAGGGGGCTTCATGGTAGGGATAGGGGACATGCAGTACAAATGACCTCCCACTTCATGTGCAATGTGGCACTTTCTTCACTAGGCATGGATGGAACTGCAGATCCCTTCAGTTCTCCTAGAGGCCACTCTCAAGTGATCAAGAAGGAGGGAGAGAGGAAACTGGGAATCAGCAGCCCTCAGATCTTAGGTTTCATCTGATGGAGGCAAGAGTGAATTCTGGATGCCCAGGGAGGCTAAAGCTTCTTGGAATTTTCCACTTTGGCTGTCCCATTGGGGTGGACTTGGTCTGTGGCAGAGACCACTGGGGGGGATCCTGCTCTGGAGAGAAGGGCTTTGGGAGAATCTGAGCATCCCCTAACCCCCAAAATTCCTCAGAAACCCCACACTGCTGTGACTGGTGGCATCCATGTCCCATAATTGGCTTTAGTAATTTAAACCATCATCTTATCATTAGTCTCTTCTGTCTCCTTTCTAATCGGGTTTCATCCTATCGTGACTCGAAAAAAAAAAAAAAAAAGAAAAAGAAAAAAAAAGACTGTAAAACCCCATAATGCAAAAGTGAGAATGCTGACAGCTGGGCTGGTTTAAATTGGCCTCCAGAAGATATGACACTGCTCAAGTGAGCTGGTCTCCTGTAATCACAATTCTCTCCTCTCCCCAACCCTGCTAGAAGCCACTCATTAATTATAGATAGAAAATATAAAGATCGGTTTTCTTGCCTTGCATTCATGACAGAGATGTATAGTAAATGCAGTGAAATTGCATTGCTAAACTTGAACTCATCTTAAATCAAACTGACCTTTAAATTATCCTTCAAACTTTTTCTCCAACCCCCATCCCCAAATACTTTTGGCCCACACACCAACTTGTATTAATGACATATTAAATTAGATTAACTTTGAGCTCAGGCTGAAAAGGTTGGAAAATAGTTTTTATTGCAGCTTTAGGTGAATTCTAGTGTAATGTATTATATTAATATGCTATTTGCTTCTCCAACTGAGATAAGGAAACAGAGTTAGGTTAGAGAACGGAAATCACAATGCAATCTCAGCCTGGACCAAGTCATCAAAACTAAAGGATAAATTTCTAAAATTCAAAACTGTTTGGTTTTGAAGCAGTCATGGACAGAAGCCATGATCCTCTCTTGTATTTGGGTTAAGTTTCCTGTGATTTGGTCTCAGAAGACCCTGACTCTTCCCCACCAGGAGTCTTCGTCCATGCCTTTTCACATTCTCTAAGTCCCTATGTCTTGGCTGTTATTCTGGGCTGTGTTCCTGGTCTTTGAGCAGGGGATGGACAGGCAAGTACAACACCATGGGAACACCCAACTCAGCTCCTGAACTCAACAGAATCTGAGCCGATTTAGAATCACAAGACTACTTCTTAACATGCTACAGCAGTTCCTTGTGATATGGAGACTATAGAAGCTTTTTTTCCCATTTGTCTTCCCAGCTAGCTTCCCCAAGTCCTCTCCTCTGGGGCTCAGTAGCTTGAAAGAATAATGTCTGATACAATAGATCCTCCTGTGTGCATCTATAAGACTCCTAAGACATGCTGTCAGAGATGCCTGAATTCACTGCTTATTCTCTGGAAAAGTGACTGGGTAAGGAGAACTCCGGATGCTCCTGTATACATATCACATGCTTTCCAGATCAGCTTCCTTCCATGTGGTGATCTTTGCATGCTCTCTATTCTTAGTTTTCTCATCTGCAGAACGGAGATGCTAAGAGTAAATACTTTTTAGAGTTGCTGTGAGGCTTAAATGAGTGAATTCATTTAACAGTGCTGGACACAGTAAGTCTCAGTGAATATTAGCTAACAGCTGCTGTCACCCCTGAGAAGCCATTTTATACAACTGTGTGTTTAGACTTAGAAGACAGGTAAGACACTTATGTGTGCAGAATTGAATAGATGAATTAGGAGAATGGTCTAACGTATTCTATGTGTTTTATGTGTTTGCTACGGATTGAATTGTATCATGATTGGCAACGAATTGAAAAATTCATATGTTGAAGTCCTAATGTCCAACACCTCAGAATGTGACTTTATTTGGAAATAAGGTCATTGTAGAGGTAATTTGTTAAGTTAAGAAGAGGTCATTGGGGGGAACCTAATCCAATATGACTGGTGTCCTTATAAAAAGGGAAATTTGGACACAGGGACACATACAGGGAGAAGGCCACATGAACATGAAGTCAGCCATCTGAATGGCCATGTGAACCTGAAGACGAGCCAAGGAGAGAGGCCTGGAATGAATTTTCCCTCACATCTCAGAAGGAACCAGCCCCGCCGACACGTTGATATTGGACTTTCCAGCCTCCAGAACTGTGAGACAATACATTTCTATTGTTCAGCCACCTGGTCTGGTTCTTTGTTGTGACAGCCCTAGAAAACTAATACAATATTTTATGGGGAGGAAGAAAGAAAGGAAGAAAGTAGGAAAAAAATGAATGAAAGAACAGAATAAAATAAGAAACTACTTTTATAGCACGTCATATGAAAAAGTATCTACTGCAAGGCAGGTACTTAAGTCTAATTTTACAGAAAAAAACCCTTGAGACTTATTCTACATGAAGTGCTCAAGTTCACATCCTTTGGAAGTTGTGGAATCAAGGTCTAAAACTAAGTTTGCATGCATTCCAAATCATTTGCCTTGTGATACATCCTATATGAGAAATGAATACTTTCTAGTTAACTTCAAAAGAGACCGGGAAAGTTGTACCTACAGGAAGAAGTTTCCATCAGTTCTAGTTATGGCTCTCTGGGTTCTAAGACAGGGAAGGCCACCCTGGGTCATCTGAAAGAATGGTGTTGGGTTTTCGTCTGCTTTACTGAGAGTCTCAGGGAAAATCTCATGAAACCCAAAGAAGGAAATATCACAGGGGCTAGCTGAGTCTACGGAGGAACTGGAAAATCAGAAATGAAGGTACATTCACTCCCCATCTCTCAGGGCTGTATATTTTCTTTCTTCTCTGATTCTCTCCATCATGGCTTCTCCGGTGGCTTGAGTCTACTGTGGTCCCTATGACCCCTGCCTCCTCATGTTCACATCCTTGTGTAATCCCCTCCCCTTGAGTGAGATAACAAATGTGCGTTGTTTTAAGCCACTAAATTTGTGGTGATTTGTTGTGCTGAAATCTCTGTTTTCAGCATCTTCTAATGTTTTGTACTTGGATCTATATGGCTGCTCAGTACTGATGACTCTCACCTGTTAGCTCAGGCACATACTACTGGCTCTAACTACATTCTGTCTCAGTTCCAATTTTTTTTTCCATTTTAAATGGACTTTATTTTTTAGAGCAGTTTTAGGTTCACAGTAAAATTGAGCAGAAAGTACAGAGAGTTCCCATATATACCCTTTCCATTCAAATGCACAGCCTCCCCTACCATTAATATCCCACAGCAGAGTGATACAATTGTTACAATTGATGAACCTACGTTGATATATCACAATCATCTAAAGTCCATAGTTTGCATTAAGGTTCACTCTTGGTGTTGTACATTCTATGGATTTGACAGGTGTATAATGACCTGTATTTACCATTATAGTATCATACAGAGTATTTTCACGGCCCTAAAAGCCTCCGTGTTTCTCCTATTCATCCTTCTCTCCCCACTGAACCCCAAGAAAACACTGACCTTTTTACTGTCTCCATAGTTTTACCTTTTCCCACAATGTCATAGAGCTGGAATCATGTAGTATGTAGCCTTTTCAGATTGGCTTTTTTCACTTAGTAATGTTCATTTAAGGTTCCTCTATGTCTTTTTATGGTTTGATAGCTCATTTTCTTTTAAGTGGTGAATAATACTTTATTGTCTGGATGGACCACCGTTTATCAGTTCATCTGCTGAAGGCATCTGGATTGCTGTTGCTCCAAAGTTTTAGCAATTATGAATAAAGAGGCTGTAAACACCCATATGCATGTAAGTGTGGACACAAATTTTCAACTCATTTGGGTAAATACCAAGGAGTGTGATTGTTGGATTATATGATAAAAGGATGTTTAGTTTTTCAAGAAACTGCCAAACTGCCTTCCCAAGTGGCTGTGCCATTTTGCATTCCCACCAGCAATGAACGAGAGTTCCTGTTGCTCCACATCCTCACCAGCATTTGGTGTTGTCAGTGTTCTGGATTTTGGCCATTTAATTAGGTGAGTAGTCATCTCATTGTTGTTGCAATTTTAAATTCCTTAAAGACATATGGTATGGAAGACCTTTTCATATGCTTATTTGAAACCTGTATATCTGGGTCAATGAAGAAATCAAAGGAAAAATCAAAAAACACCTGGAGACAAATGAAAATGGAAATACGACATGCCAAAATCTATGGGGTACAGCAAAAGCAATTCTAAGAGGGAAGTTCATAGAAATTTAGGTCTATCTCAACAAACAAGAAAAATCCCAAATAAACAATCTGTTTATCTTTGGTGAGGTGTCCAGGTTTTTTGCCCATTTTAAAATCTGGTTGTTCATTTTCTTATTGTTGAGTTTTAAAAGTTCTTGGCATATTTTGAATAACAGTCCTTTATCAGATATGTCTTTTGCAAATATTTTCTCCTGGTCTGTAGCTTTTCTTGTCTGTGGCTTTAATAGAGTAGAAGTTTTAAATTTTAGTTAAGTCTGGCTTATCAATTCTTTCTTTCATGGATCACATCTTTGGTGTTGTATTTAAAAAGTCATCACCAAGCCTAAGGTCATCTAGATTTTGTCTTGTTATCTTCTAGGAATTTTTGGGTTTGCATTTTCTATTTAGATTTATGATCCACTCTGAGTTAATTTTTGTGAAGGGTGTAAGTTCTGTGTCTAGATTCATTTTTTTGCAAGCGGATGTCCAGTTTGTTGAAAAGACTATTTTTTTCTCTATAATATTGCCTATGCTCCCTTTATTAAAAAAGACTATCTTTTCTCTATTATATTGCTTGTGCTCCTTTATCAAAGATGAATTGACTATATTTATGTGGGTCTATTTCTGGTCTCTCTGTTCTGTTCCATTGATCTGTCTATTCTTTCACCAATAAAACACTGTCATGATTACTGTAGCTTTATAGTAAGTCTTGAAGTTGGATATTGTCACTCCTCTGACCTTGTTCTCCATGGGTGTCGTTTTGACTATTCTGGGCTTTTCGACTCTCCATGGAAACTTTAGAATAAGTTTGTTGATAACCACGAAATAAGTTTTAATGGGGATTATATTGAATCTATAGATCAAGTCGGGAAAAATTGACATCTGAACAATATTGAGTCTTCCTATCCATGAATCTGGAAAATTCCCCCATTTATTTAGTTCTTCTTTGATTTCTTTTATGAGAGTTTTATAGTTTTTCTCATATAGATCTTTTACACATTTTGTTAGATTTATACCTAAGTATTTCATTTTTGGGGGTTCTAATGTAAACAGTATTTTGTTTTTAATTTCAGATTCCATTTGTTCATTGCTGGCATGTAGGAAAGTGATGGATTTTATTATATTAATCTTGTATCCCACAACCTTGCTATAATCACTTATTAATTCTAGGAGTTTTGCTGTTGATGTTTTTGGTTTTCTACGTAGACAATCATGTCATCTGCAAACAAACCGTTTTATTTCTTCCTTCACCATCTGTATACCTTTTATTGCCTTATTGCATTAATTAGAACTTGCAGTCTGATGTTGAAAAGCAATGGTGAGAGGGGACATCCTTGCCCTGGTTACGATCTTGGTGGAAAAGCTAGTTTCTCACCAGCATCATGTTAGCTGTAGGTCTTCTGCAGATGTTCTTCTTACAGTAGAGGAATTTCCTCTCCATTCCCAGTTTTTTCCCCTTCCCAAAGCCCCAGTGTATGGTTGCTTATCTTAGTTGTAAGTCCTCCTAGTTCTTCTACGTGAGTTGCCATCACAGCACGGCTACTGACAGACAAATGGTGTGATTCCATGACCAGGAAACGAACCTGGGTCACCGAAGCAGTGAGGGCACCAAACCTGAACCACTAGGCCATCAGGGCTGGCTCGCCTTTATTCCCAGTTTGCTGAGAGTTTTGATTGTGAACGGGTGTTGGATTTTGTCAATGCTTTTTCTGCATGTATTGATATAATTGTGATTTTTTTCTTTAGTCTGTTGATATGATGGATTACATTAATTGATTTCCGAATGTTAAGCCAGCCAGGTACACCTGGGATAAATCCTTGTCATAGCGTATACTTCTTTTTATAAATCATTGGATTTAATTTGCTAATATTTTGTGGAGGATTTTTGCATCTGTGTTCAAGAGAGATATTGCCTTTAGTTTTCTTATAAAGTCTTTGTCTGGTTCTAGTATTAGGGTAATGCTGGCTTTGTAGAATGAGTTAGGAAGTATTTCCTCTGCTTCTAACTTTTGAAAGAGATTGTAGAGAATTGGTATAATTTCTTTCTTAAATGTTTGGTAGAACTCACCAGTGAACCAATCTGGGCCTGGTGCTTTCATTTGGAAGGTTATTTAATTATTGATTCAATTTCTTTAATAGATAAAGTCCTATTCAGATTGTCTATCTCTTCTTGTGTGGGTTTTGGAAGATTGTGTCTTTCAAGAAATTGGTCCATTTCACATAAGTTTCAAATTTTGGGGCATAGAGTTGTTCATAGTGTTCCTTTACTATCCTTTTAATGTCCATGCAATCTGTAGTTACATCCTCTCTTTCATTTCTGCTATTAGTAATTTGTGTCTTCTCTACTTTTTTCTTAGTCTGCCTGGCTAGAGCCTTATCAATTTTATTAATCTTTTCAAAGAATCAGTTGGTTTCATTGATTTTCTCTGTTGATTTACTGTTTTCAATTTCATTGATTTCTGCTAGATTTTTTCTTATTTCTTTTCTTTTATTTACATTAGATTTACTTTGCTTTTCTTTTTCTGGTTTCCTAAGGTGGAAGTTTAGATTGCTGATTTTAGATCTCTCCTCTTTTCTAACATATATTTTCAATGCTACAAATTTTCTGCTAAGCACTGTTTTCACTGTACCCTACAGATTTTGATAAGCTGTATTTTTATTTTCATTTAGTTCAAAATATTTTTAAATTTCTGTTGAGATTTCTTCTTTCACTCATATGCTATTTAGCAGTGTGTTGCTTAACCTCTAAGTGTTTTAGGATTTTCCAGCTATTTTTCTATTAGTGATTTTTAGTTTAACTCTATGATGATCTGAGAGAGGGCATTGTTTAATTTCTACTCTTTTAAATTTGTTAAGGTGTGTTTAATGGCCTTGAATGTGCTTGATTTTCCAGTTTGTTCAACTTTTCACTTGTTATTGGGATGGAGTGGTGACTTCCAAGCTCCTTACATGCTGGAATGGAAACTAGAAGTTGAAATTTTATAAGAGTCTCACCAGTTGCTGGCCAGTGAAGCAGCAGCCATATCTGGGGTAACTTTGTGGGTGTTGTGTGCTATTTAGGGCTCTGGCTTCTAAGATCCTGGGGAGCTGGAAGCTATGCTTTTGGATTTTGGGTGAATTCAAAATCACAGTAACATGTCTAGTACATGTCCACAGGACAACAGTTGCCATGCTCAGTTCATATACGTCTAGGTAGCATCCAGTTACATAGTATATTTATGACTAAGAAATACATAATAAAGATTTCACAACCTCAAAGTTCCTTGGTAAGGCTGAATAGCAGAGCATGGTATTCAATGACACACTGAGTTTACGAGCTATACAACAATGTTGGGGGTAAAAACCTGGCTTACCCCAGGTGTCAGCTGTAATGTCTTGGCATACTTTGCTGGTGGTATCTGGGAGACAGAGGTAACACCAAAGAGTAATGGAAGATTAACAGGAATGAGATCTTGCAGTCCAGTGAGCCCACCAGTTCTGAAATCCTTTCATTCAGTTCAGGTCTGCTGGGCTAGACTTGAGTGGATGATAAATAGGCTGGTGCAGGAGCAATTATTCGGTGGTCAGTTAAAGCAAAAAAAACCAAACACACAGGTGAAATAAGTGAAGGGCAATCTATTACCTGGGGCACCTGCCAAAGCTGTTTTTCCAGGGTAGTTGTACATTTTTTCCCCTCTGGAAAATGAATAGAGCAATTTGATTTCCAGTCTCACTGCCCTATGCTGCTCTCGACCCTCATCACTTCACGCTTGCATCACCGAAATTGTTTTCCCATGGATTGCCCTGCTTTCTGTCTTTCTCTCTTCTAATTCATTCTTACTGCAGGAAGATTTACTTCCTAAAACACCCATTTATTTCCCTTTTTAAAAAACACTCCTTTTTGAAAGCTTTCAAGGATCCCCATCACATACAGGACAAAGTGTAAACTTCACCCGGTATTCTAGATCTTTTGTGTTTAGACTGCAACCTTGTCAATAATTTTTTCTAACTATTTGCTGGCACCTATCTTCACTTCTGGCCATATTTTTTTCCAGGAGAGCAAATGCCCTTTTCTATGTCTATATCTGTCTTTGCCCATGCCCTCTCTTTATTTGGGTGGATACTTTCCTCTCAGCCCATCAAATTCTGTGCTGGCTTCATGCCTCGCCAGAATCACCTTCTGTAAGAAGCTTATTTTATTTTTGACTACTTCAATCCCCAGTGTCTCTGTGAAATAATAAGAAATATGCGTACATGTTGGTCTCTGCCCCTGTTCTTGACACAGTGCTCCTGAAACCCTAGTAAATAGAGATACTGGGAGACGCTGTTTTCCTAATATTTAGTCTTTGGTGCTGGTTCCTGGCACAGAGCTTCAAAGATCTTTGTAATTTCCTGAGTGGTAGGAGGGTCTGACACTGAGTTCCTAAATCCCTTGGAATTTCCTGGGAGATGGAATGTCTTTGAGTCTAATGAGGTGACTGTTGGTGGGCTCCTGGATGGGGGCTGCTCACCAGAAAGACCAAGTCACAATTAGCAGCTTGGAACTTTTGGCTCCCTCTCCATTCTCTAAGAGGGTAGAGGGACTAGAGATAGAGTTAATAATTGGTCATGCCTATGTGATGAAGTCTCCACAAAATCCCAATTGTATGGGGTTCAGGAACTTCCAGGTTGGTGGACACATCCACCTACTGGGAAGGCGAGGTACCCCAGCTCCACACGGACAGAAGCTCCTGTACTCAGGATCCTCCCAGACCTATGCATCTCTCCATCTGGTTGTTCATCTGTCTCCTTTACCACATCTTTTATTATATAACAAACTGGTAAACCTAATTGTTTCCTTGAGTTCTGTGAGCTGTTCTAGTAAATGACTGATTTCAAGGAGGGGGCTGTGAGAACCTCCAATCTGTAGCCACGTTGGACTGAAGTTGTGGGTAACCTGGGGACCCACTACATGCCATTGGTGTCTGAAGTGGGGGGCAGTCTTGCGGGACTGAGCCCTTAACCTGTGTGGTCCACGCTAACTCCAGTTTGTGTCAGAATTGAATTGAATGGTAGGACACCCAGCTGGTGTCAGAGAATTGCTGGATGTGTGGAAACCCACACATCTGGTGTCAGAAGCGAAGTGTGGAAAGTAAAGCGTGAAAGCGAAGGAGAAACACAAGAGTGTTTTTCTTATACAGTCTCCTTTTTCAGCTCCTATATCGTTTCCGGACTGTGGCATTCATTTGTACTGAATCATTCACCACCTTTCACAGCCATTTGTTCTGATTTTTAAATCAAGTTCAGAATCAAAGATCCTTGAGAGCTGGAACCATGGCCTATCCTTCTTTGTAGTCTTCTCAGGGTCTGCCCCAGTGCTGCATGTAGGAGGCTCTGGGTAAATATTCTATGAATGAATAAATGGTACAAAGCAAAGCAGCAGTGAATCCGAGTCAAGGTATCATGCCCTCCAAGGAGGAAAACTGAGTTTCAAGCAGAGATGTGCTCCTCAAACAGGGTCTGTCCCTGATAAACAGTTCTGTTGATGCTGAACGCAGCCAGCATTTTCTTTCCGACACAAGTTAAATCCCTTTGAGCAAGTGTATCCTAAAATATAGAGTGATAACTTATACAGAATGAAACATATATCTTCATCTGTGTACATCAACTGTACCCTGCCCTGGGAGAAGCTGGGATGTGATGTTACATCTGATATTGAAGCAGAGTGAAATCCCTGACCTATCAGGGGATCGACCTCTGGGCTGGGGACCACTGTCCCATGATGTCCTGACCACTGGGCTCCCTGGGCACATCTAAACTTTGACTGTTGTTCAAATAGAAGCCCCATAAGATTGTAAGGCAATGAGGTGAATCTTTTCTAGAACATTTATCAGATAAAAGCACTTACAACGCACATTGTTTTCGTAACTATTTACTTAGACTCCAGTTTTCAACTTTTGTGAGGGGGCTGCTTATTTAAAATTTTCACCTTCTAGCTATTTTGCTGCCTTGTACTGGAGCTGAAAGGGGAAAATACCCCTCCTGATGCCCTAGTCCAGAAAGGTTTGGCTGTGTGAAAGGGGATGGAATAGAGATGTTAAGAGAGTGGACACTTGCCCGCTTGTCCCTCTGACCACTTCCGTTGATTGTACATCCAGAGTGCCATTGGTCAAACACCCAGTAATTTTCCTTTAAAATATTTTAGCTTAGTGTAAAATATGTCTACATGTGGGCTAGTTAGTTTGACTCTCTCTCTTAGGGGTGGTTAGTTAACATTCGTAGTGTCCTAAAGAGGAATGCACACTCCAATGGCAGACACAGTTAACATTTTAAAGATGCTACATAAGAGTTCACAGCTCAGCATCCTCTGCCCCAAATCTTCAACCATCTTCATCTGCAAATGTTTGCATGGGAGAATTGTTAATTACTGTAAGGGTTATTGGAGATA
Organism: Equus quagga; assembly: GCF_021613505.1. NCBI lineage: Eukaryota > Metazoa > Chordata > Mammalia > Perissodactyla > Equidae > Equus > Equus quagga. The sequence continues at coordinate 113,112,801 of NC_060275.1, forward strand.
ACTCTTCTTGACAGAAATGAGTGATGCTCATAATAATTGGAATATGTGGGTAGGTTAAACCCTGCCCAGGCCCCTCTGCCCTTCCATGGACAGGAGTGCAGGAATTTGGAGGGCTCAGCAGGCTGTGTGTGCTCCTTTGGAGTGTTGTCCTTGGCCTAGGGCTCTGCTGCATTTCCCTTCCTGCCTCTTAATTGAGAATTCTGTGTCCAGATCATGCAAGGTATTTGAGGAGGGCCTAAGTGGTTGAGGGCGGGGACTCCACAGAGCTTCCAGGCACAGAATTTTTCATGCTTGCTTGCCTAGAAATGTTAAGGTATGTGGCAAAATTGTGTCTTCTTTCATGGAGACATGCCACCTGGTAGTGGCAAGGCTGTGTGGAAGGGGTCCTTTTGCTCTTTCTCATCTCCAGAGGCCACCAACATCTACTGGCAAGAGCAAGGTTAGCTTAAGAGGGTTGTCAAAACCATTCAGTCATACAGTTTCTACCTTGCTCCTCCCACTTAAAGAGCTCTCTCTTAGCCCAAAGCCAAGGGCTGAGGGTAAGATTAGATTACTGTGTCACAAAATGGGAGGTACTTTGAAATCCAGGATGCTCTGGGCCTGAGAATTCTGAATGTCTTATTCAGTAATTTACTCTCATATTTTTCCCATCAGCAATAATAAGATACTGTGATGGTTAATTTTATGTGTCAACTTGACTGAGCTAAGGATGCCCAGAAAGCTGGTAAGACATTATTTCTGGGTATATTTGTGAAGCTGTTTCCAGAAGAGATTAGCATCTGAAGCAGTAAACTGAGTAAAGAAAATCACCCTCTCCAAAGCTGGTGGCCATCATTTAATCTGCTGAAAGCCTGAACAGAATGAAAATGTGGAGGAGGGTGGGCGAATTCTCTCTCTTCTTGAGCTGAGACCTCCACCTTCACCCGCCCTTGGACATTGGGGGTCCTAGTTCTCAGGCCTTTGGGCTCCAGGACTTACACCAGTGGCTCCCGAGTTCTCAGGCCTTTGCACTCGGGCTGAATTATACCACCAGCTTTCCTGGTCCTCTAGTTGTAGACGGCCAATTGAGGGACTACTCGGCCTCCATAACTGCATGAGCCAATTGCTATAATAAATCTCCTCTTATATGTGTCTATATGCACCCTATTAGTTCTGTTTCTCTGGACTATGCTAATACAGATAGCGTTAAGTTGAGAATGTATATTTTTCATAGACGGTTATTTTGGAGTTAAAAAAACAATTATGAGCAATTGTTAGGCAAGGAAAATTAGCCTATTTAATTAACCTAAGATGAGATGTGTATTAATAGTTTAAAACTTAGTCATTAGAAGCCCAAGGATGACTTGTGCATGGTAACAGTCTTCCTCCGAATTCTGAAGCAAGTCCCTGTGTAATTAGAAAACACATTGTTATGAAATCCAGAGAATTAATTAAAGTTAAAATTCGAGGGAGCACATTGAAGATATGTCCTTTGCTGGTGTTTTGTCTCCAAGTGTTGTGTTTATATATCAATCTAAAACAGAAAATGAGTTCTTTAATCTGTGGGCTGTTAGCGATTTTATCTTTCTTTCCCTTCAGATAAATTTTTTCATTGCTTTCATCATCTTCCTGGCACATTTTGAACTGCTTAGTCTACTAAAGTGGGAGAAACATGCTTAATAAAGCCAACTGACTTCTTCCTAATGTTAATTCAGTAAAAAATGAGCTCTCTTAAGAATGGGAACATATGATCTCATAAAACTTGTCTTTAGGCAAAGATACAAGACATGCCCACTTTGTCATTCCAAGGAAGCCAGTGCAGTTGAAAACAACCAAGAACTCTTGGAGATCTGGGTGTGGAAGTGCAGTTTGCGTCCTCAAGACAAAATGGGCACAGGTAGGTCTGCTTGAAGCCAGCGGAGGTCAACACTGTTGCTTTAGAACTTCACGCAGCTCGCCCAGAATTACCCGGACTGCCAACGGAAGTAACTGCCTTGGTTCATTCACTCTATTGCTCCTTTGAAAAGAAATGAAAAGGTGCCAGAAAGAAAATAGCAAGTCTGTGAGAAATTCTGTATTCACTATTTTAATAAACAAAACAGAAGTCTTTTGGAAATGCAGCATTTTTAACTCAAGAAGGAATTTTTCATAGTATCTTTCTTCTTATTTAAAAGTTCTAATAGGTTATTTGGGTAAGTTCAATGGACTTTTCTGACTGAAATGAGTATTTTCAAGATTATCTTGGTGTCAAAAGAAGTGAATACTTGAAAATAACAAACACTTACAGCTGTATAGTGTTTTAGAATATACAGGACATTTTACTTATTTGATCCTCACAATGACCCTGTTGGATAAACAGTATTTCCATTTTATGTATGAGTGTCTGGAGGCTCAAAGAAATTAAATAATTTTCCTAACATTACATACACGTAGTGGATTGTTAACTTGAACCCAACAATTGCAAATCTGGTTTTCTTTAGAAAACACCACACTGCTTCCCTTTAAAGAATTAACCGAGGAAAAAGCTGATCATCCACAGCCTTTGGAGAAATAGCCGCCTCTCCTGGTATCCCAGAAATTCAATAGTGCAAATGTTTTCACTGTAAAATGCACGAATGCGAAGGTTCCCTGACAGACCTGTCTTTTTGAACCTTGGAGTCCATGCTCTTTTTCTGGATCATTTCTTGGGGATCAGCGCCAAGCTGTGGTCTCCCTTCTTAGCTCTGAGTTATGCACACAGGAGGCGCCGAGGCAGTGGATGCATCTTCCAAGCATTTGTGTGTTCATGGGATTGAGATCATTGCTTAAGCAGATACAAAATAATTGGCAAGTGTGGAAAATGAGGTCCTTGCCTTCAAAGCACTTAGAATATTGACATGAAATACTTAGACCTAGAAAACATTACCAAAATGTTCACGGCAAGATGACAAGAGTCTAGCGTGATTTCTTTAGTCCTTGTTTTCTGGGTGCAAAGTAAGATCTTAGATGTGGAAGACTTTCTGTAGAAGGAGGTGTCTGAAGGGAAGTCTAGATTTGAACTGGTATTTAGAGAAGGGAGGGCTGGTAACATCAACAGGGCCTGGAGAGGTCCAACCAGTTTGGAGAATAATGATGAATAAGTTGTAAACTGACCTAAGCCAATTAGGTTCTTTTTGTTAGGTAAGGTAACCTTCAAAAAGTTAATGATGGCTGAAAGTTAGCTATTCTCTTATAACCTCAGTGCCAAGTTCTAATGAATGTAAGTCTCAAACCAGATGCTCCTGTGTGCATGTGTAAAGATCTTGTGCGGATATTTACTAAACAAATGTCTATTTGCAAAAGACACAAGAGATCCAACCTGTTCTGTAAGATCGATGAAGTCTTGGTTCTCTGTGCCTTAGGTGTTACTAGATAAAGAGAGAAGAACCTTTCAGAGGTAGGCTCCATCTCTGCGGTCACCCCTAACAGCCAGAAACCTCCTATCCTGGTGGCTAAAGCCAGGATGCTGAGGGTCCAGCCTTCATGCTGTTCCTAAGGGCGATGACTATAGCCTCTCGGGATTCATATATCCTGTGTAAGAATGGGGTTGTCTGAAATATTTTTGCTAGTGCACGTCTTGAATACCTTTAATTTTGTCAAAGAGAACATATTTCTGGCATTTACCATGGAAGTTTTAGAGGCCATCATTTTCACCAATCAAGATCCATCCTCGACACTGAGTAGGCTAATATATGCAGTCCAGGTCGGTGACTGAGATCCAGGCAACAGACACCCTGGAAGCAGTCCTACTGGAGTGCTGGCTTCCTCCTGGAACGCCATCAGGCCGCCACTGGACTCTCTGGTTTTCATTAGGGCAACTGACGCCTCTAGAGTTGTGATTTAAATGAATTGGCATATTCACAATACACACTATCTCTGATGAAATATGTTTAGGAACATTCCAGACAGTGTAATAAGAGGCTAGTGGGCTGGGGCTGACCTGTTATAGAATGCCTGGAAGGGCAGACTGTATATATTGAATTTGCAAGAGAACAGATCTGTAATAGCTATTATTCACCTCCGAGAGTTTTGGCAAAAAGAAAAAACTAAGTCGACCAATGATTGCACTGATTCCAAAGAAAGCTTTGCCTTCCGCAGGCTGTTCGAGGCAGCGCTATTCCAGTAATAAGCCAGACTGCCTACTGCCCCACTCACCCGCAATCATCCACGCAAGGGCTGCAGCCGCTGCATCACTGCAGGGGGTATTGACGTCAAAGGCGATGGCGGCACCTTCATCGGTGCCATTTCCTCTGAAACTGAAGTTATTTGCTCTTGCAACTGTGCCTCATATTTATAATAGCTTATTGATCAAAGCCAGGTCCGCTTTCGAGGCAGGGAGGAAACCATGCACCCCTTCCTTGTGGGTTAGTTTTCCACCAGAAGGCACTGGTTTTGCAGTCCTGGCTCTTCTGTATGAGGCACCGGGCATTTACATCCACCTCCTCACTCCCCCGTGCAGTCCATCATGCTCAGGCATGAGAAAGCAAAGGGCTTTGGTCTAAAGGTGCAAAGTGAGCTGAACTTGTTGCCCTGGACTGCTTAGAACATTCTTCGTCAGTCTTAGCCTTACTTTTGCTCATCAAGAAATATCGCTACCAACATATGGCCTTATCTGTGTATATTAGCTGTTTATGTCGACCACTTTCTAACATTTGTGCTTTAAACTTTAGAAAAATGTCAAACCCCATGCAGCAAGCCAGAAAACCTTATTTTCACTCTGTTGGGTGGAAGGCGGTATAAGGCAACTTTGCTTTGTATCTTGGCCCAAAATTTACTAACTGAAACCCCACAAGAAACCTACTGTGGTTTTACCTACAAGGGAGCCTTCTGGCCTGGAGGCGACAACATCATTTTAGGAATCTCCAGGGTCTGGTAACTGTTTCTAGCCTGCCTTAACATCTCTAGGTGACCAGAGTAGAATTAACTTACTTGTACTGGTTTGCTCAGGCCACCATAACAAAATATCACAGACTGGGTGACTTAAACAACAGACGTTTATTTTCTCACAGTTCTGGAGGTTGGAAGTCCAAGACCAAGGTGTCAGTAGGGTTGGTTTCTTCTGAGGCCTCTCTCCTTGGCTTGCAGATGGCTGCCTTCTTGCTGTGTCCTCATATGGCCTTTGGTGTGTGCATCCCTTTTGTTTCTTTTTGTGTGTTCATATTTCCTCTCTCATAAGGACACCAATCAGATTGTATTAGGGCCCACACTAAAGACCTTCTCTCCAAATACAGTCACATTCAGAGGTGCTTGGGGTTGGGACTTCAACATATGAATTTTTGGGGGACACAATACAGCCCATAGCACTTAACTTTCCTACAGATATTAACGATGACCATCCCCACTCCTTTCCAACTGTTAGGAACCATCTGTCACTTTTTCTCATACTCCAAACTTCCCTAAGCACCTCAAGATGGTGTCAGGTGCTGTATGTCAGTGGCAGTTCTCATACCCATCTGATCTTTGACCCCTGAGCAACTTTTAAAGGTGCAGACTCGTGGACCCTCCCCCCTCCTCCTCCCAGAGTCCTATGCGGTAGACAGGTCTTAGGAATCTATATCGGTTTATCTAACAGGAAAACCTCTCATGGGTAGATGTACAAATACGAATGTGCGTTTGATTAGAGGTCCTTCCGTCTGGGAACGGGGCTCGGGAACTACTGTGGGGAGAGACTTGTATCATTGTTACTTTTATGCTGTTTGGATTTCTTGTTATGTTCATGTATAACTTTTTAAATAAAAGTGTATTTGTTAACTTAAAATAAAGACATTTTTCCAAGTGACTCTTTTGCCCAGTCCCATTGGAAAACCACAGTTGAATACACTTGGGCTCTAAGAACTTATAGTTTAAGATTAACACCCAGCTGAGCTCAGGTGCTTGGATGGGGTCTCAGCTGAGCTTCAGAGTGAGGCAGAACAGATGGACAGACTCACAGACAGAAGCACAGGTACCTTGGGTGACCTGTGAGATGATGGGCGGGGGAAACACGAAATGGAAAGCTGGGCCAAACAAAGCATCACCCAGATGTTTGTAGAGGAAGGCAGGAAGTGGGACCTGCCAAGACGTCCTGAGCCACCAGGCTGGGTGGTTCTTACCTCTGGCTGCATATGGAATTATCTGGGGAACATTAAAAAAACTGCTCCTGAGGGGCCGGCCTGGTGGGGTAGCAGTCAATCTGTGCGCTCCACTTCCATAGCCCAGGGTGTGCCAGTTTGGATCCAGGGTGCTGACCTACGCACTGCTTGTCAAGCCATGCCGTGGCAGGCATCCCACATATAAAATAGAGGAAGAAGGGCACAGATGTTAGCTCAGAGCCAATCTTCCTCAGCAAAAAGAGAAGGATTGGCAGCAGATGTTAGCTCAGGGCTAATTTTCCTCAAAAAAAAAAAAAAAAAAAGAAAAAGAAATCCTTCTCCTGGGCCCTATTCCAGAGAGCCTGAAGGACTTGCTCTGGCAGAAATGCAGGCGTCAGCAGTTTCTAAAAGCTGCCCAGGTGGTTCAGAAGTGGGGCACGTGGCCTTGGCTGTTGTACAATCAATGGTCAGTTCTGCCCTGCACACTCTTGGGAGTTACCAGGTGACTAATGAATGCAAGGCTCCTGTTTTCTTCTCCAAAACTTGTCTTTAGAAGAGTGTTATTTGAGTGAGTTCCTTGGTTAGCCATTCTTTATCAGCAAAGAGATAAGGAAATAGAAATGGGCCTTAATATTCTGGAGAAAGGCTGTCATTTCTAGTGGAAGATCCTCATACCTGGCCCAACGCCTGCTTCCGCTAGCCCAGCCAGCCGAGGGGGGAGGTTCCTATAGAAAGAAAGGGCAGAGAAGGTGCTTTTCCCCAGGCAATTCTAGACATGGGGTGGTGGGCTGCCAAGTGTGGGAATCACGGAGAAGACAGGGACTAAATATCTAGCCTGGACCACTGGTTCTCAGTCTCGTCTGTATATCGGCGTCTCTGGGGAACTTTAAACACTACTGATGCCTGAGTCTCTCCCAGAGGTTGTCATGTGAGGTAGGGGGCTTGTTCTGGGCAGCTCTCTCCCTGAGGTCGTCCTGTGTGGTACGGGGCTCGGCCCAGGCACCAAGATTTTCTGAAGTTCCCCGCATGACTCTAATATGTGGCAAAGACTAAGAACTGCTGGCCTATTAATGGTGTAAATGGAAAGGACAGAATGGGGGGAAAAACATGGCGATGCCCGGGAAGTGTTGCAGGGAAGAGTTCTTCAAAGCTTGAGAAACAAGCGATAATGTTACTGGGCCGTGGTGTGGGGAGCAGAGTCCTTAGAGCCTTCGGCACATTCGTAACTCATTTAGCATTTCAAAGACGGAGCCTGGTGCCCTCAGATCAGAATGCCTTCCACAGCCTGCTGGTAAGATGGCCTTTCTGCTTTGAAATCTAAGCCAAGAGGCTAGCTGCGCTAGAGTAGGAAGATGAGATGAAGTAGAGGAAGAAAAATCCTGAAATCTGCCCCTTTCCGATCAGAGGATTGTGGGGAGACAGATTGAGAGAGAGGGTAGAGAAGGGGATGTGTGTTGGGACCACATGGATTCTGATGGGGTGGTGATGCTCCAAATATATAACAACCAGGACAGAACCTGGGGTGGACCATGAGGGTCAGGCAGCGCTCCGGGTCCTGGGGAAGCCAGAGCTGGTGAGGTGGGACGCTCCGGGGTGGGAGGCTTTGGGGTCAGACCTTCCTCGGCAGATAGTGGGAGTAGGCCTGTGGGGTTCTGAGGGAAGGGCTGGGGCGGTGATGGCAGCACTTTGGAGCCTTAGGGTACAGAAATTCTTTAATACTTTAACAACTGGTCCAGTTGCACTGGTGAGTACTGGCTGAAATACGAACCCTGGTGTATTATTTGTTCTCTGGGTTTCTATCTGCAGAGGAGAGGGTGTATGCTGGCATGCTAAATAAGCCAAGGGGGACACCATGGGCAGGTTGCCCAGATTGGTTCTGGGGTTCTGGACGCACAGCAGCCACATGGAGATAAGCACACTTGGTGGGTTAGAACAGCCTAGTGGAGGCAGAGCCAAAGCTGAGCCCTCCCCAGCCACCTCCGAGACCCGTACCTTGTGGGTGGGACCCAGAGTGCTCACATGCCCCTGGTCCCAAAGAGGTTTCTTCATATGGTTATATCTATAAATGTTTACCATAACAGAAATTAATTTTTAAAAATATTTGTTAAATGTTTCATTAGAGACAACCATGACAGATCTGTTACATGGCCATGTAAATTACATATTTCTATGAAAAATAGCAGTATTTTCCAAAACAAAAAATACTGAGTGAGAGATTGGCATTATTTGACATCTTTTTCATACCTCTTTAGTGGAGAGAGCTGCATTCTCCCACCTGCTTCTGTTTCCGTCTTTGTGATTTGTTGTTTTCCAGACGTGGCTGTAAAAGGGAGGCGTGTTTAACGGTTTTCTTTTTCCAGATAATTGTGTATATTCTTCTTCTTGGATATGGCATCAAAACTCCACTGTTACGGTAAATACGGTGATATAGTGTTTGAACTGGGAAAAATAGCACATTAGGAATTTGTGCCCTTAACCTCTATGTGGTTGCCTTTTGTAAGAAAAACTTCTCCCAGGTTCTTTCTACCTTGCCATCTCTATTTCCTCTGTGGGCACATCTACTTCAACTTGTATGAAATTGTGGGATTTCTAAAGGTTGGATCTTGGGTCCCTTTTTCTTCCTACCCTATATTCTGTCCCCAGAGGATCTCATCCATACCCATAGCTTCATTACCTCTTAACCCAGTTGTCTTACAAATTTAAATCTTTAGCCCTCAATTTACTCTGACTCCTATGTTAAACAGCCTACTTGGCATTTCTACTGCTATGGCTCAAATATAGTTTATGCTCCACTTGTCTGAAAGCAGACTTATGCTCTTCCACCAAGCCTGGCCTCTTCCTGTCTTGCTTATTGCCATGAACGTCACCACCAGCCATTTGAGTTTCTGGTTAGAGACCTTGGAGGTCTTCCTGGTCGTCTTGCTTCCTCAGCTCTGTTTACCCTTCCCCAGTTCTTATGACCCCACATCCACTTCTCAGACCCCACCCCTCCTCCAGGCCCACCTGAGGCACCATCATCTCTCATGGGACTCCGGTAGCCTCCTCCTAATGACTCCTGCATCCAGTGTTGCCCCAACAAGATCTGCTCCATACAATGACCTCAGAATCACCACTGGAAAATGCAAAAATACAAATCTTGTTAGGCAGTCTGCTCTCCTAATAAAAAAAAGTGACCCCAAAAGCCCCCTGTAATGATTTAATTCAAGCTGTAAGCTCAATGGCTTAACTCAAAATGCAAACCCTGCTCTCCTGGTGGAGCACAGGACTCAAACTGGTTCAGTTCTTTGAGCTGTAGCTGAGCTGCCTGGAGTCTCTCCCATGCATGTATGGTCCTGGCTCAGCCAGAGATGTGAGCAGGGTTCATGCACAGAATTTGGGGCTTTCCTCTTCCTACAGGATATTCTCCCCTTGCTTTCCAGCTACTGGGGTTGCCCCATCTCTGTTTTCTCATCTTTGGTCCAATAAAACTGTACATTTTCATCTGCTCCTGTATGGTACAGTCTGGGGCCTGCCCTCAGAGTAAAAGAAGAACCAGGAAACTCATCCAGTTTCTTTCCCTTTTAAAAATATCATGACCCCCCTACAGTATCTGCTCGCTTTTGTCACTCTCCATGCCTTCAGGCTGTTGCTTATTATATCTGGTCCCAAGTTTGTAATTTCTGCATAGTCTAGGGGAGTTTTTTACAGTTTGAGGAAGGATTGGTCCCATAGGAGCTCCAGAGGCATTATCAGAAGTGCAAACTCAAACCTAAAGTCCTCACACTGGCCTTCAAGCTTCAGCATAGCCTGTCTTTTCTGTGCTCCTCCATCTTGAACCCAGAAATGCTCCCCCAAACGCTCTTCATTTTGGCCACACTCGCCTATCTTCACCTCCTCTAAGGTGCCATCCTCCTTCTGCCATCCTGGCATCATCCATGCTTTCTTTCCTCCCCGACCTGAGCACTCCCACCCATTCCTCATGTGCCTCACCCCACACAGTCAAAGATGGAAGCTGTTCCTTTAGGAGAGTCAGGCACTGCTTCTCAGGAAAGCCTTTAGGTCATTTCCCCATTATATACTGCGGGCACCATGGATGTTTCCTATGTAGCATTTATACTGGCTGTAATTTGATGTCCATTTCTGGAACTCTGATTCATGTCCATTTCCCAAATCAGACTGTAGGCTGGTGAGATCTGGGACCGTTTTGGGGATGACGACATGTCATTCTCTCAACATTGTGTACAACTCCAGGTCCAGCCCACAAAATGCTCCACCAGCAATCTACAGGCTTTGTGCATAAGGCTCTCAATACACACATTATAGATTGATTAATTTTTAAAATAATTCAGCAAAGTGTGGAAGGTTCAGGATAGTAGAAGCCTTTTCCTATTACTTAGAAGCTTTCGAATGAACTGAGCACTTAGAGTCTTTCGGGCTTTGGGGAAGCAGCTCAGCAGAGAAAACATAGGCAAGGTTGAACAAAGTTTTTGGAGACTCGCTCTTTGTGACGCTTGGTCCTTTGTCAGCAGAGCTAGAGCGAGAGGATAAAAGGAAGACTGTGGGGGTGTCTCAGAGTCAGTCAGCCTTTGTGGAAACCCAGCTGAGAGGCTGCTCCAAAAGCAAAGGTGGGACGGAGGAAGGGGCGTTGGAGCAGGAAGTGTGGCCTGGGTGGGGAGGTCATGGTGGGAGTGGAGAGTGGGAGACTCAGTGATTATGCGTCAGGCCTGTGATTCTCTCTGGACTGTCCAGCTCCTGTCTAAGCCCAGCTATGCTCATCTATTTCTGGTTGGTGCAGGGCAGCCGGCAGTTTCCACCCTTCAGCCTCTGATCATGGTCCCTGCCACACTGCCCGCTCCCTATCCCCTTCCCTGGAGCTCTCCGAGTTAGCTTTCAGGATTCTCCTCACAGTTTCATCCCTTGTCTTGTCTTTTCAGGCAAACCCACCCCCTCCTTTGTATGCCTGCATTCCATCTATACATTTTTCTATTTTTCTAGTTATGCTTATTATAACTTATCGCACTTGTTTATTTACATATCTGTTTCTCCCTGTTGGACTGTAAACTCCTTCAGGATAGAGTCTATGTTTTACTCCCCCTTTCTCCCTAGTGCTAGCTCAGTCACAAGCACATAATGTGTAAATGGCTATGGTTGGAACAAATGAGTGACAACTGATCAGGTGTGGTGTGTGGGGCTGGGACACCACCTTTTACACACAGGTGGTGGAGAAGCCTCCTATGGCGAATATTGGGTGATGACAAATGCCACATGTAGATAATCAAAGGTGTATGAAGTAAAGTGGTCTGGGAAGTAGGAGAAAAAATATTTGAATTTCTCTGTGACCAGGGTACTGATGAAATTGGAGAAGATGAGATGAGATTTGTTGAGAGTTAAAAAGTGAGGTGTATTTGAAAATCACTTGAAATCCTTGCAGTGGAAGGCAAGGCTTATGTTCAGCACATTGCACTAAGGCAGTTGTATAGGTTGTTACCATGTGAGCTAGTTTCTTACTAATTGGCTAATAGATGCTGTCAAAGAATATATATAATTAATAATGCATGTGATTATTAGTATGTGGTATGATCAAGTTACCATTCAGATAAAATCAAAGTGATGGTCGGATTTGGACAATAGAGACTCAAGTCCTGTGGATAGAGTGAAAATCGGTTCCATTACCTTGAAAAACAGCTTGGCAGTATCTACTCCAGTGAACACACACATATTTTATGCCTCAGCAATTTCACTCCTAGCAGCAATGCACATGTGTGCACCAAGAGACGTGTATTAGAATGTTCCCAGTGGCGTTAGTCACAATAGTCCTAAACTGGAAGCAACTCAAATGTCCATCAATAGTAGAGTGGATAGACTTTGGTAAATTCATGCAATGAACTAATATGGACTAAATATGAACTAAATATGGCTATTAAAGTCAGTGAAATACCGCAGCGTGAAACAACATGGATAAATCTCACAAACATAATTTCAAAGGAAAGAAGCCAGACAAAAAAGAATATTGTACTAAATCTATTCTACATAGATTCACTATTTCTATGAAGCTTAAGAACAGGGGAGACTTTTGTGGTATTAAAGGCCAGGAGAGTGGTTACATCTGGGGAAAATTAGGGGCTAGTAATTGGGGAAGGCTTGAAGAGGCTTCTGGGGCATAGAAATGTTCTATTTCTTTTTGGGTATGTGTGTGTATGAGGAGAACTGTGCCTGAGCTAACATCTGTGCCCATCTTCCTCTGTTTTGTACGTGGGACATCACCACAGCATGGCTTGGTGAACAGTGTGTAGGTCTGCACCTGGGATCTGAACCTGCAAACATCGGGCTGCCAAGACAGAGCACGCAAACTTAACCACTACGCCACGGGGCCAGCCCCAGCAATGTTTTGTTTCTTGACCTATGTGATGGTTACGTGAATGTTTTAATTTTTGATAATTCATTAAAACGTATGCATAGGCCTTGTAACGTCTCCATATGTGTGTTAAGCTGCAATAAAACAGATTATTTAAAAAATGCAAATAATATTATATATTTTTAGTTAGTAAAAAGATATGTACCGTCCTCAGTTGTTTTTTTTTTAATAGGAAGATTAGCCCTGAGCTAACATCTGTTGCCAATCCTCCTCTTTTTTGCTGAGGAAGCCTGGCCCTGAGCTAACATCCATGCCCATCCTCCTCTACTTTATATGTGGGACGCCTACCACAGCATGGCTGTTGCCAAACGGTGCCATGTCCACACCTGGAATCCGGGCTGGCAAAACCCAGACCACCGAGAAGTGGAACCTGTGAACTTAACCTCTGTGGCACTGGGCCGGGCCCCCATCCTCAGTTTTCTTAACATCATTTCTCTATGAGAAACCAGTTCTTTGATGTTGCTAATAATGTTATTGATGTTTCTTCACCTAATACTTTTCCTTATTTATTTGCAAATGGATTTCCAAATGACCACTTTGCTAATTCTAATCTATGTTTTATATTTTATATGCCTTTATGACACAAATGCTTTCCTTCCTTCAAAGGTTAATTCGTTGCAACATTTTCCTTCCCCAGCTTTTCTGACTCAATGACGCATGTTCTTTTCCCACATTAATTTTCAGTTGATCTAATCATTCTTCTTTTCTTAAAGGATGAATTTACATTTTAATTGAATGCTGATATAGAACTATTGATGAAACTGTATTTTCTCATAGTTTAGCTTCATTTTTTCCCTGACTTATACCATTTCTAGTTCAATTTCTTAAAACATCCAAACTTAACACCACCACCTCACTGAAAAATGTTTGATCAGAGTCAATTAGAGCAGTGTTGCAGAAACAAAGTTATGGTATATTACAGCAAGAGATTGGATTCTATTACACTAAATAATTTGTGCTTCGCCTACAGTGATATCTACATAAAGCAAATCAAAGGAATTAATATTCTCTCTAGTTAGCCAAGTCAGCAGTCTGCACTTCAAAGTGATCACAAATCTTGTACTTTTAACCAAATGGCTGCACTTATATTTAACTTTCCTTTAAAAAAGAAATTGTAACTTCATAATAATTGCCAAAAAATCAAAACTTCATTGAAAATCTATAATTTATTCAATATTTAAAAGAGAGTAGAGTGTATTGATGGAAACACAGGCTTGGGGTCCGGTTTCTGGGTTCGATCCCCAGCCCAGGTATTGACTGAGTGGCCTTGGGTAAGTCACTTATCCTTTTGGTACCTTAGCTTCTTTGTCTGTTAAAAATGGTCACTGTGAAGATGAAAAGAGTTCTCCCAGATAATTGCCTGGTACACAGGAGGCACTCAATACATGCTAATTGTTTTGTTGCCATTGTTACATGTGTGTTACAACTGATGAACCATTATTTAGCACTGAGAGTGATTGTCAATTTAGAAGGGAAAGCCATTTCTTGTGTAGCAAAGGTCCATGTGACAATAAAAAGGACAGTTTGAGAGATAGGGAGTGTAGAAAAAGAAATGATTTTTTTTGACATACAGTGACTGTGTAGAAAAAGGTCAAAGTTATTTTGAAGCTAACATTTAAATAAGGGTTATTAGCTGAAAGAAAGAAGTTAGTGTTGGCAAGAGTGACTACTGCTGATTGCCATTCTCACAGCATAACAATTGGGGTGAAGGACAGACAAATATAACGATCATGATTCTTGTGGAATGATACCTCAGTAATCAATAATAGTAATTTATGTTTCATGATGAAACAGTTAAGATCAAAGGTATCAAATCACATATTCCATTGTATTTACCCTAAGCACGTGAGAAAGCCTGGCGAAGAGTTTCAGAACAGCCCAGGCAGGACCAGAAGAACTCCTGGCTGACTTATAGACTCAGAGGAAATAGCAATGCTTATTGTCTAAGCCATTGAGTTTTTGGTGCAGCTTGTTACAAAGCAATAGCTAACTGATACAATCAGTTTTATCTGTAGTGACTGAGGACCTTTGTCTTTACATATTAGTGACATGTTCTTAAGGTCCTCACCTCTCCAATCTCTGACACCAAACATGCAGTGTCTACCATATCAGTGCAAAGTATGTTTGCAGGTTGCTTAGGCTGGTCTTCCTCAGGTTGACTCGGCCCTCAGTCTCTGTCCTGTTACCTGACATGTGGTATCTCTGGGGATTGACTTGGCATCAGCATCTCCCTGTCTACAATTCAACTTTTATTTTGTATGCCAGACTTCATCCCTATCTGCCTCTGAACTCCCCATATCTGACTTTGGGGTGGCCCCTGCTCCTGGCTTTGCCACCCCAGCACTGGCACTGGTAGCTGGAAGGAGCCTGAGCTGTTGTCTACACCAGTTGTTCTTATCCAGGGGCAATTTTGCTAACCAGCAGACGTTTGGCAAGCTCTGGTGGCATTTTGGTTTGTCCCAACTATGGGAGATGGTGCTGTTGATTGCTGTTCAACATTCTACCATACCTAAGAGAGCCCCAGTACAACAAAGAATTATCCCACAGAAGTATCAATGGTGTTGAGATGGAGGGACACTGGTTTCGGTCTATCACAGAGAATGGTTTCCTCGAGAGTGAAGTCTTTAATCTCCAACAGCTGTCCTGAGGTTTCCATATCTCTGTGTCCCAGCTATTCTCATAGTGAGTCCGGGGAGCAAAAGTCCTCTCTTTTTGATAAACTGTGACTCATCCAAATTGAGCCAAAATACCTCAAAAAGCAGGTGTCTTCCCCAGAGATTGTGTGAGAGTCTTTTCATGATCCTGCCTCAGTCTCCAACTTAGCCAGCTCCAGGACTCCCATAATAATAGCAAGGTTACTCAGAGACTAATCTATAATCCCAGAGCCTGGGAACTTTGTAAGGATCCTTACAGAAGAGAGACATTTTTTTCCAATTAATTACATTTTAAGTGTGTCTGAACTTAGCAACTGGTTCTTTTAAACACAACAAAAGTAGCTTCCTCCAGTGGGCCTCAGGTTTGTATTTGAGTTTATTAAGCACATTCTGTGTCTTCTCCATCGGACTTTGGCTTTGTCTTTATTGCTGATAAAGGAAAAGCCAAACCAAACTCTGAAGAGGAACATCTCTGTCCCGGTAGAGATACAGAGACATCTCAGTTGTCTTCTATGAGTTATAAACAGTAGTCGCCGCTGATATAGAACCTCTGGATATTTAGCAAAAGAATGCACCAGGTAACCTCTGGACCCTGGCAAGAGATGGCTCACAAAGGCAAAGAGAAAGTTGTAGACGCTTCACACACCATTTTACACCAGCACTCCTGAGACTTGTGTTATATGCCTCACTGACATGTTCTAGTTTGTATATAGCAATCACACACATTAATCAGAGAAGCGCTCGCCTCACCCTAGTCTCACCCTTCCTGTGGAAACTGGGGGAGCTGTGGTGTGAGTGCTGCCCCACACCACCAAGGTGAGCCAGCAGTCGGTGACGAGGTGCGTGAGTTGCCACCATGCCTGGAGGCCTGCACAGACCTTTAGAGCGTAAAAGGTATGGCTGCTACTTCACTTTTGCATTCCACATCTCATGCAAAATGTCCCTTGTGGCCAGCACTAACCTGGGGCCACACAGGGCAGGGAATGCTGGGAAATGTGTCTTCGCTTGGCTTAGTTGACACAGTTTCAAAGGCACTACAGCATCCCAACATTCTGCACAGGTTTATTCTTCCATAACAAAGGTGTTGACGGGTGTCTCTAGCTTCCAAAAGTTCCTTTAAAAGCACATCTGCAGCAAGTCCAGCTGCTCTCTGTGTCCCCACCCTTACACAGTTTCTATGCTGGGAATCCATTGTAACTAGTGGTCTTATAGCTGTGAGCCAAAAAAGATGATGTGGCCACATGACCTAAGTGAAAATGACCCCTAGCTAAAGAGAGATAGATAGCTTGGAAAGTTCATATTGTCCAAGGGATCAGACAGCTGCTGCTTAGATGCAAGGGTTCTTGGTTCACGTCCCAGTGCTGTCGGCCTCTATCTGTTAGATGTCCAGTCCTGTTTGGATGCTCATGCATGTGGAGTCTGGTTAAGCAGCTCAAGGCTTTAATGAGCAAAAGCATTCTGATGATCCTGATCAATCCTCCTGGAACCACACTCTACGACACCTCCCATAGGTGGTGATGCTGGGTGTGGGGTGGAGTATCTAAAAGGAAATCCTCCGCTAAGGTGGAGAAATATTGGGGAACTTGGGGTTTCAGCAACTCAAAACCCTGGATGCAGTTTGACATGAACCATTTTATACTGCATTTTATTCTCCGCTGAGTAATGTGATGTTGAGGTGACTGTGTTTGTTTTCTGAATCCATGAATTGACTGAGTGCCCCCAAATGACTCATGTTCCCCACACATGGCAGTCAAAATGATTCCTGTTATTGGCTTTCAGTGGAGCCAGTTTTAGTGGATTATGCCTAATTCTGGTGGAGGGAAATAGCCACAAGCTGTAACGTGCCCTCCTCCTCTGGTTTCTTCCCCCGCCGAGATTTTGATCCATTTCTCCATCAGGAGGTAGACAACAGCTGACTTTCGGACTCCTTTTCTCTTCTCTAACTTATGATAAGAACTTGAAAGACTTGATATTCTATTGATGTTCTTTTGGAGGGAGAAAGGAAATGCCTTACAATGAAAAAGAAAGAGGAAAAAGAAAGAACAACTTTTACACTTTTATCACAGTGGGAAATTCATGCTAGGTTCTGATACATTAAGTGGTCCCCAGACAGAAATTTGAAAATACTTCCAGCTGTTTAATTTCAGTTGGCTCTATCGAGATGAGGGCTACTCAAAGCACATGCATGTCAGCCATTCACCCGGAGGACAGCAGTTAAATCTCTGACATAGGCCAGATAGCCCTGAGCAGGATGACAGAGAGAACTGACGCCACCAATGACAGGATTAGTTCTTGGATGTTCTTCTAAATGTGTTAATCAAGAGACTGCATATGTGTTCTTTAATACCTGTGGCAACTTGCTATTCAAAAATACAAAGAATCGAAAGGGAGATAGAGGCATATTTTGCATATATATTGAATTTTATTCATGAGACAATATTAAAATTTCCCAGTAAGTTGGAAATATTTCTAAAATCTCTTCTATATCTGGAAAGATATGGAAGGAGTGGAGTTAATCAACAGGAGGAAACACAGTTTGGGGAGAAACCCAACTACTTCCTACAAAAATAAAGAACATGCTTAAGTGTTCAATCCTCTTGAACAGCGGGTTTCAAGAGAGGCCAGTTGTGCAAATATAAAGAAACCTCTGTGTTAAAGACCCGTTTCAGGAGGAATTGAGTATTTGAGTAATTATATTTGAATCAGGAGCATTTGCAAACTGTGGTTTCATATCCTGTCTGAGGAATGGTGCAGAAAATGTGGAGGAAAGACATTAAATGTGTATTTCTAGAACTCTATATTCCTTGTGGCATGCGTAGACACATTTGGGAATAATCTGCATCATGAGTAGCGGTGGTATCTTTGTTCCTTTCCTTCCTGAATAAACACTTTGGAAGGGAACACGTGTGAGTGCTCAGCGCACCACATTTAAAGACAAGGAATGTTCTTTACGATCACTGCAACGATACAACCTTCCTTTGTTCTTCAGTCACCTCCTACTTCTGATGCTTCTTCTGCAGCTGTTGTCACCATCTCTTTTATCCCTCCTGGGAAGTTGTATGAATAACTTTTAAAGTTAAGAAGTCATTATGGTGTTATTATTTGCATTTTTAGGTTAGCTCTTTCCATCTGTTTTCCATAAAAGATAATTCTGCAAAGTAAATTTGGCAAGCTTTTATTTAATAATAATATTTTTAAAAGCCCACTAGCAAAGGCATTGTTCATTACAAATGGAATGGGAGAAAGAATCTGCTGCTGGGATGTGACAGATTTTGCTTTAGGACTAAACGGAACTTTCCATGTGGCTTCTGTGAAGGATGGATTTCCTAGCCAAATTTGCAAGAGAACAATTATGGAGTTCAACAGTCATAACTATAGAGAAAGGAGACTGACAGATCTGGAATTCCCATTTTGATGATAATATAAAGAAGCGAAAGCAGGAATAATTTCATTGCTCTCCTCTGAGCCACGCTTCACCATGTCTTCTGAATGCAGCAACTCCATGGTTCACACTCTCAGAACATCTGCGGCATATTTGAACCCTCAAACGTCCTTCAGTTTTGTCATCCCTTTCACCCTACATCTCTCAGAGGTCAGCTTCCTCAAGCAGGTAGCTGGCTCCCACGAGTTCCAGGTTCTGGTTCTTTTGGAGTTGTCTAGACAGGAAAGGGTCCTTCCTTATCTGTGTCTGCTCTTCCCTGGATGCTGGGTTTCTGCTCAGCACTGGGGCCTCCAGATGCCTGGGGAGGATGCTGCTCTCTCTATGGGGCTCAGCAGACAGCTGGAGGTGGGGCAGGGTCCCTTCCTCTTTTCATCCTGGCCTCTCAAGTCTCTCAGTAGCCATCACACCTGGTTATGCAAAAGGCCTACCTGAAGAACTGGGGCAATTTAAAATGGGAATTACAAGGCAGGAATGGAGAAGTTAAACCTAAGTACTAAATAAACCAGTCACCATAAGTCCATGAGAAAACATCTAAGAGGTTAAACCCTTTCCAACGACGTTCACTATAAACCCTCCCTGCCGGGACTGATCTGCCGCCCTTTCCAGTGTGTGCCCATCATTAAAAGTCTCTTTCCTAACCTACCACAAAGAATTGCTGCTTACTTTTGGGAATTTCTCACACCGCCCTTTCCCATGCATCCTTCTTCCCCTCTGAGCAGTCCTCACATCGGAGACACTGACTCGCGGCTAACAGCATGGAGTTTCAGCAGAGTGGTCAATGCTGGCTGATGACACACAAGTCCCCCTTCTTCCCACAAAGCCCGAACCAGTTCTGGGGGAGACTGTGAGATGTCACAGTACATGACAGACCAGTGAGAGCACAGAGGTTCTGTGGCTCTCACATCCCTGTGAGTGCCCTCATGCTGTTACTTTCCTATCGGAGGGGTTGGGCCAACTCACAAGGACCAACACATTTTCTCAGTGACTGAACAGTCTTGATCTGAAGTTGCAAGCTGGCAGCGTGGAGGCTGAATTCAAGTGACCGCCTTATTTAATTTGGGCAGTAAAAATATCTGAATTTGGATGTCTGTAGGGAGGACATCCCCTTTCCACTTCCACCACAGTCCTCGCCACTCCCCGCTGGCTCCTGCCTGCTCCCTCATCGACTTTACCTGCCCGGTTCCTAAAGTCTTTTGAGTTTGTGATCAAGTGGAGGAGGGAAATGATTCCTAACTGCCTCCTAATCCAAAATGCTTCCCTTCCCATGAAGTCTGTGAAAGCATTGTTCCGCACAGTAGGTTTTCTTGACCCTGTTGGGACTTCATAGAATCAGAGAAGAGCCGCATCCCTTAATGGTGTCTCCTTTAGCACGCAAGATGGTTTAGAAGGACCATTATGTATAAATGCCAAAAAACCCCAGGTCCAAGGGATAGGGGTCTTCTACTTGAAACTGATTTGTCTTGAAGACCAAAACTTGATGGAATCACATAAAAGGTAAGAACAATGTATGACCTTTAGAGATTTTTCACCCTGACTTAGAAATAGAAAAAGAGAAGTTGAGGGACATCGAGTGATTACTCAGACAGGGCGGGGATGGCATCTATGCCCAGATCTTCTGACTCCAAATCAGGGAGTTTCACACCTGAATCAGGAAGGTCTTCTAGCGTGGGGACTCAGACCACACGAACCTAACTAAACTTTGGACCAGAGATTAAAATAATTTTAAAGAAAGAATAGAAGAAAAGAAAAACTCTACCTGAGTAACGTCCTGCAGCCTGAAGGAGAGAGCAGAGGTGAGCTCTCAGTAGGACTTTGAAATTCCACTCTGGTTCTAATGGTTTGACCAAGAGCATGAAATGGAACCCCAGAGTGAGGCGTGGATGCTGGGGAGTCAGTGAAGAGAAATGCAGTAGTTTCTAGACTTTGAGATTTTGCAAATTTGTTTAAAGACAATCACAATAGTTTTTCCTGATGAGTGTAACATTGCCAACATCTTACTTTGCCATATAGGACATTGAAACAACAAAAATAAAACTAGGACCACCTGTCAGCTCTATAATTTCATAAACAAAAGGAGTTTTTAAAACCAAAGAAGTATGATGGACTTAATCTCAAAACGAGAACAGTTCCTCCAAAGAAAAATAGTTCACAAATTTATACCCACAAGGTAAAAAAAATAAAGGATATTGTTTAAATATCAAATGCAGAGAAAATGCACTAGACAAGTTTATGTTGTACATTTTGTTTTTACAAAAATTTCGTCAATTTGGGAAGATACAGTTGAGACTGTAAAATAAAGTGACCCTTAACTACCCAACTTGTTCCACGTAGCACTTTGTTTTTATCACAGTCACTGCTGAGAATTGGGATGGTATGAGAAATTAGATAATATTTTAAATATCTGGGATGTTCTGTGCAATCTGAGAGGAGATAAAAAACAATGCCTTTCCTCTAGTGGCTTCTCTGGCTCTCCCTGTGTAGGGCAGGGAGAGAGCAGGCCAGATGCTTAGGGTTGCATGGGCTCGAGGGGGAGACTTTTAAAAAAATTTTGATTTTTTAATCTTATTTTTGTTTTTATTTTTTGCTGAGTAAGATTAGCCCTGAGCTAACACCTGTTGCCAATCTTCCTTGTTTTTTACTTGAGGAAGATTGGCCCTGAGCTAACATCTGTGCCAGTGTTCCTCCCAGTTGCCACCACAGCATGGTTGATGAGTGGTGTAGGTCTGTGCAAGGGATCCCAACATGTGAACCTGGGCACTGAAGTGGAGTATGCTGAACTTAACCGCTAGGCCATGGGGCCAACCCCCAAGGGGAACCTTTTAAAATTGTCAGTCTGGGCTCCCGAGCATCCATCACAGACAAAGAGAATGTATCAGAGAGAGACGCTGGGGCCTGAGGAAAGAGTGTCAGTGGGTAACAGTGCATGAGGGCTTGGGTCTCAGAGGTGGGCGCCCAATTGGATTCCTGGCCTCCCACTTGTTAGTTTCAAACTCAAGACAAGTTATGTAGCCTTTTGAATCCTTTGTTTTCTCATACATAAAATGAAAATCAGAATAGTTCTACTTCATTGGCTTGCTATGAGGATTATTTGAGCGGTAATGTCTTTGAAGTTCCTAGGACCAGTCCCAACACGCCATAAACCCTCAAAAGATAGTTGCAATTATTATTAGGCCAGAACATTATCTGACAGATGAATGATTAGTGGAATTAATAGACAGCTTAATGATAACAGGGCACCAGTGAATTTTAGGATTAGATGTGCCGCCTCTTCAAGTCAATATGGTTGTGCCTGACAGATAATGTGATTACTATCTTTTGCCTGCATATATTATGTCTCCCAATTTAATTAACAAATTATTTCTTCATGTGCAAGAATTAAATTATTTAATTAATCTGCCTCAGTGATCTTTGATTAGTGGCTCAAGGGTGGGATAAATTTACAGGTAAAATTTCATTTCTGAACATATCTGTCTTTATTTGCATTCATGTATCATATTTCAATTTTAGATAGAAAATCTCACAGTTTTTCTAAGGGAAGTGGAAAATAAAAAGGATGAGAGCTGCTTGGAAACATCTGAGTATTTAATTCCAGCCCACTCATTCTGCTACCTGGAGTGATGGGTAGATAGAGATTATAATAAGAGTTTTGATTTTTTAATTATTATTATTATTGGTTTTCACTGATTTGAGAAACAGGCTTTTTCAAAGGGGAAAGTGATTATGAAAATTAGAACCTGTGGCCACAGATATGATTCTCTCTTTGTTAGTGTAAACTACTCTGGAGAATTTGTCCTCCAATCCAGCTAATGGTAACAGTCTAGAAAACAAAACGTTAAACAGCTGGATGTGAATTACATTGCTACATCTGCATGTCTATTGCTGTACCATTGCTGAGCTCTTTGAATGACATGAAACTTTTTGGGAAAAATTCTAGGAAATATTTTCTTTCTTTTTTTTTAAGGCCACAATACTGTAAAAAGTGTTTATAAGCCTGGAAGCAAAAATAAGTATACATAAAGTTACTTTTGTTGATCTGGAGGAAAAGACTATATATTATATTGGCATATTTATTTACATATATATAACTTTATTATATAACAAAATCTACACTTTTTAAGTCAACAATGAGTCAAAATTATTTGCAATCACTTTATTTCTATTGCTTTCCTTTTTCTGCCCTGAGCATATGTCCATATTGGAGATTTACTCTTTGATCATTGCGTTTGCTAACAGTAGACTAATTACGACACTATAGTTGAATTGCTCGTTTCTCAGGGTATACTCTATTGTGGGCAGGGACCACGTTTTGTGCATGTTAAAACGCTCACTGCATTTTAGTTCATCCACTTACCCACAGAAAATGCTTGACAGATGTTGAACTGAACAATTACTATCAGTTGACTGTTCTCCTTTGTCTGCCACCATTTTGGTCAGAGGGAGAATTTGAGGTGGTGCTTTTGCACACATGAAGAGAGGAAAGTCGTGGGATGAAATTCCTCCCGTAGATACTATTGGTCCCTGTAAACACGCTCTCCCACTGAGCAGTGGAGGAGGAGAAGGAGGGACTCTGTGGTTCCTCTGGCGAGCCAGGGCTGGAGTCCTTATGTCTGTGTCCTGGGGTGCATTTGGGTCAGGCAGGGTGGACAGTGTGGTGTGATTTGAGTGGTGTCAGAAAATCACTCTTCACCCAAACCTTCTTGTGAGTAGTAACTGTGGCAATGGCTGCGGGAAATCATGACGCCGTGTGAACGCAGCCCACCTCTGCAGGGACGACTGTTCTTTGACCGACCTTGGAAGGGACGTGGTCAAACAGAGGTGCTCCCTGAGTGCCTCTCCTCCATCCAGAGGGTAATCACCAGGCATTATCTGGGGAAGAGATCCCACCCCTTCAATTGGGATCTTTGATTGGCTTCCTTATCCTAATTCGCTCCTTTTTAAGCTTTCCTCTGACAATCCTTTTTTGCTCCCATTCCCCTGATTGTCTCCTGGGACTCGAGTTTGGCTCTTGTTTCTGGCTCTCATGGAAGGGAGCATGCATACCAGCTGCTTCCATGAGATCTAACAGAGACAGACTTGTCCAGAGCCTTAATCATTCAAACCCTGCACCATTCAGCAAAACTCTAGAAACACTACTTCTTTTTTATTTCCTTAGATTCTTCTGGTCCATAGGTTTTCAAATGAATACTGTTTTAAAAAATTAACACCCTGCATTTTAAATTAGTTTAGTTCTTGTGACATTTTCTGTTGTGGCTTTCCATAGGCATAGTGATTTTGACATGTCCCTCTCTCCTTGCAATGCATTTCATCTTCTCGTCCATCCTATCTTTATGGAGAACATCCACTGAGCTTTCAAAATGGAGCTCAAGCATCTCCTTCTCCATCTTCTGGGAGATCTTATCGCTTCCCCTTTTGTGGGCTCATAGCAATCCTGACTTTGTTCTGTATTCACATTTATCATACTTTATGGTATTTATTTACTTATTTCTACGTCTGCCATTATTTATTAGCCTATAAAGCTCTTGAAGACTGGGTCCACGTGTTGACTATCTTCACATCCCTAGCATCTAGCAGAATGTATGCAGTGGATGCTCAATAAAGACTTGTTGTCTGAACCTAGAAATTGGAAAGACTGTGGACAGAGAGGAGACACACCATGTGAGAGGTTAAAGAGACCAAATGTGCAAACTTGCTCCTGCGAGGCAGGGAAAAAGAGAAAAAGTGTAGGTAAAGAGGAGGTGCTGTGAGCAAAGCACTTGATTTGGTCTTTTATAAGAAAGCTGGCATGACCCAGCATTTGAGGTAACCCTGAGATGCCTGAGAGATAAGTAGGCTGTTGAAGATCCAATTATAGAGTCTGAAAGAAAGATTAAGCCCAAAGCTGTAAATCTGTAAGTTCTCTGTTATATAGGAGGTATTTGAAACTGTAGGTGTGGCTAAGAGTGCCTAGGTAGAGAGGATAACGTGAGGGGAGAAGAGTGCCCAGGACTCTAAAATCATATGCTTGCAAGTTTGTCAGAGAAAGAGGGTAAGAAATCAAGCTGGTGATAGCTGTGCTATAAAAGGCAAAGGTAGCCATGTTTCCAAAAAGATGGATAATCAACAATGTTAGTGCTGTGGAAAGATCAAATGAGAACCAAAGAAGTACTTGGTAAAATAATGAATAAATAACAGATCAAGTAAGATAAAGAGTACTTCACACTTAATCTATGCAAATCTGAAATCACTATTTTCCCCAACACAATTGGTCTGAGTCAGGAGGTGTCCAAGGCCACTGCCAGGTCTGGTGATTTACTAGAAGGATGCATAGGTCTCAGCATATAGTCACATTCATGGTGTGATTAATTACAGAAAAGCAGGATGCTGACCACAAACAGCAAAGGAAAAGGCACATTGGGGTGAATCTGGGGGAAATGAGGTGTGAGCTTTCAAGAGTCCTTTCCCAGTGGTTCACACAGTGAATGCACTTAATTCCCCCAGCAATGACTTATAACATGTGTAAAATATTGCCAACCAGGAAAGCTCATTAGAGCTTCAGTGTCCAGGGTTTTTCACTGGGGGCTGATCACATAGGTACCCCCTGTCTGGCACATACTTAAATTCCAGGCTCTCAGAAGGAAAGCAGATGTTCAGCATAAACCAATTGTGAGTACAAACAGTCTAAGCACAGTGAGCCACCATTATCAGCTAATGGTGGGAAACCCTTCTGAAATCATGTTCTCAGACACCAGTCAAGGGCCAACTTTATAAGCAGGCCATCAAAGGATGGAAATCAGGCCTGCTATATTAACTCTTTTCTGCACAGTGTCCTTTTCTAGAACTCCCTGTCACAGTGAATGACACTATCACCAATTCTATTAAGCAGTCAGAGAATTCAGCACCATCCTTTGCCACTATCTGCTTTTGGCTGATTGTGTGGTTTTGAATTCAAGGAGAATAATGAGAAAAGCTAGAACACACATGCACACATAAACAGAAATATTTGAATGCCTCAAAGAGCTACCAAAGCAGTGAGCATTTATGGGGCTAAGGACAGAAAAAATGAGAAATGAAGAGAGGTGTTTGGCATCTGGGGCTGCTTTTGCCTCCAAAGCAAATGCAGAATCAGAAAACAAATATGGCACCTGAGAAGTTAAGATTCTGAACAAAGCTTTTGGTATCGTCAGAAGACTAGAGGGTCAAAAATTGTAGTGAAGAACCTTCTAAGAGGAAGAAATCCCAAAACTACTCCAGATTTTTGGTTGTTATGTTAAAGACCTACTCCCTCAGAGTAAGGGTGAACTGAAAACATCCCATAACTCACAAGGACTGAAGATCAACTCCCAACCAACTTAATCCCAGAGAGGAATAAGGTGATCTGCCAGAGGAAAAAGTGAATCCTCTCTGGAGGGTGATAACCTTATCCAAAACCTTGAATAGTCTCTACAATTTTTCATACACAACATTTGGCACTCAATTAAAAAAAAACCTATGTATACAAAACGATAAGACTTGACCCCAAATGAGGGAAAAACAAATAGAAACAGACCTATAGGCAACCAAAAAATTGGAGTTATTGTACACAAACACTAAATACCTATAATAAAAATATTGCAAGATGAAGAATTTTGGTAGAGAACTAGAAACCATAAAAAATTCAAATTGAAATATTATAATGGAAAAATAAAAATAAATAAAATCAAGATCTCAATCAATGACCATAATATCATATTAGGGTACTGTAGAGAGAATTAGTGAACCAGAAACGAGTCTGTAGAATATATCCAGACTGAAGCACAGAAAGACAAAAGACTGAATGTAAAGAAAAGAAAGTAAGAGACACATGGGACATAATGAAAAGATGTAATTGTAGTTCCAGAAAGAGAGGAGAAAGAAAGTGGACAGAAGCAATATTTGAAGAAATAATTAGCCAAGAATTTTTCAAAACTTTGGAAAGATGTCAATCCTCAAAATCAAGCCAGTGAGCCCCAACAGGATAACTGCAAAGAAAATCATGCCTTCGATGCATGGTGCAATTTCTGAATAGTAAAGACAAAAGGAGGTCTTAGAAGCAGTCAGAGGTGTTGAAAAGGCAGAGTACTTTGAAACAGCAAGAACAACAACTGACTTCTGATAGGAAACAATAGGAGTCACCATATAATTGAACCATTTCCTCAAAGTGATGAAAAAAATAACCGAGGGGGCTGGCCCTGTGGCCCATTGGTTAAGTTTGCAGGCTCTGCTTTGGTGGCCCGGGGTTTTGCGGGTTTAGATCCTGAGCTCAGACCTAGCACTGCTCATCAAGCCATGTTGAGGCAGCGTCCCACATAGCAGAGCCAGAAGGACCTGCAACTGAAATAGACAACTAAGTACTGGGGGACTTTGGGGAGAGGAAAAAAAAAAGGAAGATTGGCAACAGATGTTAGCTCAGGTGCCAATCTAAAAAAAAGAGAAAAGAAAATAACTGAGAACCTAGAATCCTTTACTCAGCAAAATATTATTCAAAAATGAAAGTGAACTATAAAATCACTTTCAGAGAAGCAAAAAAGAGTAATTTCCAGGAGCACGTCTGCACTAGAGGAAGCAATGCAGGGGGTTCTTCAGTCAGGAGGAATGTGATCCCAGATACAGACACAGAATGCTGAAAGGAAGACCAACAGAGAATAGAAATGGAAATGAGCATTGACTATAAAAACAACAAAACTAACGTATCAAGGTGTTTAACAATACTTGTTAATTACAAACATGAGAAGGATAGCACAAACTTTGGGAGGTGAGTAAATGGTGTTGAAGTGTACTAAGGTCATTGTATTATGAATCCACAAGCATAATGGGAAGCACAATCATACACAATCCGTGACCTTGTTTTGTTGATTTTACACTGTGTATGTCTCTTGAATCTGTGTCCTTCTCTCTATTCCTCCACCTCCATCCTGGTCCAGGTTGCATTATCTCTGTTTCCTGGAAGGGAACACTCACTGGCCTCCCACTTCCCCTCTGCAATTCATGCAGTCTGTTCTCCACCCAGCACCCAGAGTGATCCTTTGACAGTCTGAGTAATTTTGTCTCCATAATCACTTCTCTCCAGTCCAATCTCCTGCTCTTACTTCACCCACCTAGAGATGGCCAGTCCTGCAATTCTCCCTGACCCAAGGAAGGGAGAAGGCATGTGGGGGTCAACCATCCTACTCCATTGGCTGAGTCACTACAGTGTATCACCTTGCTCATGCCCTTGTGATCACAATCCCAAGCCGGTTCCTTGGTCATGGGCAGTTTGGTGTCCCTCTCTCCTTTTTGTAGCAGGACCCTCGTGCAGGTCTTTGATTAAAGTTTCCTTCTATCTGTGGCCTGTCACTGTCCATCTTTCTGGAATTCTTCAGTTTCTGGTTCAACAAGGAATGCCTTTCTTCTTTACCATTAGGTTAATGGGTTTAATTTCTTAAATGTGTAGAAACTGGGTGATGATGTGGCATCTGTAAGGTAGGCTACTTCCCCATCCAGGAAGGGATGGGAAACTTCTGCTGAAGCTGCATCTTTTCATGGGGCAGGAAGGTTGATGTGAATATGCTCCATCTCTGGCCTCCATGTCCTATGCGCATGGTGGGCCACTCACCCTCAGGCAGAGCAGGGCCTCCTCACTGTTCCCTTAGGGGTGTGTCCAAGTACAGCTGGCGGTCTGTGCCTTCTGCATTGAGGAAAGCACGGTAGGACAGAGGTTCCCTCTTCCCACCCCAGGAGGAGTTGCCCTTAGCTTGTTTTGTGACAGTTCAGTCTTGTGGGTCTAGTTGTCTTCGGTTGTGGGGGGAAGTAAGACTAGTGTTCAGATTAGAAAACTCCTGTTTGGTCTCAGCTCCAGGCCACACTCTCTACTCTGGCACTTATCAGAATACCTGGTCCTCTGCCAGGTACTGGGGACTTGCTCAGCCATTAAATCCAGACCCTAGACTCTTGGCCTAACTGTCCTTTGAGTACATTCTTTATTGGCTAGGACTTTTCCCGAGGAAGATTGTCCCTCAGCTAACCTTCCTCTATTTTGTATGCGAGCCACCACTACAGCATAGTGTAGGTCACACCACAGACGAGTGGTGTAGGTCTGCACCCAGGAACCAAACCTGGGCTGCTGAAGTGGAAATGCGCTAAACTTAACCACTAGGCCACTGGGGCTGGCCCTCAGCCAGGACTTTTGACGAGGAGGAGTGTGTTCCTATTGGCCACTGTGTACCTTTAAAATGATGCCCATACAAGTGATTACCATTTATACGATCATCTTCACAGTTTGCTCTTCTTCTTGGGCTTCCACATTTGAGGCCACATGTTTGGAACACAGAGTACTGAGTACTGAGTACTGAGTACTGAAAGAACAATCTACTGTGAGTTAAGAAACACAGCGTTAGGTCTCAGAACTAAGGAGAAAAGGTCAGTGATGATCTTTGGGCCTCAGAAGCCTTCAGTATGAAACGAGGGGCTGGACTAGGCCAGCGACGCCTGTGTCAGAATCTTGTTGGGGGTGATAATGTTCGGTTTGAAAAGCACATTTAATGTTGTAGTATATTTTTACATTTAGAGGAAAATTGGTTCATTGTTTTAATTACATACTCTATAAAATATGAAGCTCTGAGATCTATTGGCTGCTGGGGATGCACCTGTCTCTTTTAAGGTAGAGGTGGGAGAGAGCTGGGGGCCGTGTGAGGATATTTTGAGGGCAGGCATGTTTTTTGTGCTTATTAAAAGGCAATGTAGTTTTAAAATAAGTGTAAGAGAAAGATGGACGACACAACTGCTGAGATCCCTTCCTTTTCCAACATTGTGGATTCTTTTTATTTTATTTCATTTTGGAAATAACACGCGAGATCTACTGTCTTATATTTTTAAATGTACGATGTATTGTCATTGACTATAGGTACAATGTTGGGCAGCAGATCCTAGAGCTTATTCATCATGCTTGACTGAAACTTTATGCCTGTTCATTAGTGACTCCCCACCTCCCCCTCCCCCCAGCTCCTGGTCACCCCATTCCATTCTTTGAGTCTACGAGCTTGACTATTTCAGATACCTCACATGAGTGGAATCACACAGTATTTGTTTTTCTGTGATTGGCTTATTTCACTTAGCATAATGTCCTCAAGTTTCATCTCTGTTGCATATTGCAGAGTTTCCTTCTTGTTAAAGGCTGAATTGTATTCCATTGTATGTATATACCACGGTTTCTTTATCCATTCCTTTCTCAATGGACGTTTAGGTCGTTTCCACATCTTGTCTATAGTGAATAATGCTGCAGTGAAAATGGGAGCGCAGATATCTCTTTGAGCTCTTGATTCCAATTCGTTTGGGTGAATACTCAGCAGTGAGATTGCTGGATTGTATGGTAGTTCAATTTTTAATTTCCTGAGGAGCTTCCATACTGTTTTCCATAGTGGCTGCACCATTTTGCATTCTAGTGGATTCTTTATAAACCTCCTTACTCCTTGGAACAGAGAATTATGTGACAAGACACATGCAAAGGACTCCGCAGCCCGACCCATAGAAGGTGCTCCATCAGAGTTACTTCTCTTCCTCCCTGCTGTTTTGCTACAGGTGTGGCTCACAGAGCAAGTTGCCCACGCACGAACTGAAGCTTCCAGCTCTCCGCCTTGTGTTGGGCCCAGGTCCAACTTTGATTTTTAATAGCAGCAAAGTTTGGTCTCAAAACACAAGCCTTCCTACTCTTTGAGCTGGAAATCGATGCAACAAATATAAGACAGTGAGAAATGAGATGAAACATTGGCTCATTTTTTAAACTTAACATTGCTTGTTTTTAGCAAGTCAAATGGACTTGAAGGAGGCCTATTTGCTCCTAATGGATTTGCCAGTCCCTCCTGGTAATCGGATTGCACGGCGCCTGCTCTCTTTTATCATCTGGTAGTCATTTTCAGAGCTAGTGAGACACCGCAGGGGATTTGCCTCTGGCAGACAGTTCTCCTTTTGATTTGCACCATTTGTCCATGTGCATTTTTACGCCATTTGATGATTGCACATCACATCACCACTGAGCTCAATTCTTTCCACTATGCCTAAGTATGTGTTAGCTCCGAGGTGAGGACCCCTCACGCCTGGCTGCCCTGGAATGTGGCCCAGGGAATATTTTGTAGCAATGCTTCAGGTTGAACTGGGGCAGGGGAAGGAGCTGAGATAAGTACTGTTTCCCTGTGCAAACACACTCCCTCCTCCTAAGTTTGAGAGGGGAAAGCAAGAATCCCTGCACCAGCGTACAGGGCCTGCAGTGGTAGAGTTTCTGTTGCCGCGTGCACACCCATTCTCCTCCATTCTCTACCTACGTTGGTCCCACACATTTCTGAGAACAAGTACCTTCTATTGCTGGGTCTGGAGTCTCATCTTCTTCCTAAGGTGCCAACTTGGTTGTGTGTGGGTTGAACAAGGTGAGCCCCAGACAAAACTTAGAAGCGAGTTCTTTTTCCTCACCACCACCAGTCCAAACAATTTCTTCCAGCACTCTGTGGTGATAGCACAGCACGTCATGGGACAAATACTAATTTAGCAGTTACTGTGTGCCCAGCACTGTTCCACCCATTGATCTACATCAGTGATCCAAAGAGACAAAACTCATTGCCATCAGAAAGTGTGTATTCTGACAGAGACACAGGCATAAATGCAGGTGAGTCAAAAGCTCAAGTGACCAGAGGGAGCAGTCAATAAAGTAAGGAGTGGTGTGGGCCAGTGTAAGCATAAAGGAGTGGTGGGGACTGTGGCCCACTGGAGAGGGAACGTGCACATAAGGGGGATGCTGTTCTTCTGCCAACACGAGGGATGTTGGTTCTTTGCATCTCATTTCAAGAGAAGCCGGAAATTGGATTTTTAACATGTAAATGATCTCCTGTTTTTTAAAATGTTGGTAACTAGCTCAAATGTTTTTAAAACATTATTCAATCCCCAAATCCCAAAACAGACAAACAGCAAAAACAAAAACCCATCTTTGTCAGATTCTGCCCTGTTGCTGACAGTTTCTGACTTCTGTGCTATGGGTTAAGCAATAAAAATGAGTCCTGTAATTTCAGGTGACCAACAGGTAAAAGAATGTGTTTTTTGAGAGGCAGCTGCTCAGATCTCTCTAGCTGCAGGAAGCATAGTTGACCCGTGGCTCCATCTGCTGGCCCTTCTCACCTACCCCCACATTTTCACTGAGGCCACCCTTTCTGCAGGCTGCAACCAGCCAACAGCTAGGGCCTGGCCAAGTACTAAAGCATGACGTGGGACTCCTCCAAGGGGTGACTTTGGCTCAAGGACTGCCCATAGACTTGGCCAAACCATTCTTCCTGCAGTCAGAGACTCTTGCTCGCCAGTCTTTTCTTTCCCTCTCTCTTTCTACAGTGTCAGACCTGCATCTCGGGCTCAAGCCTCTTCCTACCTTCTCCTGCTCTCTCTCCCCATAAATCCCTTGCACACTGACTCCTCAGTGGACCTGAGCTAACACAAGGCACCAGAAGTTCTGATTGAAAGGGAATCTCCTCCCTCGTCCTGGTTCCTTAGCTTGTTATTTTGTATTGTTTTTTTCTGGCTTGTTATTTGATGCTGTGGACAGTTTCAAAGGCACTCAGAGCCTGGGAGATGAGCTGCAGGGCAAGGAGGTCAGCTGGAGTTCCAGGGAGTGCGGACGAGAGTGGAGTCTGGCAGTGACGAGCTTCCTGTGGTGGGAGGCAGCACCTCCGAAGAGGTTTCAGGGGGCAGATCTGGACAGTGGGCTGCCCTGATGGGATGGTGTCTTTCCTGGCAGAGGGCAGTAAAGAGCTTTACCACAATAACCAGCTCTGGCGCCTGTTTCCTCAAAGGTTCAACTGAGCATTTGCCAATTTAGTCAAAAGGCAGTTGGATCACAGTCTCTCTTTCGTGCATGTCTTCTTCGGATTTCTTTCCTGCCTGTCTCTCCTCCCTCCTCTTAGAGCCGCTCCCTTCACTTAAGACTTAAAACACACACTCAAACACATGTGTGCATGCACATATACATAAACACACACATACACCACTACATACTCCCACACATAAACGCACACACATGCATGCACACACACACACACACACACTTCCAGCTTGGGTCCCTGGAAGTTCACAACCTGCCAGATAAGATATTAGACTTTGGGGCAGTACCCAATGGGATTGTTCCCTTAATATTTTACAACAATGCTTACGGTAGTTTTAGCTCCTTTATATCGATGTTTTCAATCCATTTTTATTTGTTCACTTTTTCACTGAATCCTATGAGAGGTAAGAATTATTGTCCTTGCAGTTATAATTGTGACTCAGACTTCGACCCACTCACTCTGGCACCCGGGGGCTGTCGTCCAGATGGTGAGAATACCGTTGTTGATGAATGTTTGTTGACAATAGCTGGAGTAATGTATTCAATTCTGTGGAAGCAATAACCAGCCACTGAGGTTTCTAATGGGCAGCTTTTATCCGGTCCCTTGGCATTACTTTGCTTGCGTGTGTGTGACTCAGGACAGAATTGCTTTGAAACCAAAACAATGGACACTCCTCAGTCAGTTAGATTCCAGCAGATCTATGGCTTGCAGGGAGCAGAATGCAATAATCAATGGGAGACTATAAGCAAAACCATCTGGGGCACTTATATCAACCTGCGAAAAACGTACCTTCGAAAGAATGCTGAACTTTCAGTTCTTAAATGAGAGTGAACCCACTCTATGAAAAACAAAATGTGGTTTGTAAATGGAAGGGCATCTGCTGGCTGGCAGAAACTTCTTGTGTCGTTTTTAATTCCTTAAGCTTTCTTTTTCTACAGACAAACATCCCCCACCATTCTGCATCTTTGCTTGGTTTGATTTCTGTCACGGCTTTCTTCCTTGACTACCTTTACCCTGGGTGATTCCAGTCCAGCTGAGGCAGGATTGGAGGTATATTTGGGGGGACAAATGGAGTGATTGACGTAAGACCCAGGCTGCTACTGGGGGGCATTTAATTACCCCTGATAGACAGGAAAAAACCATTAGAATGAACAAGTTCTTGACCTGGGAGGGAGTTAGTAAAAAATTGTTTAATGAAAGATTATTACTGTTCTCGCCTCTAACACTTTAAACACAGCTCCTAAACCCATCTACCTCTCGATGACTGGGACACGAAAGCCACTTCATATACCCAGTTGCACAAGATTGCTTGTAGCTTACCTGCTACCTACTAATTATTGTTTTCATTTCAAGTCCAAGACTTCCTAGAAACATTCTCTTTTGTAAATTACTTTTCCTTGTTTGATTTTGAAATATAACATGCGTAATGTGCATACAATCTCTGTGAACTGTTGTTTAATGTACACATAAAGCAAACACCCCAGTAACAGCCACACAGTTGAAGAGATAGACTTAGCAGGCTCCGAATTTCCTTCTCAAATCTATTGCTCCTGCAGGGGCTAAACCCTGTCCTGATATTTTGATAATCTTATTTTTGCTTTTTAAAAATATTTTTTGTCCCTTATAAATGCATCACTAAAAAATGTAGTTGAGATTATCCTGTTCTTGAATTAAATGTAAATGGAATCATGATGAATCCATTTTTTGGTCTGATTTCTTTTACTCAACATTGTTTGTAAGCTTCATAAAGATGTTATGTGTGGCTGTCACTCATGCATTTTCGTTGTCATAGAGTATTCTAGCAAATGAATACATTCTCATTTTTTTTAAGTTCAATCCACTTTGGTTGGACATTTAGATTGTTTTCGGGTCTACCTCTATACGCATATTCTAGCGTACACAGTAGAAATTCCTCTGGGTTTATACCCAAGAAAAAAGCTGCTGGGTCTCAGGATATGTTTATCTTCAACTTTTTTAGATATTGCAAATTGTTTTAACAAGTATTTATACCATTTACACTCCCATCAACTTTGCACGAGATTCCTCTTTGCTACACTCCTTAACAACACTTAGTAATGTAAGACTTCAAGTTTTCCCAATTTCATTTGCATTTTCTGATTGTGAAGGAGGTTGAGTACCTTTTTACATGCATATTGAACATTTGATTTTCTTCCTTTTGGAAGTTCTTGTTCTAGTCTATTGCCAAGTTTTTCCCCTTTGAGTTTTTTTTTTCTTATTGGTTTGTAGGAGTTCTTTATATATTTTGTATAGCAGTATTTCATCAGTTATAAATGCAGCAAAAATCTCCCCTTATGGTTTGTCTTTTTATTAGCTTTATGGTGCTTTTCATGAACAGAGCTTACTTTTTAATTGGGTACATTTATCAATCTTGTTATGGTTGGTGCATTTTGGGTCTTGTTTAAGCAATCCTTATCTGCCCAAGGTATCTGTTATGGGCAGAATTGTGCCCCGCTCCCCCAAATTTGAATTTTGAAGCCCTAACCCCACCAGCTCAGAATGTGACTGCGTTTGGAGATAGGGACTTTAAAGAGGTGATTAAGGTTATGGGAGATCCTATGGGTGGGCTCTCTCCAATCTGAATGGTGTCCTACAAGAGGAGAGAATTCGGACACACACACAGATGCCAGGGATGCACACACAGAGAAGAGATCATATGAAGAGGCAACAAGAGGGTGGCCATCTGCAGGCCAGAGAGAGAGACCTCTGTGGAAACCAACCCTGCTGACACATTCAGCTTGAACTTCCAGCCTCCGAACCTGCAAGAAAGGAAATTTCCAGTGTTTAAGTCACCCAGTTTGTAGTATTTCTCCTGCATAGATGAGTGGGAAGAGTCTACGTGGAGCTCACTGTTACCCTGAGATTGCAGTCCCCTTTTGCCCAGACTTGATGTGAGGACGGTCTCCTTTAGATTCCCCACTTGGGGTAGAGCCTGGGCATTGACTTCTGTTCCTCGTGCTGTACGACCAAAGCGGGAGCTTCTTAAGATAGATGAGTGCTCTCAGTCAAGGTGGATTAAGTGTCTTGTGCTTGGCTTTCTGGATTTCAAATTTCCTTAGATTTTGTTTGTTTTTTTATTCTTATTTTTTATTATCTTGTCGCTTTTAAAATTCTTATGAGATGTTTTTAATATTTTATACAGAATTTTTAGTTGCTTTCATCTGGAGGTTTGGTTCTAATGAACCATTATTGGAAATGGAAGTCATTGCTTTTTTGTTAAAAATGAAATGTAAATCCAATTCTTTCTGTAAGAACAAGCACGTAGAAAACTAGAAAACGCTTATTTAAACGAATAAAGGGAAAAGTTGCCTTATACCAATCATAATGTCTTTCAGAACTTCTTAACCGGGGTTCTGGGAAAGAATTAGGCCCTAGTACCTGAAAGGCATACATTAAATGGAATGAATGAACTTCTCTGCCATGCATGCAGCAGGATACAGCCAGGCACCAGCTAGACCCTTATGAAGAGTCAGTCTCTGGGGATTTGAGAAAATAGCCCCTCAACTCCTTTTATGAAAGACTCTCAACCCTGGTGGAGATAGGTTGGATAGCCTTCCTCAAAAGCGTGAATTGTCCTTTGGAGTGAGACAATACTTACGGAAACTCTAGCTTTGATAACTGTGTCTCATTTATTTGGCCCTCCCTGATTTTTGTATATTTATCTTGAATCCAGTCCTACAACTTCTTCTATTCTTACCTTAATTTATCTTTTTAAAGATTAGCCCTGAGATAACATCCATTGCCAATCTTTTTTTCCTCTTCTCCCCAAAGCCCCCCAGTACATAGTTGTATATACTAGTTGTAGGTTCTTCTAGTTCTGCCACGTGGGATGCTGCCTCAGTGTGGCTTAATGAGTGGTGCTAGGTCTGCACCCGGGATCCGAACCGGCAAAACCTGGGCTGCCAAAGTGGGGCATGTGAACTTAATCACTTGGCCACGGGGCTGGCCCCTTAATTCTGATACTTCCTTTTGGTCTTCTTAGTTTGGAAACCCGTCAAACTTTCTCTTTTAGCTAATCGGTTTCTGATTTCCTTTGCGCTTCTGCAGTTTGTGTATGTCCCTGAATTTGTGGCTTTATATTACCTCAAACAGCCTCTGTCCCTAATTATAACCCTGGTAGGTGAGGCCCTGATCCCTCAGCCTGAGGAAGAAGGTAGAGACTATTATAGGAATATTGTGTTAGGGAGTGTTATGAGCTGAATAGTGCCCTCCTCAAATTCGTATGTTGAAGTCCTAACCCCAGTACCTCAGAATGTGACCTTATTTGGAAATAGGGTCGTTGCAGATGTAAGTAGTTAAGATGAGATCATCCTGAAGCAGGGTAGGCCACTAATGCAATGACCTGTCTCCTTTATAAAAGGGGAAACTTACAGAAAGATACACACATGCACAGGGAGAATGACACATGAACATGAAGACAGAGACCAGCGTAATCAAGGAATGCCAAAGATTCCAGCCAGCAGAACTCCAGAAGCCAGGAGGGAGGCATGGGCCAGATTCCCCCTCACAGCCTCAGATGGAACCAACCGTGCTGACACCTTGATCTTGGACTTCTGGCTTCCAGAACTGTGAGACAATAAACTTGGGTTGTTTAAGCTCCCCAGTCTGTGGTACTTTGTCCCAGCAACTTTAGCAAACTCATACTGAGAGACGGTGTCAGTTGGATTAAAATGAAGGGTGATTAAAAATAGGCAGAACCCTTTAAATTTGAGACCAACATAAATTATAAGGAGGTGGATTTGAGGTTCAGTACTTGCCAATATCTTTAACCTTATTGCACTAAAGTGTGCTTTTTCCTAGTATGACTCTCCATCATTGATCATTCTGCCTCAAATACTTTTACATGCCACTTCCCACCTGGCCAGGAGACACTGCGTGGCTCTCCTGCAGATGCACCACTAGTTGCCTTCAATTGCATGACCTATAGACCTCCAGTGGTTTCATGAGTATCCAGGGATAAAACCAATTTTCCATCTGGGATATCAAAGATTACCTGGACTGGGAGAGGCAAAGACAACCATTTTGTCCCAAATGTCCTACCTTCCCTCCCAGGCACAAAGTAAAAGAATGATTTTTATCACGTATTTTCCAATGCCAAAACATTTTCTACACTAACAAGCTCAGCTAGAAAACTTCGAGATGGTTACCTGGAAGAAGTGCCATACTCATTCATTGACTGGGAATGATGCCAAGAGGATAAATGAGACATTTTTTTTCCCTTCAAGAAAGAAGCCAAAGATGGAAGCCACCAGTTCAAGTCAAGCCAAGGCTGAAAATCAGTGTCATTTGTCACCATCTGAAGCTGTACAGGGGTGTCAGCCCTGTGGATGAACCCACCAATCCTCATGGGCGATTTTCCGGCTGTCTCATTTTAGAGACGATTTATATTTCAGAGTTTCGCTATAGATTACTTCTGAGACAGATGAAAGGAAACGATTTATAATTGTTTAACATGTGTGCACAGGTCAACATATCCCACCTCCAAATTATCTGCCTTCTTAGGAATCACAGTTCTCCAGAGATTTATAGAAGGCACTGGGTTTCAATCACAGTATTAAATTTAGTGACCTTCAAGGGAAACGGGGAGCAAATTACAGCTTCCTCAACTTGTACATGCCAGGAATTGGCCATTCATCCTGCTACCAGACAAACGAGCAGTGTAGTGACTTTCTGCCAGAAAGAGTAGAGAATGAAAAAAAAAATTCTGGGCAGTGAAGATGAGTTTGGACACACTTATGATCTACAGGTAAGTCATCCAAAGATGCTAAAGTCAAACTCTTGGACTAATTCTAACTGAAAAACCAGTGGGTCCGGAATAGTTTTGAAGCTCTAGAAAAGCATGTATATCAGTAAATAAAATTAGAGATTAATTTCTTCAAAATCTTTTACGTAAAACATTCCAGAGTCTAGAGCTTGACTCATTATTAAAAATACGCTTACTTTGTCCTTGCAGAAACATGTTTCAAGCGTAACTGTGATGCACTGTAGAGCTATCTATTACCTTCCATTGTTTAACAAATGCAACGTTCTGAGCTGTCACAGTGAGATATCCCTTCTACGGCAGATATTTAAACTTTTCTTCTCTCTTATTCTTTTTCAATGTCTCCAAGCCACAGTCATGATGGATACTTAATCCCCAGTCAAGCCTCTGTTTGGAGCTGTCTGGAAACAAGGAGTGACTTTTAAAAGGCAGACAATAAACAGACTGGATGGATTTTATCTACAGAGAAGCATCTGACACCCCCAGTGTGACCAGTGAAGCTTGAGGTCTTTAAGACTCTCAGCTTCCAAATGTTACAGCTCTGAATGAACATTTATAACCAATTTCTGAGATTGAGGACCTTCCAGTACTGGCCAGGATATTGGTCCGGGAACTGGGTCACCTGCTGGCCGTTGGACAGTTGTTTTGCCAGATGATCTGTTTTCCGTTATGTGGCTTTCCCATGGTCCTGTAGCTGTTTGGCGTGTTCTGCAGATGACCGACTGGGAAGTTCAAGCTGCACTTCATGTGTTCCAAATAATTCACGGGTACAGCAGAGTTTGAAAAGTAAAAGCAAAAACACAAATCCCAGCGGAAGAAATTACTTGGGAGATCTACCGACCAAGTAGATCAATGCAGCTCCTATCTGTCTTTAGTGTCACAAAAAAAGACCAGAACTAAAGTGCTTTAGAGTTGTAGGTGGTATTATTTCTTTGTCAATTGCAGGCTTTTAAAATTGTAATGTATGCCAAAGGCCACGTTGGCTGCTCCTGCTGCTGAGTGTGTTGTCTAGCCGTCTCGTGACATCAGATGATTAAGATAACCCCTGAGTCAATAGAGGTTTTCAGCCTGGGTTTAGACATTACTGCAACTAGGTCATCAATAAGGTGGGATGTTGAGTGCATTATTCTTTTCTCTGAACCTATGCTGTTGGAACATGGGTTTATAGATCTTGGCTCGGATGGGGAGAGTTTAAACTTTTATTCACCCCCATGTGTGGAGGCATACCAGTCCCTGAGAGAACAGTCTTTTATCCTCCTGCCTCGCTGGCAGCCATAGAAGTCACAGTCATGGATTTAGCTGCTGCCTAAAGGCACGTCTTAAATCTGAACTTCACCTGGAAAGAGGAAGCATCTTTCTCTGGCTCCCTGGATGCCACCAGCCAAAGCTTTAAAGAGAGACAGTGTTTTCTTTCATCTCTTTCTCATCATCACTCCCACCTCTTTAATGAATGGATTCCAAAATTAGACTATGAGGGTAATTCCTTTGCAACACTTCACATAACACAGCAGAGTGCTCTTGCTGTTTGGACGGGGTTGACACCGTGTACAAGAGACAAACCTTTTAACGGGAGCTCCAACCTGATGTGCACACTTGCTCCCCGGCATACTTACATTTGTGCCCATCTGTTTGCATGGCGGGAGGCCTGTGGATGGTGGCACAAGCCAGTTCTGAGAAGGCTCGTTTGCCAATGGAGGAGCTGGTTCAGGAGCGCAGACTGTAGAACACAGTGTGTGCCACACTCCTGCCAAGAGAACCTTCTGTTTGGCAACAGTGCCCAAGAGAGCAACGTGCTGCTCTACAATGGGCAACATCTGCTGATGGGAAGCTTGTGGGTAATGTGCCCTCTGTGATTGATTGTCCTGCACGCCATTGCCCAACTCCCATTAGAACAAGTTAACGGTGACTACCTCACAAAAGCAAGCCAGTTTTCACATAACTTATTCATTGTGGAAATATTTATTGAATGCTTATGATTTATGTCATTGTGCTAGGTGCTTCCTGATGATACAGATGAATTTGACATGGATCCTAGCTTTCAGAGGCTGACAGTAGCAATAGAAATAGCACACACATAGAGGATTGGTAGACTTCAGAGGAGTGCCATAAGCATAGAGCCACACACACCAAAACCACAGAGATGGTCTATTGGAGCCTAGAGAAGGGAAGAAGATGCTCAGCTGAGGGGCTGGAGGGGAATGATATGTGGACTGAGCCTTCAGGGTTGGAAGGATATGCACCTGTGGTTAAAGTAAGAGGGACGAGTCAAAGTGGAGGGAATTGTACGTTCAGGCAGGAATGAGAGAGTGTGGTGCTGGAGTAGAGCATGGAATGAACCCAGGAGAGGTGACAGAGGAGGTAGAAAGATATTCTGAGGACAGATCATCTGAGACCAAGATACCAGCATGAGGGTTTGGCCTTGGAGAGCTGGTCAAGATGATGGAGACAGAGCTCTGCTGCCTCTAGGTGCAGAGAGAGGGATGGGTGGAGATGGGAGCTTGGCTAAAAGACTGAATCAACAGCAGTGGTCCTTGGTGCTGAGAGCCAAGTTAGGGTTTTCATAATTTGTCACTTAACCAACACTTATTGAACTCCTGTTACAGGCTCTTTACGTGGACCATGTGATATTTGGCCTCTCTGACCAGATGGGGAGATACATTAAGAGACCTTTGAGTCTCAATAAAATGTAATAAAGGCAAAACTACAGGAATTTCTGTGGAAATCTGAGAATCCAGAAAAGGAGGGACACAGAAACAGCCAAAGCCTGAAATGTCACCCACGGAACAGAAGACAGAAAGATCTTCAGAGCTGGGTGTCCTGGTTATATCTCAGCAATGTGGCTTTGGGCATGTTATGTCACTTTTCATGCCTCATTTGTAAAATGAGCCTAGGAATAGCATCCATTTCATGGGGTTGTTGTGAAAATTAAATGGGTTTGTAAAGGTAGAGTGTAGAGAACCAAGTTTGGCCTCCAGCATCTGATCAGTACACATACAGTTTAGTTGTTCTTGTTGTTGTGGCCGTGCTGCAACAGACAACCAGAATGGTCTTTCACCAGGCATTCATTTCTCTGTCATGGTTGTGTAGGTCAGGGGCAGCTTTGCTGGGTTGACTTGATTGACTCTAGGCTGAGGGTCTGCTTGAAGTCTGACTCATGTGTCTCTGCAGTCTGGTTCCCAGGAGCACCTCGTATCTGAGACTTATCATCATATGGGGAGTGGAAACGCCAGGGTCCCAGCCATGCAATGTGCATCCATCCCATGTCCTTACAGTTCACGGCCAAGACCAACATCAGTGGGGCAAGGAAAGGTATTCTTCCCATGGAGATGGGGAGCAGGTAGTTGATACTCGATAAATAATAACATAATATAGCACATCTGTTATGGAAGTTTTCCTGGAGGAAATAATGGAAATATATTGAAAAAACATTGGGCCGGTATGTTAACTGGAGGTGAGAACACAAACACAGATTTAAGAGGTGAAACTGACCAAGTAGTAATTAAGTGTTGTAACGAATTTTCTTAATTTGGAGTAAAGTTGGCGTAGTATATAACAAATAACATTAAACTTGAAATAAAGAAACCCAAGTTCCAGTTGTGTAATCTTGGTTAAGATGCTTACAATTTGGCGGCTTCTGTTGTTTCATTTGCAAAAAGGAGCGAGCTAGATTAATCAGCCTCAAACTTCTCTTCCAATATTCTGTGATGACTAATGGCCACAGAGAAAGAGTATTTGATGAGACGGGCCTTTGGAGGAGTAGAAGGTGTCTAATTTGGTGGAAAGCATTTGCTGTTAAACTTTGGAGTTTATTTTTCAATATAGACAATAGTAAAAGGTTACTACAGTCTCTTGATTATTGGAGAAATATTTATATGGGACTTAAGAAATATTCATAAGCTCTGTGTTGGATGATGCAAACTTCAGGGTACATCAGAATCACCTGGAGTGCTTGTTAAAACACAGTTTGTTGGTGCCACCCAGAGTTTCTGATTCAGTATGTCTTAGGTGGGCCCGAGAATTTGCATGTCAAACAAGTTGCTGCAGGTCCAGGGACGCCACTTTGAGAACCACTGGTGTAAGGGATGTTGCTTGTGCCCTGCCCAGATGCCCTCAACCACAGGTGCACCCTCCCTTAGCTGTTCTGAGTATGGTCACACCTCTCAGCTGTCCTGTCTCTGGAGAGTTGCCCCTGGCTAATTGAACCTTCTAAGGTGTAAAGCACCCCACCAACCAGGACTAATGATTGTCAAAGCCTTACGAATGTCCCCTTGTCTCAAGGTGGAATCAACTCTGTCTTGTCACTGGTTCTCCAAAGCTTCCCTGTGACATCAGACTCAAGCTAGTTTCTGGCTGGGAGACATTTTTTGTTAGCATTTTGCTCCTGCTGTATCCAGCTGCCCCCACTTCCTTTCTCCTGAGAGGCCCCCTCCCCCACCAACCACGTGAACAAGAAACCTCATGTCAGATTCTTCTTCTAGTGAAACTAACTTAGACAGATGATCTAGAGCCACCTAGAGGAGAGCCTGGGGCAAGGAAACCCACTTGCATATTGCTTCAGGGATGTAGACATTAGGTGTTGAGGATATAATTTTGTGGAAACAGAAATAGGATGATCCAAAGAAGTTTTGTTAAAAAAAAAAAGACGCAAAATAGATCCACTCACTATGTGTAGACATGGGGCAAAGGAGAAGATGTACAGACGTTTCCAGGTGGTTGAAACCTGAAACCTGTGAATGTGATAAGCCTCTTTGTAATAGTGGACAATTTGGAAAGGTTGTTTTGAGAGAGGAAGGTCAGCTTGTGAAATTTTGTGTTTTAGGGATAACGGTGATGGGTTCCTGTAGGTTCCTGCATAAATGCTTCTTGAGAGAGGGCAAGTTGTCAGAGCTGGTCTGCAGCTTTGGGAATTATTTTCACAGTTTGCAGTTTGATCACGGGGGTTAATGAGGTCACTGAGACATTGAGCATCAAAGAGCAGATGGCCTGGGGTGGAAACTTTGAGGCTGCTCAGGGTTACACCTGAGGGAAAAGCAGACTTCGATAGAAAGTGAAGACAGAGAGAGAGAATCTAAATAAGGTGGAAGCAGAAAAAGGATCAGTGAGGCAGGAAAATGGGGGCCCAATTTTGTTTTCTATTGTCAACTTCAACTGGCACATATTGAAATATTGGTGTTATGATCTTCTGAGTCCTCAAGAAATTTTAGGCTCTATAAGTGGTGTTCGTCTTTGTTTGTTTGTCTTTGTGTGTTTGTGTGTGTGTGGTGACTGGTTTAGACATGAGCAAACATTTTCACCCAATTACACTTTCGCAGAATAGCAAATAAATATGTTCAGAGAAGGTGAGGGTTGAACATTTTTGAAGAGGAGATAGATATGCACTGATGGGAAGATGTGGGAAGGTTATTTCAAATGGTCTTTGTTCTGCACATTTTACCTTACTCCAAGAGAGGGGAGAGGTGTGTGTAGAGGCAAATTCACAGAAATGGAGTGTCGGGGAGGCACAGACAACATCACTTGGGGTTTATTGGACACGCGTTGTGTATAGGACATTGTTCCAGACTCTGAGGAGGAGTCGAGGAGGGACAATACATGACCACTGCTCTCCGGGAACTTGTTTTCCTGTCCCATAGAGACAGAGTCCTATTAATGGAAACTATACACAGGAATTAGTCAATAAGTGCTTGAAGTTTCAGGATTTTGCGAACTTTTGAGTACCGTTATGTTTTCCTTGAAGATCCCATTTTCTGTGTTCAAAGACCTTCTTTGTTCTCCAGCCCTTGGCTGGAAATCTTTTTGTTCATATAAATCTCATATAATTACATTTATGTGTCCCCTCTATTTTTTGCTCTTTAAAAAATAGTTTACTGCTTCCATTTTCTAGCTTCTTCCTTGTGGTAATTGGTCCCAGAGTGAAACATTATCCACAAGCTCATGCTAATATATGAATAATATTTTTTCTTTTTTTTTTAGATTTTATTTAGCATCTGACATTGCCTCTCTTGTTTTTGTTTGGTTTGGTTTTATTTTTGTTTGTGTTTTGGATTGTTTTCCCAGAATGTGCCTCTTTATTTCCCTGGATATTCTTGACTGCATTATCAATACTCATTAAGTCTGTCAGTAAACCAAATTAAAAAGAATAACAGAAATAATCCATTGCATTTGGAGGACACTTTCCAAGCGTTTTCTCATTTCATCACTTTGGTCCTTAATTTAGGCTGCATTTGCAAATAGGCTCATGTTGCTTGGGCTTCAGCCTCTATTTTTCCTCCTTTCTTCTTTTGCTCTCCTGATATGATGTCTAGTTCTTGTCTGCACATTTCTGAAGTACTTGAGGCTCAATTTCATTTGAATTAATGCATCATACTTGGCACTTTGCATCACTTTCGAACTTGACAACTAAGACACACTGAATGACTGTCTTATCTCTGGAGAGCACTATTTCTTCTGCCTCCAATTTGGAGCTTATCTAGAAACTAATTTCACTTGCAACTAATTTATTCAAAAAATATTGATAAATGTGCACTGCATGCAA
This sequence comes from Equus quagga, assembly GCF_021613505.1. NCBI lineage: Eukaryota > Metazoa > Chordata > Mammalia > Perissodactyla > Equidae > Equus > Equus quagga. Next base: position 113,157,499 of record NC_060275.1, read on the forward strand.
AGCACAAGTCTAGGTTCTATGGGGGAGATAAAGCAGAAAGGACTGAGTTTTTGATTTAATAACACATATTAATCTGTCAGACAAATGTACCAATAGTACTCAGTACAAGGCAATATAGGATCAAGGCTATATGAGAGGTACAATCTCAATGACAATGGAGTGCTGAGAAAAAGAAATTGGTAGAATTCCTGGAAGGTGATTGTTTCTTAGTAAACAGTGGAGGAATTTAGCTTGCTGATCGTTCAGTCAGCTGACCCAGCCCCATTTATATTTCAATATAGACAGTGGTATGCTGGTATTTAAGGATTGACTCTCTAGGGGGTGGGAGGAGGAGTACTTATTGGGGCATTTGTCCATTTCCAGAGTGTAAATACTCCCCGTATGGCTGATTCCAAGCTACTAACCTGACATTACTGAATGTACATTTGGGAAGAAATTCACAGAAGTGTCTCCTGAGCTGGTGTGAGCTGGCTCCAGTGTACCACTGAATATGGGCCAGAAATAACTAATAGAATATTTTGAATTTTCTTACAATTTTTATAAATTCGCCATTTGTCCCCTATAGGGACCAGTAGTTAAACAGTTGAAAAAAGGCAGAGGAAGTCCATGGTTTTGGTAGAACCAGAGGCATGGGGAAAGACCACATCTTTCTACTGGGTTTGGTTTCCCACTTTATATCCTGAGAAGTAGACTGGGAAACAGGGGAAAGAAGTGAGGTCAGTGGACTTAATTTTGGAACCCTTGTGCCTCTAGGAAGAAAAATCAATGCAATGTGTGACTGTGGTGACAGGAGTGTGCTCTGGGGTTTATTAGCCCTTAGATTACATTTTAAATTGGCCATTAAAAGTGATTAGGATTTATTATTGTTAACACTAAACATTTTTATTATGTGTTTAATGGTGGAAAAAACCCAAGATTTCTTGTATAATGTAAAATCCCCTCTATGAATATCAAATGAAAGTCTACTTTGACTTTTATTTCTATATCATATACTTTAATGTGGTGATATTCTTGGAGAAGATAATATTTATGTACTCCATTTTTTTTCAATTGCTCTTACTTCACTTTACATTTCCAAGCATCCTCACATACTTCAATTTTTAAGGATTGATGTAGGTCTGTATGAGTTTAACAGTGAGAAAAAATCTTAAGACATGGACGCAAGTAGATTGAGATGAAAATCAGCAAAGGCATCAAAATGGAAAAGTCCACTTTTTGTGTGAGAAACAGTGAAAAGCCCAGGAGAAGCTGGAATTTAGAGGGACGTGTCTTGGTCAGCTGGGGCTGCTGTAACAAAACACCATAGACTGGGCAGCTTCAACAGCAGAAATTTATTTCTCATGGCTCTGGAAGCAGGGAAGTTCAAGATCAAGGTGACCTCAGGTTCAGTTCCTGATGAGGGCTCTCTCCTTGGCTTGTGGATAGATACCATCTTGCTGTGTGCTCACATGACCTTTCCTTGGTATCTCCATTTGGAGAGAGAAAGAGATCGCTCCATCTTCCTCTTCTTATAAGGACATTATGAGGGATTAGTCCCATCCTGGGGTCTCACGACCTCATGACTTCATCTAAACTTAATTACCTCCCCAGAGCCCACCTCCAAATACCATCACATTGGGGCCTGGGGCTTCTATATATGAATTGGGGGGTGGCACAAACATTCAGTCCATAACAGGGCGTAACAGGAAATAGGTTTGGAAAAGTCAGTTGGGCCCGGATTACAGAGGGCCTTTCAAGTCCAATAAGGAATGTACAAAAAATTTGAAGTTAATTGATGCTTCTGAAGACATTGATCACGAGGATGTCGTGAACAGATCTCAGCTTTGGGAAAACTGACCTTGCAGGAGCTGCTTCCTTCTTAGCTTCTGTTTCATCCTGGCTCTGTCCTCAAGAAACAGCTGTCTTGGAAAGGACTTAGACTAGATTCTTTTTTTGTAGAAAAGTGTATCCACTGCAAAAAGCCTCAAGGACATGCTGAAGGGTTCCATGCAGAATACTACAGAATTCATAGCCAACGAGGATGTAGCCCATGGTGCCAGTCAGATCTTTGCTGATCTGCAAAGTGTTTGGTCTACAATGAGATAAGTACAGAAATTGAGAGTAAGCATTTAGAAACTTGTATATTAATTCAAGAGAGTTATTTTATGTTTGCTTAATCTAAAACAAATTGAGCCCACATTTTATATTATTTTATTTATCTTTAATAATTTATTTTTATTGTACTTTACAAAGATATTGGTCCATAGTTTCTTTAAAATTAAGAATAATAAACTGGATCTTTATTGCTGAGAGTTTAAGAAGAACTGATCTGGCAGAGCCATGAAGAGCAGACTCTGGGGTCATTCTATTCGTGTTCAAATCCTCACGGTGTTACTTGCCATCTGCTTAATCTTAGGCAAGTTACTTAACTTCTCTGACTCATATTTCTTGGGATAATAGTTCTCACTTCACAGGATAATGTTAATGTGAGGGTATTGAGATACTCTATCTAACGTGGTCAGCCCAATGTTTAGCGTTTAGTATATATTCTGCAATATATATTATTATTGTCTTAGGTGTGCATATGAATAGTGAAAAGAAATTTAGCAGAACTTGGATATTTTTATAGGTGAAGTTTTCATCTTAGAAACACTCAGATCTTTCCCTGACAATTATCACTTCTCACTATTAGGTTCCCGTGGAAGTAACATATGAAAAAATTGATAATTAAGAGTCAAAACACCACTTTATAAATAGTTGCACATAATGAATGCAGAGCTGGTAAAAGCCTGAGTTTATCTCTTGAACAATTATTCAGCAAATGCCTAGTGAGGGTCTCCTGAGTGCCAGGCAGGATGCAACGGAGCCTAAGCAAGACAGGACACCTGACTTTATGGAGCTTAGTCTAGAGGAGGGGACAGTCTGAAACAAAACCATCACATAAATAAGTGGATGCTGTATTTGAAATTACAAAGGAGGTATAGTTGGGGCTATGTAACAAAGGATTTTTCCTGATTAGGGATGTCAGGGAAATCTTCTAGGGGAAGTTGTGCTTGAATTAAAACTTTAAGAATGAATAGGCATTACTTAGGTGAAAATTAATGTGTGGTTGAGGAACTGCCTGTGAAAAGGCCCTGTGATAAGAAGGTAGGGCAAACATAAAGAACTAAAAATGTGGCTGGAGTACAGGTAATAAAGGATGGCATAGTGTGAGATGAAGATAGGAGTTAGGGGTTAGATTACTTGGATCTTTGTAAGTAATCCTAAAGAATTTTTTTTTCCTAATGGCAATGGGAAGCCATTGAAGAGTTTTAATCTGAGGTGGCTGATACAGGATAATTTGTGATAGGCAGACTGCTAAGGTGAGCTCTGCCCCCTGATGTTGCACCTTGTGTAATCCCCTCTCCTTGGCTGGGTAGACCCGTGACTTGCTTCCAGCTGATAGAACATGGAAAAGTGATGGGATGTCATTCCTTTGACAACATTACATCATATGAGATTCCATTGTAACAGACTAGAGCAAGAAATTTCCCTTGCTGGCTTGATGAAGTGAGCAGGTATATTGAGGAAGCTCACATGGCAAGGAACTGAGTGGGACTTCTGGGATCTGAGGGCAGCTTCCAGAGGACAGCCAGCAAAAAACTGGGGCCCTCAGTCATACAGCTGCAAGGAAATGAAATCCAAGAACTTGAATGATCCAGGAAGAGGATTCTTCCCCAGAAAGGCTTCAGATGAAAATATAGCCTAGCTGACAACTTTATTGCAGCCTGGTGAGACACTGAGCACAGGACATAACTAAATGGTGTCTGGACTTCTGACTCATGGAAACCGTGAAATGATAAATTGTGTTGTTTTAAGCCACTAAATTTGTGGCAATTTGTTATGCAGCAATAAAAAACTAATATTTTATGTTATGATAACATCCTGTGGTTGTGTTTAGAGAACAGATTAAAAGAGAAAAGAATGGATGAGGATGGATCATTAACATAGGTAAGAGATGAAATGGTAGTGGTGGAAGAGATGGAGAGAAGTGGGATGATTTAAGAAACGTTTAGGAAGTATTGGATATAGAAGGCAAAGGAGAAAGAGATGGCAGAAGTGATTCCTTGGTTTCTGAATTATGGCAGAACAATGGCTTTCCTGAAAAACTGAGAAAAGAGAGATTAAATATAGTTTTAAAAATTTGATTAAAGACGTCTAAGAATTGCTGATGTAATCAAGAGTGGAAGGGCAAATAATCCAGAGGCAAGGGAATTACAGAGAGGTAAGCCAACGTTCTGTGAGCTACTTACTTCTTCAGAGCGTTTACAGTGGGCTAGGGTTTGAGATGCCAGGAAGACATCCCTAGGTAAAAGGCAGAGAAACCAGTTGAAGTTTTAGCATGAGCCTAGAGGACAAAAATTTGTAATTTGAAGTTGCCAAGATAAACAGAACAGGAGATTTCAAGATCTTGGAAATAAGCATGGCAAAGAGAAGTAAGCTCAGACTTCAGTGGTTTTTCCCCTCAAGGTATTTGCCTGATTATTAAGCTTCACTGGGCAATTTGCTAAGAAGTTGAATAGAAAGCTATTAAAAAGCAGAGAAGAGGTTTTGGTAGTCTCAAAGTGGTCAGGAGACAAAACTGGAGATCAGGACTTATCAAGGAAGAGAGGCCCCAGTAAACAATAAATATCCCAGGATTCCACATGGGACCCATGGAACACTATATTCTAAGAGTAGAGATGAATCTGAGATAGACAGAGCCATATGAAAACTGCCACCTTACGTCAAATCAGCTCAGTATCTGGTTGGATTAAGGTGATCTGCTTCAACACAGACTGCCTAACCGAATATGGGGTGAGCCTTCTCTGGAGGAAGACGATGTGCTCTAGAGACTTTACTATTTTCAAGAGATAATTTCTGACTTTCAATAAAAATTACCAGACATACCAAGGAACATGACCTAGAAAAAAAGCAAGAGAAACAGACCCTAGCACAACCAGAGTCACTCACAACTAGAATACACAACTATGCACTGGGGGGCTTTGGGGAGAAAAAGAAAAAAATAAGAAGATTGGCAACAGTTGTTAGCTCAGATGCTAATCTTTAAAAAAAGAGAAAGAAACAGACCCACAGATGATAAAGTTTTCATGCATGTACATTAAAATAACTTTGCTTGATTCTCTGGTCTGGAATTTGACTTTACCTTACTTACAAGATGAGACATTAATCTGTTACTGTTCCATGGATGTTGGCACAAGACAAGAGACTCCTGGGTCAGAGAAAGGACTTTATTACTCTTGGCACAGCAAGTAGTGTGAGCATCAGCACGTTTGCATCACTTCTTCGGTCTCAAGTTCCACAAGGGCAATGTGATATGGCTGAGACAAATGCTACACATGCAGTGAGTTTGCAGCACAGTGGAGGAACACTGAACATAGGGAATCCCCTGCTTTTACAGCAAGCAGTAAGAAAGCCTTCCCTTTGTCTTGGAGACGTTACGTCATCCCTCAGAATTGCTGGCTGAAAACACAATCTTGAGAAATGGCCCAGGTAAAGCAAACAAAGTGATGCTTAGGGTCCATGAGAGATTGCCTCTTCCAACATGTCATATTCCAGAAAATAGAGGACAGAGTGGAGAATGTTATCAAAAACGGAAATTTAAAAAATAGTGCTAAATGAAAACTCCAGAACTAAAACATTCAATCAATAAAATTATAAACTCTTTAAATGAGTTTAATAGCAAATTTGACCCATCAGAAGAATTAGTGAACTAAAACTAAGAGAGTCGAAAATATCCAAGCTAAAGTATAGAAAGTCAGAAAGTTGAATGTATAAAAATAAAGTAAGAAGCATATAAAATAATATTAAAAGCATTAATAAATATATAATTATTGTCCCAGAAGAAAATAGCGTGAAAGGGGCACAAGCAATATTTCAAGAGAAAATGGCAGATTAAACACATTTGGCTCCATATTCAAGAAGCTCTGTGATTCTCAATCAGAATAAATTCAAAGTAAAGTTGCAAAAAGCACATGACAAAGAGAAAACCCTTGAATGCATCCAGAGGGAAAAATAAGACACATTACTCTCAGAAGAGCAAAAAGAAAACAATCAACTGACTTAACGAACATGGTGGGATTCAGTGATGATAGAGTACATCTTTAAGGTGTTGAGAGAAAATAAAGATCAACCTAGGTTTCTATGTTTTGTGAAAATGTCTTTTAAAAGTCAATGTGAAATAAAGACAGTTTTAGATAAATAAAAACTGAGAGATTTTGTCACTAGCAGAACTTGACTAAGAAATCCTAAAGGGAGTTCTTCAGGCAAAAGAAAATCCAATGGAAACACAAAAATACAGTAAGAAATGAAGAGTAACAGAAGCAATAAATATAAATGAATATTAACACAATAACAGTGTGTTGGGATCTAAAACATATGTAGGATATGTAGAATTAAAACGCATGCCAACAGTTATTAAAAAATATGGGGGTCAGTGGAGTTAATGTTTTGTAACATTGTTTGCATAGCGGCAAAAATCTTAATACTTGTTAGACTTTAAAAAGTCAAGAATGCATGCCCTAATTTTTAAAGTCACCACCAAAAGATAATAAGATAATGTATAACTGAAAATAGAGGGGAAAGAAAGGAAAAATTAAAAACAAGATGAGGGACCGGTCCCGTGGCCGAGTGGTTAAGTTCGCGTGCTCTGCTTTGGCGGCCCAGGGTTTCACCAGTTCGAATCCTGGGCACGTACATGGCACTGCTCATCAGGCCATGCTGAGGCGGCATCCCACATACAATGACTGGAAGGACCCACAACTGAAAAATACACAACTATGTACCAGAGGGCTTTGGGAGAAAAAAGGAAAAAAAATAAAATCTTTAAAAAAACAAAACAGAACAAAACCCAGGATGAATATGGTGCCATTCATTCATTCGGATGGTGAACTCCGGAATAATTTTAAGAGAAGATGTAAACTTGATGGTTGGATGAATTAATGTGGATCTCAGAAGAGATGTCTGAGCTAGAGAGAAACTGGTTTGAGGACTCTGCTTTCCAGGTAAAACAGAAGAGTGAGGAATATTCTATTTGTGTAGGTCGGTCCTTAGTTTCTCTCCCTTTCTCTGCTGCTTGCATTGAAGTGATGAGTGGAATAGGTTGCAGATCCCCAGGAGGGAACCTAATGCAGCTGAAACAGAAGGCAGCAAGGGGTCCAACAGCCCAAAGCTTTTACTGCATAGCCATCTCATTTGCTAATAATCATGGTCCATCCAAAGTCATAGTCCTATTGCTTGGATTCAGAGCTCTTCTGGGAGGACACAAGACTTGAAATGTTGAGCAGAACTCAGTCTGGCATGATAAGGGGCTAAAAGTTCCTTTTTCCCTAGAAATGTCACAACAAATAATATATCACATTAAATATTCTATATTAAAATGGGCAAGATACGAATACTTGTTAAATATTGGAAAGCAAGAATAATGACTATGATTTTAAAATAATTACTTTTCTTTAAATTGACAAATCTTTAGCTAGATTAAGAAAAAAAGAGAGAAGCCTCAAATAAATAAAATTAGAAATGAGAGAGGAGACATTACAACTGATATTACAGAAATACATAGAATCATAACAGACTACTATGAACAATTATATGCCAACAAATCACATAACCTAGAATAAGCAGACACATTTCTAGAAACACACAACCTACCAAGACTGAAGCAGCAAGAAACAGAAAATCTGAACAGACCAATAATGAGTAAAGAGATTGAATTGGTGATCAAAAAACTCTCAGAAAACTCCAGGACCAGACACCTTTATTGGTAAAGACTACCAAACATTTAAAGAAGAATTAACACTAATCCTCCTCAAACTCCTCCAAAATATCAATGAAGAGGGGACACTTCCAAACTCATTCTACAAAGCCAGCATTACCTTGATACAAAAACCAAATAAGGATACCACAAGAAAAAGAAAACTATAGACCAATATCCTTGATGAATATAGATGTAAAAATTCTCAACAAAATATTAGCAAACCAAATTCAAGAACACATTAGAAAGATTATACACGGTGACCAAGTGAGATTTATCCCTGGGATGCAACGATGGTTCAAAATACTCAAATCAACAAATGTAGTACATGACATCAATAAAATGAGAGAGAAAGACATCACATGATCAAACCAATAGAGGCAGAAAAAACATTTGACAAAATACAACATCCCTTCATGATAAAACCCTTTAAAAGTTTGGATTTCGAAGGAACATACCTCAACATAATAAAGGCCATATATGACAAACCCTTAGCTAACATTATTCTTAATGGAGAAAAATTGGAAGCTTTTCCTCTAAGATCAAGAATAAGATAAGGATGCCCACTCTCACCACTCCTGTTCGATATAGTACTGGGATTCCTAGCCAGAGCTAGCAGGCAAGACAAAGAAATAAAAGGCATCCAGATCAGAAAGGAAGAAGTAAAATTGTTGCTACTTGCTGATAATATGATTTATATATAGAAAAATATGAAAAAGTCAATCAAAAAGCTGTTGGAGGGGCCAGCCCCATGGCTGAGTGGTTAAGTTCACATGCTATGCTTCTGTGGCCGGGGGTTTCCCAGGTTTGGATCTTGGGCAGGGACGTGGCACCACTCATCAGGTCATGCTGAGGCGGCATCCCACGTAGCACAACCAGAGCGACCTACAACTAGAATATACAACTATGTGCTGGGAGGCTTTGGGGAGAAGAAGAAGAAGGAAAAAAAGCTGTTGGAACTAATCAACTAAAGTTGCAGGATACAAAATTAACATATAGAAATCAGTTACATTCCTTTACACTAATAACGAAACATCTGAAAAAGAAAACTGTCCAGTTCACAATGACATCAAAGACAATAAAATATTAGGAATAAGTTTAACCAAGGCAGTGAAATCTTTGCACAATGAAAACTACTACAAGACTTTGCTAAAAGAAGTTGAAGAAGACACAAACAAATGGAAAGACATCTCATGTTCATGCATCAGAAGAATTAATATTGTTAAAATGTCCAAACTACACAAAGCCATCTACAGAATCGATGAAATCCTCCTCAAAATACCAAAGGCATCCTTCACAGAAATAGAAGAACCAATCCTAAAATTTGTGTGGAACCACAAAAGACCCTGAGTAGCCAAAGTGACCCTGAGAAAAAGAACAAAGATGGAGATATCACACTTCCTGATTTCAAACTATACTACAAAGCCATAATAATGGCTATAAAGCCAGTAATAAAAACAATATGGTACTGGCACACGAAAAGACACATAGACCAGTGGACCAGAATAGAGAACCCAGAATTAAATCCTGGCATATATGGTTAACTAATATTTGCCAGGGGGGCCAAGAACACCCAATGGGGAAAGGGTAGTCTCTTTAATGGTTCTAGGAAAACTGGAGAAATAAATGCAGAACAATGAAATTGGACCCCTCTCTCACACCACTCACAAAAATTAACTCAAAATGGATCAAAGATTTCAACAGAAGACCTGATACCATAAAACTCCTAGAAGAATGTGTAGAGAAGAAACTCCTTGATATGGGTCTTGGCAATGATTTTTTGGACACGATGCCAGAAGCTTACATAACAAAAGCAAAAATCAACAAATGGGACTACATCAAACTCAAAAGCTTCTGTACAGCAAAAGAAACAATTAAAATGGAAATACAACCTACAGAATGGGAGAAAATTTTGCAAACCACATATCAGATAAGGGGTTAATATCTAAAATATATAAAGAATTCATACAACTGGATAACAGAAAACCAAACAATCAGATTGAAAAATGGCAGAAGAACTAAATAGACATTTCTCCGAAGAGGACATCAAAAAGGCCAATAGGCACATGAAAAGATGGTCAACATCACTAATCATTAGGGAAATGCAAATCAAAACACAATGAGATATCACCTCACACCTGTTAGAATGGCCATCATCAAGAAGACAAGAGACAACAGATGCTGGTGAGGATGTGGTGAAAAGAGAACCCTTAAACACTGTTGGTGGGAATTTAAATTGGTACAACCACTATGGAAAACAATATGGAGTTTCCTCAAAAAATTAAAAATTGATCTATCACGCGGTCCAGCAATTCCACTACTGGGTATGTACCCAAAGGAAATGAGGATTTCAAAGAAATATCTGTACCCCCATGCTTATTGCAGCATCATTCACCACAGCCAAGATATGCAAACAACCTAAATGCCCATCAACAGATGAATGGATAAAGAAGATGTGGTACATACACACAAGGCAATATTATTCAGCCATGAGAAGGAAAGACACCCTGCCATTTACAACAACATGGACTGACATTATGCCATGTGAAATAAGTCAGGCAGAGAAAGACAAGTGTTGTATGATACCACTTATATGTTGAATCTAAAAAAAGTCAAAATTGTTAAAAACAGAGAGTAAAATGGTGGTTACCAGTGGGAGGGGTGTTGGGGGAATAAATAAGATTGATATGGCTTAAGGGTACAAACTTGCAAGGAGTGGTAAATAAGCCATAGAGATCTAATTCACAGTATAAGGAAAATGGACAACAGTGTGCTATAATTATATAATGTGATAAATATCATTACAATGGCAGTCATATTACTATATGTAAATATATCGAAGTAACACGTTGTATGACTTAAATTTACACAATGTTATATGCCAAACTTATTCAATAAAAATAATAAATGAATACCTGTAATGGGCTACTTTTTTTTTCACGTAGGTGTGTTTATCTTTACAACTTCTGACAGCCCTGTATATAAAAAAATACCCATCTGTTTTTCAGCCTTGCAAAACGCTCAATACCTCTGGCGTTAAGCCTGTGAGGAATTTTGCTCGTTTATTCTTTATTGACAGCTGTGATAGAGCGTTGAGTCACTTTGCACTTATTGGGTTCCTCAAGCCCAATTTCTCATGTTTCAATGTAGAAAAACACCTTCCCCATTTCGTGATTCTCAAGGGTATTGTGATAGTAACTTCAAGGAGTTTCATCATGTCACTGAAAGCTTCTCTCTTTTATTTCATCTTAAGTTTAAAAAAAAGAGTAAAGGATTAGATTTTCATTCACTTATGAGATCTGCTTGTCTCTGTAAAGGACTAAGGCTTGTCTTCAGTGGATTTCATTATTTTCTAAAATGGGACGTTATTTTATTGCTGAAATTATGTATGAATTTGTACCTTTTGCTTTGCGCACGGCAACTTGAGGGTCAGAAACCAGGGAGTTCAGCCTAGATTATTTTTTCTTTTTTTGCGTATATGTGCTGAGTTCCCATCATCCACTCCCACATTCATCCCCACCCCTGCTGCTGCTGTAGCAAGACCTGGTTGTGGGGCAGGTCTCTTTGGATTCCCACAGCCAAGCACAGAGTCCTCTGTCCCCTGGTGCCTGTGCAGCTCAGGCTCCAGCACGGCAGTGATGTCAGAGGCCTGTCTGATGCTGACTATGTAGTGATCCTAGTTAAGAATTTCAGCTGCTCACTGTCTTCCACAATAAGCACTCCAGCCTGCGCTTACAGATCCAGTTAGTCGACATCTGAAACCCGAGCCTCCCAACTCCCACTTCCTGGCATTTTGGGTCTCTGGTTTAGCCCGCTGCTGATGTTTCAACACACAGCAGGGAAAACCCTGAAGGTCAGTGTTCTCAGTGGGAATCATTTCCAACTCTGAAAATGACCTTAAAGGACTGAGCTTCCTTCACCATGAGATGACTGCACCTTAGTCTCTCCCTCAAATATTCATATCAAAGAATCTTTTTCCCTGGGCTTGCCGTGATGGGATGCTGAGGAGAGCTGCGCTTTCAGACTGAATGTGTCATTCAGCTTTTAAAGCTCTCAGAGCCTCTGGTTGATTCCATCTTGAGAATTGTGGACATTAATATCAGAGGCAAACGTCAGTGATGACCCCAAGTTGCTCAAGAACAGAAATCTCTGCATTTCGAGGTGTCACTTCACATCACTTACACATAACTCTTATGCCCCAAGTGCTGTAGGCAGCTTTCTCTTTGCATATTTTGGGCGAAAAATATACAGCTCAGGAGATATCTCAGCTGGCACTATGGGTGGACCTCTCCTTTGGATGTTTAAATTAGGCATCTACATTTTAAGAGAATAGTCTATTCCACATTCTTGGCCCTTCTCAGACTCAGGTTCTGGGGAAGAACTGGGAGTCCTCTGTTTTTCCTGGAGAAGTGCAAGGATGGAGCGAGGATGCAGAGTGTGCGTGGGCCAGAGCTGAGCACCAAAGAGCTGCCTGGAACACTTTTACAGATTCCTGGACCCCACCCCAGATCTAGAGAGTCAGAACTTCAAGGGGCTGTGCCCTGGGGTCTGTGCTCTTTCAAAGTTCTCCATAGTGATTCTGATCATTATCTTGGTTTGGAAACTACTTCCCTGGGTCAGCTGTCCCCGCATGCTACCCATGGACTTGATGGAGATGCCCACCATAACCAAGGCTAGGTCTGTGGTGTGATCCGACTGAGGAAGCAAGGCTGTTAGAGGAAAGGGAGGACCATGAGAGAGACAAAAGCCATCTTACTCAACAGCAGGTAGATGGTTCAGTTGTTCATTCAACACCAGTTTACTGTGCACCTAATACATGCAAGGTGCTTTTCTAGATGCTGGGGACACAGCAGTGAATGAGACAGACAAAATCCCTGCTTTCAATGATGTTACAATCATGTAGGGAGATACATAACAAACCAGGGGAATATAGGGTTGGTCCACAAGGCCTGGGTCTTTGTTTTCTTCACTTACACAATCCCCCAAACCAGAACAACATCTGGTGCATAGAAGGCATTTGCTGAATGAACAAGAAAGTATTTCAGATGGAGATGTGTATTATGGAGGAAAGCAAAAGAAAGAGGGAGGGTAGGAGTCTGCGGTAAGGAGCTGGGGAGGAGCCAGGCTTGTGGGAAGCACAGGTCCTGAGCTTGGAAACTAGGTGAGGAGTCACCTATACATTCTGGCCACCATTCATTCCTTTATATGGATCAAGGAATAATTTAGGAGGCTGCCCATCTAGTTCCTTCTAAGGGATGCTCTGGTCAATTAGCCACTGCCAAAGATTCCTGTGAGTTAAAACATTGATCACCACTTTATCCTTACTGCCCACATGGTAAGTATGTCCACCTATCTCCCTAGTAAGTGCTGATTCTTGGCCTCTGCTCTTCCGGGAGACTATTGTCCCTCTCAGTCACCATATGTGGCCTACAGAGAACAGTCAGCACAAGATTTTCGAGGATATTGGTGCTTTTCTCATTTCTCAGTGCCTTAGTAAGAGTTTTTGGAAAATCCATGGATGTGGTGACATTTCTGTGTCCAATATTTCTATTTTCCTAAACCTCGGATTTGTCCTCTACAGTATTCCAGGGAAGTTCTGGTATCTCAACCTCTTTAAAAGTAGGTCATGGTTGAATTCAAATTTCAGCCAGCGAAAGAACCCAACCAACCAATCAACCAACCAACCAGCCAACCAACCAAGTAAACTGTGAGAGCTGCTTCCATCTCCGTAAACTAATGTTAAATCTGGAGTTGCTCATCAATGCACCCTAATTGGGAAATTAGCACCAACCCCGTGTTATAGTCCATGCTCCTTAGTCTAACCCCATTAGAATCTATTCTCATGTGCATCCCAGGTTTGTGCTGACATAAATGGGCAAAATCTTGCAATTTGTTTGAGTATAAGTCATTTTCTCCTGGCTAGACTTTGCTTGTGCCAATAGAACAGGCTAAGGTTCAACCTAGTTATGGGTCCCATGGCACAAGGAGTGGCCTGCCTATTTATTTTTACAGAAAACTATCATTAACTATCAAGAACAGGTAACTTCCTGCCTGTACTGCCCTCTTGGTGTGTTTAGTGTACAGCCTACAGGCAGCAAAGAACAGATTTAGCAGTTAGACCTCCTAGCATTCCATGGAGCAATTTTGCCCCCCAGGGGACATATGGCAATGTCTGAAGACATTTTTCGTTTGCCACAACTTGGGGGACATGCTACTGGCATCTAATGGGTGGAGGCCAGGGATGCTGCTCAACATTCTACATGCACAGGACAGCCCCTCAAAACATGGAATTATCCAGCCCCAAAAGTCAGTAGTGCCGAGGGTGGGGAACCCAGGCATGAAGGGATTTAATGATGATAGAGGTTATTTAATGCTGAAGCTCCAAGTAACACACAAAAACTGACTTTCTCTGGGCTCTGATGATGAGTTTATTCCAGATTCAATTTCAACTAACATTCACAGGGTTTCTACTGGATGCGTCTTCCTGCATCGTTATCCTGCATCATGAACCTCTTTTTATAAAGAGAAAACCGAGTTGAGAGAGGTTCTTGCCCAACGTCAGAACGTCACTGAGTGGGGAACAGAGAGTTGAACTCAGGATCTCTGCTTCTGAGGCTCGACAGGAAACAGCTGTCCTGCTGGCACCATGGGGGCCTTACTTGGCAGTGCCCCTCTTTCACCAGGCCCTGTTGGTTACTTGAGGTCTGGTTCTATGATGTCATTCACGTTGTCAACAGCCTGCTGAGAAGTGGTGCTGAACTCTTTTCTTTCAAAATTGGCTCTGTTAGAGATTGAATGGGTGACAGCAAGCAATTATTCCTTTCCTTCTTCTGCCTGTGTTCTCTCATCTTATTTAGAGGCACAAAAGAAAAAGGTTTCTATTGGCACGGAGTGCCAGCGGCTTGCTGTGAATGGGCCTAAGCCACGTGACAGAGAAGCAATGCCCAAAAGGCGGTTTCGAGGCATTTCTTACATGAGTCCATGTGTGCTTGTTTCATTTCATGGGGGTGGTGACTGAGGGGCTTCTCTTGGCCACAGTGGAAGGATGAAGGATGCTTGGGAGGCTCCCCTCTTAGTCAGATTCTTGGGCCCCAGAACGTCACAAATTCCTGCACGCTTGCCTCCGTCTCCCCTTCCCCATTCCCAATGCTGCCCAGTGCTGCCGTATGCTAGCTCCTCAAAACTTGCAACCAGCTTGGAAAAGAAAAACTTCATTTCCTTTGGCATTTATGAGCCTTGGAAAGCTGAGCAGATGGTTCTCTGAGCCTCAGCAGTGTCCCTGGCAGCAGGCGGACAATCAATTTCTAACCTGTTGCTGCACAGCTCGGGCAGAATGAAAGAGACTTAATCTCCAACGATTAAACATTAAGTGCTTTCTAACATTTAAACATTAGGCTCGTTTTATGATTGTGAAAGCAGCAGTAAAGCAAGGGGGCTAGGAGTTTACTGCATCTTAACTTGTGCAGCAAATTGAATTTCTATCGACGACCAGAAGTGCTTCTGCCCCAGAAGAATCATCCAAGTGCCTGGATGGAGAAAGATGGGCAGAGGTTTGTGGGGTTAAAAAAAGATACAGTAATAACATTTACAGAGATGAAGCTGTTAACACGACCCCTGATACTGCAGATTAATTTTGACATCATCTTTATAATGCAGGGGTGAGAGCATTGCCCACGTCCCTGGGGAGTGCCTAGAGATGAAACTAGACAAACACAAGTATTTGCTGTGGTTGCTTTGATGTATTTGATCTTTAATTTCTTTTTCTTGTTCTACAAACTTTTACCCATAGGTGTGAACACATTAGCATAAGTAACTCTACTCTGACATATTTTTATGTCTGTTTTTATGTGTGTGCAGCTTTTCTTTTCTGGAATTGCACATGTCCACACAAAAGATTAGAGTCACAATAAGAGCTAGCATTTACTGAGTTTCTTCATGTGCCGGGCACCCTTTGGTCCAGGCATTTTGTATGTGCTCACTCCACCAGGGCTTGCTTAACTCTCTGAGACAGGCATTCTGTGGCTCTGTTTTTCAACAGATGTTGAAGAAATGCTGAGAGGTAGCAAGCTGGGACTTGAACCCAGGTGGTCTGGCTCCTGAGTCTGCGCTCTGAGCACATTAAACTGGCCATATTCTGCTTGCTTCCCCTTCTCTGTGTGAGAGGAGACCTATGCTTGTATGGGATTTGTGGGCTGCAGGGCACCGGGCCTAGAAAGTGTGTGGGACGGAGATTAAGAGAGGGGGTAGGATGCCACGTCATCTCCATGCTGAGCAAAGGAATCACCAGCCAGTGGACATCCCCAGTAGGAATCTCTCCCTGAAAACGTCCTACTTTCTTGCTTTACTGGCTTAGGGACCAAGTGAGCCAACACTGGAGCCTAAAGCTCATCTTTAAATTGGGGCGTTTAGAGCTAGAAAAAAGGATTGGCTTGAAGGAACTCAATTCTCACTTTCAAAGGAAGTATATACATCTTATATATTAATTTACTTGGCTAAACCATTTCAAGCTGCCAACATTAAACTATTCTCAACCTACCAAAACAGCAATTTCATATAGTACAATTGTATTTATGTTTATGTTATATTTATATTTATAACTACAGATGAAACAACCCTTAATCAGATATGACAATTTGGGGGGATAATTTTTCCTTTGTACCAACCAGACATTTTCCATCTTTTATAGATACTTATTCTTAATTCTCTTCTCCTCTCTTGAGTACCGTAATGGCATTCCTTATTTTCTGATAGAAATCATCACTCAGCTGTCTTCTAGTTTCATTTATCCATGAACATTAGGCCATCCTTTGATTTTTAACCTCTCTGCATCATTTTGCCTTAAGTTTGTCTTTTCACAACTTTTAAAGAAGAATCTTGTATAACAGAGGATGCTTTAAGCAGTAATGTTGAAAAAGTTCAAATTACAAAGCAGAGAGAAATATTTTTAAAGCTCTTCAGTTCTATGATCAATATTTTGGCCTCCTATGTCTTTTTCATTTCTTTTAATTAATCTTGTTTCAAAGTTTGCCAGCTTGCATGAAATCACTCACTTGTTGACATATATAATCTTCCTGCTCACTTTACTCTATTGACACGTAGGCAACGTGTCCCAGAAGGGAAACCCTTTGAATCTCAGTGGTTAACTTTCTCCTCTGCTTCAAGGAACACTTGAGAAGTGGAGTTCATACAGATTAGGGCCCAGAGAAGAACCACTCTTCCAGAATGGAGAAGCTACAGGGAGAACCTGGGTTAGGAGTACACATTGGCAGCATGGCCAGCCTTCTACTTTCTCCAGAGTTTTCCTTTCGCTTCAATTCGTGACTCATCTGTTTAATAAAGTCTCCAAACATGAAAACATGCCTATTCTCAACCATGAGCCTGTGACTGTATTTCAGGATGAGCACAATTGTCTTTCAGACGAGTTGCCTCCTGGATTCTGCTAAAACTCATCTCTACTCCTTTCTAGCATGTGAACAAGGAGGGTGTGAGCATGTCTGGAAAAAAAGGAAGGAAAATGTGGCTCATTTATTTTATTGAGAACTGGTGAAATGCAAAGATGTCAGCATATTTTCATTTATCCTATTGTTTAATAAATAAATGAACTATGAGGATGAGACCCACAGTAAATTGCAGATGAAAGAGAGACTGAGAAGCCAACAAGAGTTGAACGGGACTTCTAACAGGTTATGTAAATTAAAGAGTAAATGAAAAATCTGGCCGTGGTGCTTGTTGGCTCTGGGAAATTGTGAAGGACCCATCGTTTCTCTCAGGTTCTACTTTTTTCCCTTTAAAAAAATGTCAGAGTTAAACTGAAATAACTAGGAATTTCCTAACAACTTAGTGATCCTATGACCTCTCTAATGTCAGAATTTTCTTTGGAAAATTCTTAAAGAAGGACCTACAGACCTATTCAGAAAAAAGTTACAAATATAATTAAGGAGTAGTTAAGGTCTGTGAAGAAAAGGTTTAAAAAGCAGGAATGACTTTGTCTTGGCAGAAAAAAGACAAGAGGTTGATAGTAATTTTAAGATAACGCAGTAATCTCAAAAAGGAATCTAGTAAGAAGCCTAGCTTTTCTTTAAAGCTAATATGTTATGATTCATAGAAAATGCAATATGCTCAATAGAGAGAACTATAAAATCACCAAAGAATTCACACGCACAAAAGCAAAATGTAACTGCATCCCTCAAACTCACCTTTAATGTTTCCTTGGGTTTTCTTTTAGCATTTTTCTCTAGTTAAAATAAAAGTCTAGGGGCCGGCCCCGTGACCAAGTGATTAAGTTCGTGTGCTCTGCTTCGGCTGCCCAGGGTTTCATTGGTTTGGATCCTGGGCCCGGACAGGGCACCGCTCATCAGGCCACACTGAGGCGGCGTCCCACATACCACATCTAGAAGGACCCACAACTAAAATATACAACTATGTACCAGGGGTTTTGGGGAGAATAAGCAGAAAAAATAAGATTGGCAACAATTGTTAGCTCAGGTGCCACTCTTAAAAAACAAAAATCTAGTCTCTTAGTAAGTTAAAAAAAAAAAGTCTAAATAATGTTGCATATTATACAATTCAGTATCTTATTTTAACTTGATATTAAAATGAGCATTTCTAAATGTTATCATTTTTTGAAAACATTTCTATGGCTCCATGTTATTCTTTTGTGAGATCATGCCACAGTTTATATAGCCATCTAATGTTTTGCTTCTAGTCATAATCTTGTAGAAAACATCTTGTGTAAGACTTTGCTCTAGATTTTTACTGTTTCCATAGTGAAAACTATTCCTGAGCTTCCTGGATCCGTGGAAATGAACACGTTTGAGGTTGTTGATAATATTGTCAAATTGCCTTCCCAAAGATTTCTATCAGGTGCGTTCCCACCAGCGACAGGTTTCCTGTCTCACCGTGTTCTCTGCAGCAGTTACATTATAATTATGTAATTTTATATTATATTTTAATTATATAATTATGTTATAAAAAATTAGAGGCTTATTTGATAGAGAAAACTATTACTTGCCTCAATTCTCTCTCTGTCTCACACACACATACACATTGAATACTTTTCCATACGCTTGCTAACGAGGTTTGTTTCTTCTTTTTTAAGGTGTCTCTTCATGACCTTTGTCCATTTATTTGTTGATGTCTTGGAGGTTTTGATCAATTGCCAAATGAACTTAGATTTCTCCTAAGACATGCAAGTATGAAGTAAAAAAAATCCACATGCATAAGGATTTATTGGAAGGATTCAAACCTCTGAGCGAATGCAGCCTCAGGGAAAATGCCACAGCTTGAGTCTATTTACTTCTCTACGTGTGTGTTCAACTCTCTTAAAAAGGTGTCAAATGAGATCAACTTTATGACCACTAAAATACGCTCTTGGAGCAGAAGGAGGAAGGAAACTTCAGAGTTAGTGCCCTATTGGTTGGACATACCAGAGCAATGACTTACTTCGGCATCAGAGAGGCACCTTACAATCTCTTCAATGAGATTCCAGCAAAGGAATTTTCCAGCAAAGATTCAATAGTTTGATGTCTATATATCTGTCTGTCTCTGTCTATCATCTATCTCTCTATGTCTATCTATCTATCTACCTTTATATCATCTATCTCTCTACGTCTATCTATCAGTCAACGTATCTATCTACCTCTCTATCTATCACCTGTCTACCTCTTGTCTTTCTTTATCCAGTAGCTCTTTGCGCCGGCCTAGTGTTCTTAACAGCTACTTTCTCCCACAGCCAAAGCTGTAGGTGGTCTACACAACATCCTTAGTGGCCTCACACTTGTTGTTCAGGTAATCTCCTCTATCTCTGTCTCTTCTCTTCTGAATCCCTTTTTCTGCTGGTGTACTGCCTCTGGTTTTGACTTGTACTTTCTCTACACCTCTCTGTCGTGATGTCTGAAAGAGCATCTTGTCTGGCTTCCTTGGGCCATTGTGGAGCTGAAGGGACAGTTCCCTGCCACTCCGGGGCCCACAGCTTGACTCCCCAGCTGGGGTTTAGCAGAACAGCTTTCTGCCTTTCCAGCAAGGCACTGAGGCAGAAATTAGTGGTGATCGTTGTTCTCCCAAGCAATTGAAAACAGAAAAAGAGATACATCTGGATTCTGAGTTGAACAATCATAGTGAGATTAATTGGTAATCAAGAGGAGATTTTATTTTGAACCATGTAAATGATTTTGGAGGATGAGAACTTTCCTTGTGTGTGATTGCAAAGATAGGATACAGTCGCGATGTTCTAGGATGTTCTCAGAGGGGCAACCAAGTGGTGTTTCTTCCCTGTTCCACGATTCTTCTCTCTCTATGGTACCCACTTGGTGTGGCATGGTAAAGGTTTGATACTTTTTGTTTTCAGTAAGAATTATTAGAACTGTGGATTAATAAAACAAGAGCTAGTTAGATTAAAATTTTAACGCTTTTGATTATTCAAAAGTTTTTATTTCAGAGCTTTTGCAGAAATTTTAGCCTCTATCTATCTGGGTAAACAATCATTACTTTGCAGTAATTTTTTTCCCTAGCAGTGTGTAGCCTTACATTTGCTGGGCTTCCATTCCAATATTAATCCGTTTATTTCAAGCTCTCAACACAGCTGAGGTTCTTCATCAGTTGCTAATTATTGCTCACACTATGCAGAAACATATTTCCTCTGTACTCATGGCGTAGCACTTCTATAACCTCAGCCTCCCTGTGAATATTCCTACAGAGAGAGGTCCATGCACCAAGCAGAGGTAATAAAACTCTTCCCTACTAATCCGAAGTAAAAGAAAAGGCTATGCCTTATTTTGGGGTCTTGTTATTAAGAGTGATGTCTCAAGTTTGATATATCATCTCTCTGATTTACAGCAGTTTTGGAATATGAATATATGACAAAGCATAATTTACAGCATTTAATTAAGAATAGATAGCTGGGGGCCGGCCGGGTGGCATAGGGGTTAAGTTTGTGTTCTCTGCTTTGGCAGCCTGGGATTGGCAGGATTGGATCATGGGTGTGGACCTACACACTGCTCACTAAATCATGCTGTGGTGGCATCCGACACACAAAATAGAGGAAGGTCGCCACAGATTTTAGCTCAGTAACAATCTTCCTCAAGCAAAAAGAGGAAGATCGGCAACAGATGTTAGCTCAGGGCCGATCTGCCTCATTAAAAAAAAGGAGAAGAATGGACAGCTGTTTAAAATAGTCTAGAATCTAACTGTGTCATTCAGAATGAGTTATTCCCCACTTATCTCTACATGAGTCTATAAGTTAGAAAATCTAGAAATGTTTTTAGCTTCAAGCATAGAAGAATGAGGGTATGAATCAAATCAAATCAAAGTAGTTGATCTCAAAAATGAATTCTGTTTGGAGATTACCTTGTTATCCATAAACTACCTAAATAATATTAATGGCTTACATTATTAACAGCCTACCTCATGTCAGTCCATTTACTTGGTACTTTGGAAGCATTTAGTGTTATACTCACAATGTGTAATTCCCAGGCCCCAGTGATAGTAATTAAGATGAGACCTATAGAATAAATATGAGCCAAGCACTTGAAAGAAGGGTGGAGAAGAAAAATTATATTCTAGGCAGAGGAAACAGCAAAAATATAAAGGCACTAGAAAATATTTGGAATTCTAGAAATGAAAAGAAAGTTTAGCAAAGTTGAATTTCGTAGAGGGGGCTGGTGAAGGGCTATATTATGCAAGGATTGTAAGTATGGAAATTAGTTTGCAGCCTAAGCAGGTAAAGTTTGGACTTTATTATACAGATAAGACATTGTTGGATTTTAATCAAACAAATGTTGAGGTTTGATTTGTGTTTTAAAATGATGATTCTGAGTACAGTATGGAGAATGAGTCAGAGAGGAGGAACACTGGGAGTCCAGTGAGGGGGTGTTGGAGAGTCCAGACGTGAGATGGCACTTTCCTGACCCAGAAGAGGGACTGGCTATAAGCAGTGGACTGGAACGCTGTGTAGCAGGTAGGACTGAGAGCCTTTGGCATCAGTTGGCTCTGAAGGTGGGTAAGAGAGGAGGTGATGGCAGAAGGGATATCTGATGCCTGG
Organism: Equus quagga; assembly: GCF_021613505.1. Taxonomy (NCBI): domain Eukaryota; kingdom Metazoa; phylum Chordata; class Mammalia; order Perissodactyla; family Equidae; genus Equus; species Equus quagga. The sequence goes on from NC_060275.1 coordinate 113,179,311, forward strand.
GCCATTAGGTTGTTGCCATTTCTGATATCAAGATGACTGGAGGACAGAGGAGCAAGGGGGACAAGATGATGAAAATCTGGTGCCTATTGAATATGCCATGCCTCTGGGCATAAAGTGGAGAGAGCCTGTAAGCAGTTGGATATGTGTGTCTGGGACTCAGGACTTGGATCATGAGTAAAGTTATAGGATTTAGTCTTATTAACATATAGTTGGAGATTGAAACCAGGAGAGCGGATAACGTTGTCCAGGAAGGGGGCGTGTAGAGTGAGAAGTATGGAAGGTCTCAAAGAACACTATTTTAAGTGTTTTAAGATTTAAGAGATGGTGAGAAGTGGAGAATGTCAAAGGAACCTAACAATTCAGTGGCAGGAGAATCAACGGGTGTGTTCCATGGAAATGAAAAAGAGAATGTTCCCAAAAGGAGGGGAAACACCAATTGTTCCCTAGAGGATAAGTGTGGTTAGGGCTAAAATATGTCCCTTAATTAAAAAAAAATTAAAAATATGTTTAAGGTCAAAGATAGTACGTGATCACTGAAAAAAAAAGGAAACTGATGTGTAAGTATAAAAAATATAGCTTGTACAGATTTTAAAAAGATGCTAACTTCTCTCTGATATATATTAAATGCAAACTCTACTAATTAGTAAAGTTAACTTTGCGAGAGTAAGTAAGAGAGACCTTATTTCTTATGTAAGTATTTGTAAAAACAAACAGTGGAAGAATAAAGAAGAAACCAATGAAATAGTGACTGATTGAGACAATTTCAGTGTGATCCATTTTACATTTTTTAACTTTTGACTTATATAGGTACTAGTAAATTTTAAAGGAAATTGAAACAGTTGTAATTGTATGTCAAATTGGTAAGAGAACAGAGGAAGGATTATTTCAAGTGACTTTAATATACAGTATGAAATATAAATCTTTGATATGATGAATCTACAGATAGAAAGAATTGTAAAAATTGTAAAATTTAGTCACTGGTCTTATTATTAGTAATGATATTAGTATCATTATTTAAAAATCATTTAATATCTATTGTAGGGTAAAGCTAAGAACACTGTAATAGTAAAATCAAATAAAAAATATCTTGTATATTCACAACTTAAAAGAGTACATTTTCTATTTCTGACCATTGAAATGGCCTACAAACAGTATCACCTCAGTAGCACTGAGCACCCCTGAAGACCAGATCTTGACCTTAAGTACCATTCATCCCTAAAAGGAATCATGGCTCCTTAGAGAAATGGCTTATTTTAGGCCAGAAAAGGTACAAGTTGAGCCTGAAACAGCTTGTTATAACAGAAAGCAAGGAAGGTTTCTCAGATTAATGGACAAAAGAACATAGGATTAAGCTTGAAAATGCTATCAACCAAAGTCATAACAACTTGAGCATAAAAATGATTTTAGTTCATTTCTACAGATTGCATATACGGAAATTCATGTTTGTGATATTTTTATAGGAATGAGTGGAAAAAAAACCCCTTGCTTCTTCCATGTAAAGAGCTGACAGTACATGAATAGACATTCAGCATACCTGCAGGATTCAAATTTCATGAGGAGGGGCAATGAGGGAAAAAACTGTCTAAAACATCTAAAAGGCTCCCTACGAGGATGATGATGGAGAAAGAAAAAAGTTGGGAAACACTGTGACACATTGCCAATTGCATCCTCTCAAGAGAGGTATAGAATTTTACACTCTTACCAACAAAGGGAGACTTGTTTCCTTTCTATTAAGGCCTTTTAATCCAGAAAATGGAAAATCTGTCTTGTTCAAGTTTTTAAAATTTTCTTAGTGATGTTTTATAGTTATTTTTGAAAAACCTAAGTCTTGTACTGTTTGTGTTCTGTTTTTACAAGTTCAGATCTTTTAGGGGGTGGAGAGATTCTTTCATTTTGAGAAAGTTGTCCAGTTGGGGCCTACTCATTGCTGGGTCTACCTTCTGCAGGAGCCATACTGTTGACCTGCCTGGCAATTTTAAATTTGCCATAGTATCTTCAATCTTTTTGCCATCCTACTCATCATGCTCTCATTTCTCATCTCAGCTCATTTTTGCCTTATGGACAGTCTGCAGGTGTTTCAAAACAGCAGACCTTCTAGCATTCTACAAAAGATGCCAAATAATGACTGCAGCGTTCATCTGTCTAACTGAAGATTCATCAAGTTCTTCCATTGATCTTTCCAGATTTGAAGTAGTGTTTTCACTGATACTCATCATCAAACAAGGAATCATCTGTTCCAATACAGCGAGTGTGAAGAGAGAATGAAAGTGGGGGGTGTGCTTGAGTCCTCTCTCTGCCCCGTGGCGAGATGAATGAATCCTCACGTGAATCTACAGCTGGTGGGGCCACTGCTAATGTGCGGGGCTCCTGCTAGGATCCCCACTCTCTACATTTTTCATCTAAGTCCATCTGTTCTCCTAAGAGACACCTTCCCTGTGTTGTTTTTTATACTCACACCCAATGAAGTACATAAAAGCCAGAATTCTAGGCCTATGCTGCTGTCAGGACTCTCTCTGTCTCTGTCGCATCTATAAAGATTTACTGCTGAGACATCATCAACTAGAAAGTGCCAAGATTCTGCTAGCATCCCTGCATCCTTACTTCTTGCCAAGTTGTTTCCTGGGATTTGTATTTCTGTGTAGCTAAAGGTTGACAATGGCAGGAGAGCATAGGAATGTTGATGGGAGGTACACTCTGCTCATCTCCCAGTGCTTTAAGAGTGGCCTAGGATTATGGGCCAGAATGCTAATTAGTTCAGTGTCTTGGGACTGATGTTTGGGGGATGGAAAAAGTTTTCTTGCCTTTGTTCTTTTGTTTTTATTTTTAGGAGGAATTTGTTTCATAAAATAGAGCTTGAGGTCACCATGAACTGGAGCCTGGGTGGATTTCTCTTAGTCAAGTCTTTGTGCTACCCGTGCTTTCCTCCAAGACTAGGGGCTCAGCTGTCTCTCAGTCTTGGTTTTTAGTGCTATGAGTTTTGTGCTTCATGGGCATTTAAGACAGAAGGTGGAAGAGGCTAGACAAAAATGATTATGTAACCTTGGTAATCAACAATTCTTTTCTTATATATATATATATTTCACTTCATTCTTTTTTGTGTACATCATAATATATTTTTAATTCTGTGTAGATTACACCATGTTCACCACCCAAAGACTAATTATAATCCATCACTACACATGTGCTTAATCACCCCTTTTGCCCTCCTCCCTACCCTTTTCCCCTCTGGTAACCACCAATCCAATCTCTGTTGCTATGTGTTTGTTTCTCCTTGTCTTTATCTTCTACTTATGAGTGACATTGTATGGTATGTGACTTCCTCCCTCTGACCTATTTCACTTAGCATGATACCCTCAAAGTTCTTCCATGTTGTCACAAATGGCTGGATTTCAATGTTTCTTATGGCTGAGTATTATTCCATTGTGTGTATATACACCACATCTTCTTTATCCATTCGTCCCTTGATGGGCACCCAGGCTGCTTCCAAGTCTTGGCTACTGTGAAGAACATAAGGGTGCATCTAGGTTTATGCATTCATGTTTTCACATTATTTGGAAAAATACTCAGCAGTGGAATAGCTGGATCATATGTTAGATCTATTCTTAATTTTCTAAGGATACTCCATACTGCCTACAATAGTGGCTGCACCAGTTTGCACTCCCACCAGCAGTGTACGAGGGTTCCCTTCTCTCCACATCCTCTCCAACACTTGTTGTTTTCTGTCTTGTTAATTATAGCCATTCTGACTGGAGTGAGGTGATATCTCATTGCAGTTTTGATTTGCATTTCCCTGATAGCTAATGACGTTGAACATCTTTTCACGTGCCTATTGGCTATGTTTATATTTTCTTTGGAGAAATCTCTGTTCAGATCATTTCCCCATTTTTTAATTGGGTTGTTGGTTTTTATGTTTTTGAGACGTATGAGTTCTTTGTATATTTTGGATATTCACCCTTTATCTGATATGTGGTTTGCAAATATCTTCTCCCAAATGTTATGTTGTCCTTTCGTTTTGTTGATGGTTTCCCTTGCTGTGCAGAAGCTTTTTAGTTTGATGTAGTCCCGTTGGTTCATTTTTTCTTTTGTTTCCCTTGCCTGGTCGGACATGGTACTTGAAAATATGCTGCTAATATCGATGTCGAAGAGCGTACTGCCTATGATTTCTTCTAGAAGTTTTATGGTTTCAGGACTTACATTCAAGTCTTTAATCCATTTTGAGTTGCTTTTTGTGCATGGTAACCAACAATTCTGATGATTCTACATTACTTGATTAAGTTGATGTACCATAGTTGACTTAATGATTTGCCATTGTTGACCATTTAATGTGTTTCCAAATACTTAGGATTATTATAAATAATTCTTAAATGAACACCTTTGTGCATAAAACTTTCTATAGACCATAAACATAGGTAGGTGTCTGATACAGCCTGGTTATGGCAGGGATTTCTTCTTGTCCTACCATTTCTCTTTCTCCTTCTTCCATAGAAATTCAGTCCCCATGTCAGTCTAGAACAGAGACTGTATCTTCCAGTCTTCCTTCCTAGTGATTTCCTTTCCATGTGACTAAGTTCTGATGAATGGGGTGTGAGCAGAAGTGAAATGTACAGACTCCAGCGAGTTTCTTTAAAGGGAAAGGCTGCCTGCTTCTTCTTTTCCTCTTCCTCCAGTCTTTTGTCTGGGATGTGATGGTTGGAGCTCCAACTCTACCTTAGACCATGGGGTTGAGTAATGGCAAAGTGGGAGGTGGGAGAAGTGGGGTCCCTTATAGTTTCACAGAGCTGACTCGTCATGCCAGTGCTGGACTCCTTCCATGAGAACAAATAAATTTCTATCCTGTCTAGTATTCTTTTTGGGGGACTTTGTAATTTGCAGCTGTATGCAATCCTACAGTATAATTAGGGTAACATGAAGTTACTAGGTTTTAATGAGTGTTAGTAGATGGCAAGAGACTGAAAATGGAGATCCTGGAAAGTAAGGTAAGAATGTGCCTGATATGAGCTTACTTACTTCAGAGCTTTTCCTCTATGATTAGCCTGGCTTACAGGATCTGCTCAAATGCACTGTATCCAATGTGCTGCATCCATCCATGTCTATTGGTACATCACTTAAAGCCAGCAGAAACAGATACAATTATCCCATTTTTTGTTGTTGTTGTGGGTACACCACTTCACCCTTTGTGCCCTCCCCCCACCCCACCCCCCTTTTCCCTGGTAAACACCTATCAGTTCTCCTTGTCTATATGTTAACTTCCACCTACGAGTGGAATCATCTAGAGTTCGTCTTTCTCTGTCTGGCTTATTTCGCTTAACATAATACCCTCAAGGTCCATCCATGTTGATGCGAATGGGACGATTTTGTCCGTTTTTATGGCTGAGTAGTATTCCATTGTGTATATATACCATATCTTCTTTATCCAATCATCAGTTGCTGGGCACTTAGGTTGATTCCATGCTTGGCTATTGTAAATAATGCGGTGATGAACATAGGGGTGCGTGGGACTCTTGGAATTGCTGATTTCAGGTTCTTAGGATAGATACCCAGTAGTGGGATGGCTAGGTCATAAGGTATTTCTATTTTTAGCTTTTTGAGAAATCTCCATACTGTTTTCCATAGTGGCTGCACCAGTTTGCATTCCTACCAACAGTGTATGAGGGTTCCTTTTTCTCCACAACCTCTCCAACATTTGTCACTCTTGGTTTTGGATATTTTTGCCAATCTAACGGGTGTAAGGTGATATCTTAGTGTAGTTTTGATTTGCATTTCCCTGATGATTAGTGATGATGAGCATCTTTTCATGTGTCTATTGGCCATCCTTATATCTTCCTTGGAGAAATGTCTGTTCATGTCCCCTGCCCATTTTTTGATCGGGTTCTTTGTTTTTTTGTTGTTGAGCTGTGTGAGTTCTTTATATATTATGGAGATTAGCCCTTTGTTGGATAAGTAGCTTGTAAATATTTTTTCCCAATTAGTGGGCTGTTTCTTTGTTTCAATCCTGTTTTACCTTGCCTTGACGAAGCTCTTTAGTCTGATGAAGTCCCATTTGTTTATTCTTTCTATTGTTTCCCTCGTCTGAGGAGTTATGGTGTCCGAAAAGATTCTTTTGAAACTGATGTCAAAGAGTGTACTGCCTATATTCTCTTCTAGAAGACTTATTGTTTCAGGCCTAATCTTTAGGTCTTTGATCCATTTTGAGTTTATTTTTGTGAATGGTGAAAAAGAACGGTCAATTTTCAATCTTTTACATGTGGCTGTCCAGTTTTCTTTTCTCCATTGTAGGCCCTCAGCTCCTTTGTTGAAGATTAGCTGTCCATAGATGTGTGGTTTTATTTCTGGGCTTTCAATTCTGTTCCATTGATCTGTGCACCTGTTTTTGTACCAGTACCATGCTGTTTTGATCACTGTAGCTTTGAAGTATGTTTTAAAATCAGGGATTGTGATGCCTCCAGCTTTGTTTTTCTTACCCAGGATTGCTTTAGCAATTTGCGGTCTTTTGTTGCCCCATATGAATTTTAGGATTCTTTGTTCAATTTCTGTAAAGAATGTCATTGGGATTCTGATTGGGATAGCGTTGAATCTGTAGATTGCTTTAGGTAGTATACATTTTAATTATGTTTATTCTTCCAATCCATGTACATGGAATGTCTTTCCATCTCTTTATGTCATCATCAATTTCTTTCAAGAAAGTCTTGTATTTTTCATTGTATAAATCTTTCACTTCCTTGGTTAAATTTATCCCAAGGTATTTTATTCTTTTCATTGCAATTGTGAATGGGATTGAGTTCTTGAGTTCTTTTTCTGTTAGTTTATTGTTAATGCATAGAAATGCTACTGATTTATGTATGTTGATTTTATACCCTGCAACTTTGCTGTAGTTGTTGATTGTTTCTAATAGTTTTTCTATGGATTCTCTGGGGTTTTCTGTATATAAGATCATGTCGTCTGAAAAACAGCGAGAGTTTTACTTCTTCACTGCCTATTTTGATTCCTTTTATTTCTTTTTCCTGCCAAATTGCTCTGGCCAACACCTCCAGTACTATGTTGAATAGGAGTGGTGAAAGTGGGCACCCATGTCTTGTTCCTGTTCTCAGAGGGATGGCTTTCAGTTTTTGTCTATTGAGTATGATGTTGGCTGTGGGTTTGTCATATATGGCCTTTATTATGTTGAGGTACTTGCCTTCTATACCCATTTTATTGAGGGTTTTTATCATAAATGGATGTTGGATCTTGTCGAATGCTTTCTCTGCATCTATTGAGATGATCATGTGGTTTTCGTTTCTTATTTTTTTAATGTAGTGTATCACGTTGACTGACTTGCAGATGTTGAACCATCCCTGTGTCCCTGGTATAAATCCCACTTGATCATGGTGTATAATCTTTTTGATGTATTGCTGTATTCAGTTTGCCAGAATTTTGTTGAGGATTTTTGCATCTATGTTCATCAGTGATATCGGCCTGTAGTTTTCCTTCTTTGTGTTGTCTTTGTCAGGTTTGTGGATCAGAGTGATGTTGGCTTCATAGAATGTGTTAGGGAGTGCTCCATCTTCCTCAGTTTTCTGGAATAGTTTGAGAAGGATAGGTATTAAATCTTCTTTGAATGTTTGGTAGAATTCTCCAGAGAAGCCGTCTGGTCCTGGACTCTTATTTTTGGGGAGGTTTTTGATTACTGTTTCTATTTCTTTACTTGTGATTGGTCTATTCAGATTCTCTATTTCTTCCTGATTCAGTTTGGGGAGGTTGTAAGAGTCTAGGAATTTGTCCATTTCTTCTAGGTTGTTCAATTTGTTGGCATATAGTTTTTCATAGTATTCTCTTATGATCCCTTGTATTTCTTTGGTATCCATTGTGATTTCTCCTCTCTCATTCCTAATTTTATTTATTTGAGATTTCTGTCTTCTTTTCTTAGTGAGTCCAGCAAAAGGTTTGTTGATTTTGTTAATTTTTCAAAGAACCAACTCTTTGTTTCATTGATCATTTCTACTGCCTTTTTAGTTTCAATATCGTTTATCTCTGCTCTAATTTTTATTATTTCCCTCCTTCTACTGACTTTGGGCTTTGTTTGTTCTTCTTTTTCTAATTCTGTTAGGTGTCGTTTGAGGTTGCTTATGTGAGATTTTTCTTGTTTAGTGAGGTGAGCCTGTATTGCAATGAATTTCCCTCTTAGGACTGCTTTTGCTGTGTCCCAAATGAGTTGGTATGGTGTGTTTTCATTTTCATTTGTCTCCAGATAATATCTGATTTCTTCTTTAATTTCTTCAATAATCCATTGTTTGTTCAGTAGCGTGTTGTTTAGTCTCCACATTTTTGCACCTTTCCCTGCTTTATTCTTGTAGTTGATTTCTAGTTTCATAGTATTATGATCAGAAAAGATGCTTGGTATTATTTCAACTCTCTTGTATTTATTGATGCTTGCTTTGTTTCCCAAGATATGGTCTGTCCTTGAGAATGTCCCATGCACACTTGAGAAGAATGTGTAACCTGCTGTTTTTGGATGAAGTGTTCTATATATATCTATTAAGTCCACCTGGTCTAATTTTTCATTTAATTCTATAATTTCCTTGTTGATTTTCTGTCTGGATGATCTATCCATTGGTGTTAATGGGGTGTTGAGGTCCCCTACTATTATTGTATTGTTGTTGATGTCTCCTGTTAGTTCTGTTAAGAGTTGCTTTACAAATTTTGGTGCTCCTGTGTTGGGGGCGTATATATTTATAAGTGTTATGTCATCTTGGTGGAGTGTCCCTTTTATCATTATATACTGTCCATCTTTGTCTTGCTTTATCTGTTTTGCTTTGAAGTCTACTTTGTCTGATATTAGTATAATGACACCTGCTTTCTTTTGTTCATTGTTAGCTTGGAGTATTGTCTTCCATCCCTTCTTTGTTTGTCTTTGGGGTTGAGGTGTGTTTCCTGGAGGCAGCATATTGTTGGGTCTTGTTCTTTGATCCATCCTGCCACTCTGTGTCTTTTGATTGGAGAGTTCAATCCATTTACATTTAGAGTGATTATTGAAATGTGGGGGCCTACCGCTGCCATTTTATCTCTTGTTTTCTGGTTCTCTTGCATTTCCTTTGTTTCTCGTCCCATGGTTTTTGGATTACTAATTCAGGTATGTAAATTTCTGTATGGGGTGTCTTCTTATTTGTAATTTGTGTCTTTATTCTTGTTATTTGTTTAGTGGTTACCATATGGTTAGTATGAAACATCTCATAGATGAGATAGTCCATTTTCTGATAGCCTCTTATTTCCTTAAATTAAAATCTTCTATCCCTTTTCTCTTCCCCTTCTAGGTTGTTATTGTCAGATTTTTTTTCCCCTTCTTTCATGTGTTGTGAGTTTGTGGTTAAAATGACAGGGTTATATTTATTCTTTGTTTTTCCCTTACTTTTATCTTTAATGTTTTATTTAACTTTTGCTAACCTGCTCTGATGGAGAGCTCCTACTTTCTGTTATTGTCCTTCTACTTATCTCCTTTTCTCTTGGTTTTGTAGCCCCTTTCCTTTTTTTGATTTTTCAGTTATGAGGGTTTTCCTGAGCATTTCTTGAAGAGGAGGCTTTGTGGCAATGAACTCCCTTAATTTTTGTTTATCTGGGAAAGTTTTTGTTTCTCCATCATATTTGAAGGATATTTTCACTGGGTAGAGTATTCTTGGCTGCAGGTTTTTGTCCTTGAGAGTTTTGAATATATCACTCCACTCTCTTCTAGCCTGTAAAGTTTCTGCTGAGAAATCTGCTGATAGCCTTATGGGGTTTCCTTTGTAGGTTATTTTCTTCTGCCTGGCTGCCCTTAGTATTTTCTCCTTGTCATTGACTTTTGCTAGCTTCACTACTATATGCCTTGGGGTTGGTCTTCTTGCATTGATGAAGTTTGGAGATCTATTGGCTTCTGTCACATGAAGTTCCATCTCTCTCCCCAGGTTTGGGAAGTTCTCAGCCATTATTTCTTTGAATAGGCTTTCTGCCCCCTTCTCCTTCTCTTCTCTCTCTGGTATACCTGTAATCTTTATGTTGCATCTCCTAATTGAGTCAGATAATTCTCAGGGAGTTTCTTCATTTCTTTTTAGTCTTAGTTCTCTCTCCTCCTCTGCTTGCAGCATTTCTATATTCCTATCTTCCAAATTGCTAATTCTGTGCTCCATATTATCGACCCTACTGTTCAGTGTGTCTAGATTTTTCTTAATCTCCTCTATTGTGTTCTTCATTTCCAGTATTTCTGTTTGGTTCTTCTTTGTAGTATCAAACTCTTTTGTGACACAGCTCCTGAACTCGTTGAGTTGTCTATCTGAATTCTTTTTTAACTCATTGAGTTTTTTAATGATGGCTGTTTTAAAGTCATTGTCATTTAGGTTATATATTTCATTGTCTTTGGGATTGTTTTCTGGGTATTTGTCATTTTCCTTCTGTTCTGGAGATTTAATATTTTTTTCATATTGCTTGATGGTGTAGATTTGTGCCTTTGCATAGAGATAGAGTTTAGTTACTGCTTCCACTTGTTTCTACTGGTGTGGTGGGGGAACAGCTGTTTATACTGCACTGACCAGGAACCCTATCAGCTGTTGCTAACTGGGCCTGGGCCCCTCCTCTTAGTCACAGTGGTCCTGTGGGCTCCCTCTTCAGCTGTGGGGGCAGTCACAAGGGGGCTTCAGGCTGCTGGTGCCTACTGTTGCAGACCACCTAGATGTCCTCCCTCCTTAGGGTCTGCAGCGGTGTTATGGACTTTCCCAGTGGCCAGGGGCAGGATCACCTATATTTGCAGCTCTGTCACTGTTGGCACCCACAAAATCTCACTTGTCCACTGTAGGTCACAGCAGAGCTATGGGCATCTTCTGCAGTCTGTGGTTAGCTCACCTAGCTATGCTACTTTTGTCCCAGGGTCTTCCAGCCTTGTGGTTGCCAGGCAGGGGCTCTCTACTAGTGCTGTGCAGAGGCTTTTGCTGAGGCTGCTGTGAGACTGTAGAGTTTCCCCCTGGGCCACGGAGCCAGGCCACTGGAACTCCACCCAGCCCCAGTCCTCTCCCCCAGGATCTCTGGGAGCCCCTTGCCCTGTCTGGGGGACACCTGGAGACTGTGAGTTCAGTGGCGGCTGGCTGGCTGCTGCCCTGCCTGGGATTCTCCTCTTTGGGACCCTCCCTGCATTCTGAATGCTGGGTGGAGACTCTCCACTAATGGTGAGTAGAGGCTTTCCCTGCTGCCAGAACAGGACCCCAGAGTTTCCCCCTGGGCTGCGGAGCCAGCTGCTGGAACTCCACCCAGCCCCAGTCCTCTCCCAGGAGATCTCCGGTAGCCCTGTGCCCTGACTGGGCGACAGCCATAGTCCATGAGAACGGCAGCTGCAGCTGGCGGGCTGCTGCCCCATTTGGGATTCTCTCTGGGAGCCTCCCGGCGTTGTGGATGCTGGGCGGGGCCTCTCCGCTAATGGCGAGTAGAGGTTTTCCCTGCCACCTCCAGTGTGGGACTCTGGAGTTTCCCCCTGGGCTTAGGTGTAATTGTGGGGGCCTTAGGTAGGGCTGTGGTCACCTGTTTCCACCATCGCTCCTCTGGTGTGCGCACCCTCCTGCCCTTGGTGCGTGGTGATGTTCTGGGGGCGTCTGCTGGAAGAAAGCCACTTGCAGGTACTAGGCTGTTCGGGGGTCGGGGTTGGAGAGTTTTCACCTATCTCTGCCTCCTCCCGGGGGGAAGTCCGTCCACCTTCCGATGTATAGCAGCACAGGTCTCTCAGGCATCCTGAGATGCTATATGGATATCCTTTGTTAAGTGATGAATGTCCAATTAGTTGTAGATTCGAAGGGGGAGAGACAAAGAAGACTACTCACGCTGCCATCTTGGAGACATCTCCACAATTATCCCCATTTTTTAATAAAACCAAACTTGCCCAAACTGGGATACCAGCCAAAATTGTAGGTTTTTGCACTAAACTCCAAACTTATTGAATAATAATGTCTGAGAATGGAGCCCAAGAAGTAATACTTTTAATAAGTTTATTGAATGATTATGATGTGCAGAGATATTTGGCAACTTCAGTTATTCTCTATTTTGAGATTAACGTTTTATTTTCTCAGTTACTTGCCCTCATCGTATAAAATAAAGCCACATGAAATGGATCTGGGGAGACATATGACTTGACTTGATAATCTCATCTTCCAGGGATGGTGAATTCAAGTACATAAATAGTCCTTTGATTTAAGAACCACAAACTCAGTACCTTCCCTTGACTCAGACTCATTGAGATGTCTCAAGTTTCCGATGACCATAGCTACATCTCCCTCAACAATCTTCATCTAAGGTTGTATGAGGCTGTAGCCCCCCTTCCTGTCTAATCAAACTCCTTTCTATCTACCTGATACAGTAACTGAGGAGCTCTAAAAAAAAGGGAGAGCACAGAGATGAAGGATACAGATGCATTTCAATTCACTTGAGGATATTTTCTCCAGTGAAAACTCTTTCTCTTTGAATAATACACGGCTTTAAAGTCATTAAATCATTGTGTTCCTTGTGTCTCTCTGGGAAGATTAGCTGTGTGAAGTTTTGAGGCCTCGAATATTTATTTCCTTATGTTTGCAATTTTGGACTCTCCATTGTTAGGGCTGTATGGTGGATTGTTTTAAAAAAGCGGCCGGAATTATTTCCCTTTCTGCGTCCCACATCTTGCAATGTGACTCCATGATTCCTCCCATTGGAAAGTGGAGGCTATTTCCCCACCCATTGGATTTGGGCTGGACTTGTGACTCAATTTGACTCCAAGAATGTTGAAGGCATAGCCTCTGCCAGTTCTGAGTCTGGCGCAAGGGGCCTTACATGCTTCACTTGTCTTCTTGGAAGCTGCTATGCTGTGTGAACCAGTCTGGGCTAGCCTGATGGATGAAGAGGGAAATGTGGCCCAGTCACTCTGTTACCCCAGCCCACAGCCAGCTCATCTGCCTGACCTGCAGCTGAACGTGAATGCCGAGTGAGCCCCACTGAGGCCAGAAGAGCTTCAGCCCAAATGGCTGACCTGCAGAATCATGAGCTGCACAAAAGGTTGCTGTTTTAAGCCACTGACTTTGGGGGTGGTTAATTATTCAGCAAAAGCCGGCTGATACAGGCATCAGCATGGTTACAGAGGGTGAAGAAAGGCTTGGGGCGACCACATCCAAGGGTAATCTTGCGAAAGTCTCCAACTCTGAGCAAGTGAGGACGTTTCCTGTCCTGATGAGGTAAGAAAATGTCTTCATTGAGAGTTTCCTGTCAGTATGGCCAATGGTGTCTACCTCGACAGTGCCATTGACTTAAAAAAGTCTTAGTCCTGAGTGAGATGGCCTTGAGAATACTACAGCCTCTTCTGGTTGTCCCAAATGTCCCGTGTCTGCTCCTCATCTTCCACTTTTCGGCTGGGAGGAGACACAGTGCCTAATCACTGTGATTATGAATGGGGGAGGATGGGGCCAGATAATTCAGTCCTAAATGGATGTTCCTTCCTCAGTGTCTTCTGCTTTTTTTTTTTGAGATATAATTCACGTACAATAAAATTCACCATTTTATAGTATAAAGTTCAGTGGTTTTTAGTATATTCACAAGGTTGTGCAACCATCACCTCTATCTAATTCTAGAACATTTCCATCACCCCAAAAAGAAACCCCTACTCACTAGCTCAGTGACTTCTTAAACTTTTTTTCAGTTTGCAGAGTTTCAAAGATTAATTCTTTTCGGTATCGGTTCCTATTGTGCAATCAGCAAATGTGTACATTTCTGAATCATGTAAGATTTTCATTAAAAAGTCCAACATTTTTATGGAAAACAGGAATGTTTTTCAAATAGAAGAAATACAAAAATAAAAGCAATGCAGAAATAAAAAATAAAACGGCTTGTGTAAAGAGAAGTTAAAATCTACTCTCATCTCCATGGAGACAGCTGCTGTTTTCAGTTTGGGGTGTTTTTCTCGAAAAGGATGTTTTTACAGATATTAAAGCTTATCCACAGACAGTTTTAATAGGACATGTTCCTTTGGCCTGTGACATGTGGATTTGAAAGTAATTTTCATGATATTCTGCTTACTGTTGTAGACGCAGAATCTTATTGAAGACTTTGACTCACACAGGTAAAGTGCCACATTTAGGGAAACACTTTGCAGGTAGTGAAAACATTAGTAAGTTTGGAAAAATTAAATATAATATTGAAGTTTTTATTATAAAATCAGTAACTATATAGTGCAGAAAATTTGGAAGCTATAGAGAATGAAATAAAATTGACCTTTAATCAGACCCACTCTAAGTTAACCACTGTTATCGTCTTGGTGTATTTCTTTTAAACATTTATTTTGCATATTTTAATTTAAACTTCAACTTTCAGAATTGTGCTGAGCTTCGTAGGGAATTATATTTAAAGTGTACAAATTATCAATTATGTTATTATTAAAACCATGAGCTGCTTTGATGTTTCATGGTTCCTGTGCATGCTCGTGTGGATACCTTTTACCAAAAACTTTTCAACACGCCAAGAGAACTTGATGATTAAAAAACCTCCAGTAATATTGCTTTTCATCACACCTAATAATGAAATGTTTCTCCCTGAGATGAATTATTTCCGACTATTTCTGATAAGCATCTCCCATGAATAGTAGTATGACATTATCTTGAGAAATGTCTGCAGAAAAAAGCAATAGATTTTTCAATTTATGTTTATCTGTGATTCAAAGGCTGTTTTTATTATGGGGATTTTATGTTGTGCTTTAATTCTGCTCCATTCTTGATCATTGTTTCATGCTTATTTCAGTTTTTAAAATCTCATTTTAGCCACAAAATGTTTCAGATCTTCATTGTCTTTGTTTGAAAGACAACGAGCCAAAAAAATCAATGGTAATTGATTTTTCTGCATAGTAATATGTTATTTCATGGGCAGATTAAGATTGTATACTCTCTTTTCAAAAATAATGTCCTGGAGTAAGACTTAATAACGTATTCATAATTATCATGTTGAAGAATAGGAAAGCGAATAATCAAAACAGGGTTAGATGAACAGTTGATAAACTGTAGATCACCAAATACTCACTCTTTAATGGAAACCCATGATTTTGTTTTATGATCCAGACATATAATCCTTGAGAGAGGAAATTTACACCTTGATAAATTCATCTCTGTTGACACATAAGAGTTAATCTCACAACCATTTCACAGTGGAGTCCCTCTATGTGTCCAGGCTGTTGATTAGTTGGAGCAGGCACATATATAAACAAAGGATAAAAATGCCAGTTTCTATGATGGGTAAATTTCAGGAACATTAATGAGCCTAAGAGTGTGACCACTTCCCATATGTGTAATTTCAAAGGAAGTGGAATTATAGAGACAGGAAAACAAATATAGTTTTGCTTTAGTTTGAGTTTCCTGAAAGGCCAACAATTTTGGAGCAAACACAAGGCTTGTTCATTTGGTGGAGTTTACTAACTAGTTTGCAAATGTAACCTCACGATAAGCTAAAAATATATGTGGGATGTTGAGTATTTATATTTATGGTTGTCCTCGTTCTACTAAGGTTCTTTTTTGCCA
The DNA here is from genome assembly GCF_021613505.1 of Equus quagga. Classification (NCBI taxonomy): domain Eukaryota; kingdom Metazoa; phylum Chordata; class Mammalia; order Perissodactyla; family Equidae; genus Equus; species Equus quagga. Next base: position 113,194,826 of record NC_060275.1, read on the forward strand.
GGGACCAGAATTGAGTCAACAAACAGTACAGACTTCTTGAGCGGTTGTTGTTTGTCGTGGATCCCCTGCTATCTTTGGCAGCATGCATATGTAGCAGAAGGAAATCTTTCTCTAGGGGTCTGCAGATCTGTAAAGCTTTCTTTCTCCTTTTCGTGGTTTTACACTGACATCTTGGCTTTTCACCATTAAATAAAAACATAGGCTGTATATATATTTGATTGTACTTGAATGAAGAAAAGAGACGGAGAGTTTACTTATGCCAACTGTCAATCAGAGCACAAGGCTTCAGATAAGGAGTTTGTTTCTCTGTGTGAACAGGCATCTGAAGCGTATTTCTGGTGCTTCCCTCCATCCTGGAAAGTCTTTGGATGACACTGCATTGATTCTCTGGGGGCTACCCCAATCTGCCCTTCCTCTCCAGTGTCAAGGAATCTGATGCACTACTTTGATCAGTTATGACCTCCTTTTCCCTTCCTTCTTCAGGGAAAGTTTATCTGAAAGCCTTTTAAGAAGCTTAATTACATTTCCTTTCATCCATTTGAAAATAAATTAAATAGCATTTCATTTACATCGCCCATGTGTTCACCATTCTGCCTTGCCTCCTCCAACATGCCATGTGAGAAAGAGAAGGAGAAACACTGCATTAAGTTGCATATTTCATACAGAAATTTCAAAATGTCCTGACAGATTGCAGAAATAAATGCTAAACAATAACAGTGTTTACACTCAGTAATGAGATAATTTATTAGTAAATTAGTGGGACTTTGCTTTCTCTATTTTGCAAATGAGGAAGCAAAGTCAGAGAAAGGATATTTTCTTTTCCCAAGGTCACATGCCCTTTCTCTGACAGAGCCAAGGAAAGAAATACAATTTTTCCGTAATTTATCTTTGGCTTAATCCATTGAGCCACTAAAATTTTGCAAGTAGAAATGGATCATAGAGAAGGTAAGGTGTGTCATTGTTGAATGGTTCAAATGTATCCACGTTGCCCTTCATCCAGAACAAAAAGGAATGTAGGACTGACTCATTAGTTTGCATTTGTAGACAAATGCTTCAGTGATTTTTAATTTTTATCTGGCAGGTAGGTGGATCCTTATTTGAGCTTTCATGGGATATCTGCATAAGAAAAAGGCCCAGAAACAGTGCATTGGATCCCAAGGAAAACTCTGAAGCAAGCTCTGTTTGATGTTCAAAATTTTTACTCAAGATATTACAGTTTAGATAAAAGAAAATTCTTGCTATGGAGTTTCCTTAACGTAAGACAGAATTAAATTAGCATTTTGTGCTGGTATTTTTTTTTTACTTTTTTTCATTCACTTCTTTTGATTAAGAAAAGATAAGCATATAGATATCAATTAATGGTGAATCTTCATCTTAATGTTGACATTAAAAAAAGACCAAAAATGTCTAGCCAAATCCCATTGTCTCTGAATTCTATTACAGGAAGTCCCTTTAATTTCAGAGGATTTTACTCCAAAGCAGAAGACACCAGAGCAGAGGTAGATGAGGGTTTTCGGAAAGTGCTTCACCTGGAATGATGATGGCTGAGTCACGTTCAGTTGTGCCTGGGTTGAAAAGAAAAGAAGAAGAATGCTGTAGCAGCCTTGTATTCCAGAAAGCATTTTGAACTTGAAAACCAGATTGGAGTGAAATAAAGGGAACATTGTGGTTGAGGAGATAAGAAGGAAAAATCTTGGAAGAGAGGTTTTTATTTTATTTTTTTTCAGGAAGATTAGCCCTGAGCTAACACCCACTGCCAATCCTCCTCTTTTTCCTGAGGAACATTGGCCCTGAGCTAATGTCTGTCCCCATCTTCCCCTACTTTATATGTGGGACTCCTGCCACAGCATGGCTTGACAAGCAGTGCGTATGTCCACACCCAGGATCTGAACCAGCAAACTCCAGGCCATGGAAGCTGAGTATGAAAACTTAACTGCCGCGCCACCAGGCCAGCCCCGGAACAGAGGTTTTGAGTAGTCTGCAAATGGGAAGAGAAGTGAGGTTGACAATGAAAACCATGTTAGAACTGATGAGATCATCTAAACTGGAGGTTTAGCAGGCAGAGATGGATATGACAGGATACACCTTGAAGTCAATAAATATGATATACAATGTATAATAATGATGACAGGTCAAGTCTAATTCATTTCCAAGCTTTCTTTTACATGTGTGGTCTATTTACACCTAGCAATGGCCAGTATGCAAGATAATCAGTGAGGACATAGGTTAAGCTACTGTAACAGAGACCCAAAACATAGTCCTGTTCCATAATAGTTCAGAGAAGAGCAGCATAGGGTGGTCTGTTGGCAGAGGCATGGCTCTGCCAAATCAACACGTGCCTTCTAACTCTGGATCAAAGATGGCAGCTCTCAATCTAGTCATCCCCAGGACAGCAGGGAAGAAATGGGCTAGGAAGTTCACCTGCATTCCTTTCTAAGATCATGACCTGGATATGGTATCTGTATTAGTTTTCTAGGGCTGCTGTAACAAAGTACCACCAACTAGGTGGTTTAAACAACAGAAATTTATTGTCTCTCAGTTCTGGAGACCAGAAGTCCAAAATTAAGGTGTTGGCATTGTTGTTTCCTTCTTAGGGCCGTGAGGGAAGGCTCTGTTCCAGGCCTGTCTTCTTGGCTGAGCGATGGATATCTTCTCCATTATCTCTTCACATCATCCTCCCGCTATGCATTGCTCAGTGTCCAAGTTTCTTATTTCTATAAGATACCAGTCATATTGGATAAGGGCTTACCCAAACGGCCTCATTTTAGCTTGATCACCTCTATAACGGCCCTCTCTCCAAGTAAATTCACATCCTGAGGTACTGGGGAGTAAGAATTCAACATACAAATTTTATGAGTGACACAATTCAGCCTGCAATGGTATTTCTTGCTCCTGTTCGTATCTTGTTGTTAAAACTTAGCCCATGTTCACACCAAACTGCAAGGGAGGCTGGGAAATGTAGTTTCTCTCTGGGCAGCCATATGCCCACCTAAAATGAGGAAGTAAGAAATTTATTGGAAAGCATGGCCCATTTTCACTAACCATAAACTGCAGGCAGTGACCATGATTTTTGGTCACCACTCATTCCCTGCACCAGCCACGGTGACTGATAATTAAGGGGTTCCCCCAATTTCTTGAAGACATACTAACAGTTGCAAACAGCCTCGGTGCCATGATAGGGGTTTAATCTCACTCTCCATCTTCAGCTCTCATTGATGATTCAGGAACAAGTGTGTATTTAGACACCTCAAAGATTCAGTCCAATTCAGCTGGAATGCTACAGGGTCCATCATGGGAAGGTATGGGACAAAGAATGCATAGAGGGTCTCCATTGCTATTTCTGCTAACATTTCTTCCATGTTTATTGTTCCTGATCCCATATGCTGAACAAGGCAGAAGAGTTTGGGCAGGAGGACTTGATGGAAGCTGTGGGAATGGTGGTGACTGAGGGACAGGCACCTCTAGGTAGTTTCCTATGAAATTCTGTTCTTGACTCCCTAGTCTTCTTTCTCTGCTGACTTTGTCTGACCACCTCATTCTTGTTCACAGTTTTAGCCACAGTTTTGATACTTCCTACCTATATCTTTATTTCTGACATCCTTTACCCTCACACTCATAAGTTTAATCATTTCCAGGATTGATCCATTCATCTGTCCTCTGTGTTCCCTAAGGTCAACACATCTAAAATAAAATTCATCATCTTACTTGCCTCCCTACACCTCTCCGACTTCTTCTCCTGTATATACATCTTAGTTCCTCTCCCCACCATTCATTCCTTCAGTGAACATCTGCTGAACATCTTCTATGGGCCAGGTGGTATTCCAGGTGCTGAGACTGTAGTATAGTCATTGCCCTCACTAAATTTATGGGTTAGGGGGGTGAAGGACAATACAGATTAATGCACATGATGATTAATGCTACAGAGGGTATGTTCATGGAAAATAACAGAGGGATCTACTTTAGATACAGAGTGGCAGGGAAAGTACTTTCGAGGAGATGACACTTCAAATAATGACAAAAAGGGTGAGCAAGTTCAGACAGGGGATGTTCTGGGCAGAAGCAATCTTATGTGCAAAGGTCCTGTGATGAATGAGGGTATGTCATGTTTGTGAACTGAACAAGGGCCCAAGAAGCTGTCATGTTGGAAGGTTGAGGGGGAGAACGTCTTGGTGTTTGGTGGGAGAGATTGGCAGGAGCAAGTCATGAGGGCTGTGTAACCTTGGACATGTTAAGTTTGAGGTGTCTGTGAGATGTGCAAGTGTGGACATTGAACAAGTAGTTGAATGTCAAACCTGGAGTTCAGAGGTGAAGTTTGAATGTATCAACTTGGAAGCCATCAGGATATGGATGCTATGTAAAGTCGTGGTAATGGATGTGATTATCTAGGCAGAAAAAGAAAAAAATGAGGACTGAGTCTTGAGGGACTCATCATTTAGGGGTCAGAGGAAGGGGAAGAGCCAGCAAAGGAGCCTGAGAAAAAGCATCCAGTGAAGTTAGAGAACAGGAGAACGTGGTATAACAGAAAGGTCACTAACAATTCTTCTATCTTGTGGCCCTCGGGCTTATATACTTTGTCCCTCTACCCCTTTAAGTTTAGGGCTAGAGAACGTCCCCTTTGTGACCAGATCCCACTCTTTGGATTTATGGGTGGAGCTTTTTAAATACATGAGGGAACATCCAGATGGGGTCATGGAATGGGAACCAAACACAGTCTTGAGGCATGACTGAAGGCCTTCTTGCTGGTCAGTCAATGGGTAAGGTGGTGGTATAGACAGAGAGTTCTTTCTGATGAAGGTGTAGACAAAGAGAGCCACCCATGTGCAGATAGTGGAAAGTTCTCCAGAGAAAGAAGGCTGGCTGATCATCAGCCAAGGCTCAGCTCTTGCAGGCCCCCTGGGAACTCAAGTGATGACCCTTTCCATCGTCCTTTGATGGGTCTAGTCCTCCAGTGCTCCCTGGATTGTATATGTGTCTTTCCCCTTCTCAGCAGTTTCCCAGATATCAGCTCCTCCCTTCTGTGGGCCCTATCTGATAGCAATCTCTCCACTGCTTCTTACCCCTCCACCAATTCCTTGTGGTTCCTCATCCTGCACCTTCGTTATACTCCCAACAGCCACAACACCTAGTTTCTTCTTACTCTTCATGGCTCATTAAACTCAGAACCAGAGCCAGTGAAGGTATGGTTTGCCTTTCCATGGAGGCCTAGATTTCCAACCTCCTGAGGAATTGAGAAGAAGCATTCATATTTTATCTCTTTAATGCAGCAAAAATGAAAAGAAAAAATCAGAATGATAAGTTTCCTTATTTTTACAGACTGGAACTTTCATATCTTGCCTCAGAGGACTCAGAGAAGCCAAGAGAGCTGAATGTTGTCAGAGAAGAGAATGTGTCAAACGCTATTGAGAAGTTAAGTAATATCTCACTCACTTCCTTTGGTTTTGGTAGATGAAGACTTTGGTGACCTTGTTGAGAGAGGGTCAAGGTCAATGAAACAAGGTCAACCTTGTTTCATTGGACGGTTGACGCAAAAGACAGATTGGGGTCCATTGAAGATTGAGTGACGTATAGCTTCCTCTAGCATGCATGTTAAAAGTGGGCTTGTCCTGTCCCAGAGACCAAGGCAAATTCAAGCCGTTTGTCTACACGTGTCTCATACAAATGCAAATCACTCATAAAAATACAAGGATGAGCAAAGGAGGGGGGAAGATGTATGGGAGAATTTCTATGTAAGGTTTGAATGAATCAGCCTGTATCCAATAACTTTAGCTGTTCACTTGTAAGCAAGCCAGATAGTTGGCATCATACAGAATTAAGGTGTGTTTTTTTTAATTACACCTTTTATTTTGAGACAATTGTAGATTCAGGTACAGCTATAAGAAGGAATACAGAAAGATTCTGAGTAAGGATGAAAGTCTTGCTAGGTAATGATAATGAAAAGAGAGAGGTGGAAAGGACTGAGGATGTGATCAAGGTGGTGGTTTTTATTAGTGGATCAAGGACTTTAAGCTGGACACACAGAAAAGTGAGCAGTGGAGAGGGTCAGTGGACAGTGAGAAAGAGGCAGCAGGAGAAGGACTGGATGTTTTTGTGCATCAAGAGTGCCGAGCAAATATTCTAGAAGCAGAAGAGGAGGAAGTCAAGAATGGATGATTGAAATAAATAGTTCTGATTGAAATTTCCAGCCATGACAAGGCATGACCATTGTACAGGTGGCTGGGATGGAGGGGAGAAATGTCCCTGGGGTGAAGAGGGAAAGGGACCAAGAGGCTAGGAAGTTTGAGGAGTCATCTGGAGGAATCACCAGTCACTCAAGCCAGAATTTTGGAAGTCATTCTAGAACCTTCCTTTTCTTCTCTTTCTATGTGCAAATTCATCAAGATTTTACTTCCTAACTACTTTTTAGCTTCTGACCCATTCTCGCCATATCCTCGACCTGTGCCCAGTCTGTCTCTCCCCTGGAGTAACAGAGTAACCTCACACCTAGGCTCCTTACTTCCAAGCTTTCTCCTCAGTTCCAGGCACCGGGGTGATGACCTTCAGCTCATGACCCTCACAACTGTGACCCACCAGGCAATGCGCAAGTGTGGCAGCCATCTTAGGTCCTGTAGGAGCTGGTCCTTCCTTCCCTTGCCTTCCACCTGGTAAGGCAGAGCTGCTTGGAGGTGCACACTCATCTGCTTGCCCTTTCCCCTCTCCTGAGTTTGACCAGTTCTTACTCATCCTCCATCGCAGGCCTACATCCTCTATGAAGCCCTTCCTTAGCCCTTGACTGTGTAAGTACATCCCCCTACCTTGTTCTTGCCAAGGTAGAGCCCCCAGTACAGCTCTCCCTGTGGAGGAGAGCACTCCCACATTACAGTGGAAATGCGTGTTTATGTGTCTGTCCTAAGTAGACTCGGCACAGGCAGAAAACATGTCTCATTCACAGGACCTGAACCCAGATAAAATTACCCTCTGTCTATACCAGGATCTCTCAACTTCAATGCTACTGACACTTTGGGCTGGATGATTCTGTTGTTGAGATTGTCCTGTGCATTGGAGGATGCAGATGCCAGTAGCTCATCAAGTTGTGACAACCAAAAATGTCTTCAATCATTGCCAATGTCCCTTTGGGGACAAAATTAGCCCTGGTTCAGAACCTCAGGTCTATACTCGGAATACTCAGGAGGAGGCCAGGCAAAAGGGGAAAGAAAATAGTCCTTTTCTAAGCTTCACAGCCAAGCTCGTGTGTGAAAGCCCCCACCTTTGCAGTTTCCACCTTTCCCTGTGTTACTAAATCTCATCTCTTGTTTCATATAGGCCAACCTTTATTCAAAACTGCTTGTTGGATTTTTTTTATGATAAAATAATCTTAAAAAAAACCGAAAATGTTTCTACTGAAATACTGTGTCAGGAAGTTTATAATACCCTTAAAATGCCATTGAGAGGAAAATGTGCTTGAGAACAAACATCTGTTAGCTCCTTTGAAGCCGTGACAGCCCCTAGGAGTTAGCACACACCCTTTGACAGAACAAGTCTTCGGTTTCTTTCAAGTTTAGCAAAAGACGCCATGAGATGTGTCTTTCTTACTCTTCTTCTCTTTTGACTTAAACGTTTAATTGGGAGAATTATGCTGCCTAATTTAGTAATGCAGTGACAGAATTGCAAATTATTTCAGACGATCCATGAAATCACAGGGTGTAAAGATGCAAGTGGTTTGTTTTAGTAAAAGGAATCACTAGTTATTTCCGGACTGCCGAATATCTCTTCTTAGCCCATTGTTCTCATTGAAACAATGTGCTCCATAATACATGCTGGCCACCAGCTGGTACAAAGGATGGATGCTCTGTCTGATGATGCCTCAGTTTTGGCTTTCTTAGCTCATCTTCCCAATTCAATGCAGACTGGCTAAGTCTCCTGTACATGCCAATGGAACTCTCCTTGGAGGATTGTCATGTTAGAGAAATGGGGAGATGTGATTATTATCTATGCTTGCTTAAATAGTTTACATAGTGTGTGACATGGTGGGAATTCAGGAATGACAGTAACTATATTTTGGAAAATATTTTGAGTTAGGGTGGTTCCTTGTTATTATTTATTATTTTTCTGATGAAGATTAACCCTGAGCTAGCATCTGCCGCCAATCCTCTTCTTTTTGCTGAGGAAGACTGGCCCTGAGTTAACATCCATGCCCATCTTCATCTACTTTATATGTGGTACGCCTGCCACAGCATGGCTTGCCAAGTAGTGCCATGTCCGCATCCGGGCTCCGCACCGGTGGACCCCGGGCGGCCAAAGCAGAATGTGCGAACATAACCGCTGTGCCACCGGGCTGACCCACACTTGTTGTTATTTTTTAATGACCTAAAAGAGATATGCAGTAAGAACGATGCTTTTCTGCGTATGCAGGGAGAAGACATTTTTCTGTATGTTTGAAAAATTCTGGAATATGAACTCTCTTGGCTGCTCATACTTAAGGGCCAGAAAAATAAAATTGGGTTTCCCAAAATTTCCTGTGAGGGGGTTTCATCCTTGGCATCATCTGAAATCATTTTAAAGATGCAGACTGAAAAGAAACGAGAGTGCAGTGCATAACGAGAACCACGTGCAGAAAGTGAAGTTCAAAAGCAGGCTTAGCGGGAGGGGACGCTTTTATAGGGTTGATTGTGAAGGTCGGGGGGGTGAGGCACAGCTGAGCAGGGATTGGTGCATGGGTGGGTCTTGAAAGACAAAGCAGGGAGGAAAGCCTGTTCTAGAGTGAACTCGGAATAAGAGGGAGCTGGAGTCAGAGGGGCCTGCCCCTGGCCTGGGTTCTGCTGCTTTGGCGGGTTAACTCTTGTGAGCCCCCGTTTTCTCATCTGTGAAACAGGGAGAGTAAGATCTGTCCTGTGAGGTCCTTGGGAGGATTACACGGCCCGAGGTGTGCCAAGGGCCTGGCACAATGCTTACACCCTGCAGGGCCCTGTCCTCCAGTCAGAAGGGGGCCTCGTCCTGCATCACCTCTGCAGTGGGAGGAGATTTCAGCTGGATCTAAGAGGCATCTGCGTATGTGAAAATATGTACTGAGGATTTTGTATTTGTCTGAAGGAGAAGGAGGGTCATTTGGGGCCATTCAGGAAGGGAGTGGTGGGGGAAAGGAGATTGACATGGAACCGGAACACCGAGGAGATGTCTGGGACTGCTCCACCGATAGCCCATGTCCACCACTGTCGTCCACAGTGGTGAAGTGGCACCACAGCCTGACTTGGTAGGGGAAGAGAAGCCCCCCTGGCCATATATGTACCTGCAGGAGAAGAGGGAAGCTTGGAGGAGAGACCCCCACCCCCTACCCGGGCCCTTCCCTGGTCTGATGGCAGGTATCGCCTGTCTGACTGTGGGACCTGGATGGGAAGGAGAGCTCCTCCTCACCACTAACAGGGTGGGGCTGGAGAGAAGCTGCCTGAGCTACCTGTGTGGTCCTGGACGAATATTGGCACAGTCGTCATTCTCTATAAAGAGAAATAAATTTCAAAACAAAGATGCAAGCCCGTAAATTAAGCTGTAGCCATCAGCTCTTCTTACTGAAATGTGAGCGGTCAGTTAACCAAAGCTCTCAGCATGAGAGATGGACGGTCCCTCAGGGGCTACTGGTCACTTTACCGTTTGGGAAACTGAGTTCTGGAGCAGACTGGTGCCTTGCCTTCAGTAATGCAGTTAACTGTGGGTAGAATCGGGATTACATAGATGTCATTTTTTTCTCTATTAACTGTTCTTTCTACGACATTCTCTCCCAAATATCAGAAAAAAAATCCTTCCAAGTACAGTAGGTTTTTTAGTAAGAGCTTTACTGAGGCATAATTTACATAACACAAAATCCACCTGCTTTTAAGTGTACAATTCAATGATTTTTAGTCAATTTACCAAGTTGTGCAGTTAGCGCCACAATCCAATTTTAGAACATTTCCACCGCCCCGCAGAGATCCTGATGCCCGTTGCGGTGAATCTCCAGCACATCCCATTCTCAGCTCTAGGCAACCACTGATCTGCTATTTCTATAGATTCGCCTTAAAAAAAAAGACATTTCATCTTAACCGAATCATTCAATGTGTCTTTTCTGTCTGGCTTTGATCTCTTAGCATAGTGTTTTTGAGGTTCACCTGTTGCTACATTGTAGCTCGTACCAGTACTTGATTATTTGTTCTTACCAAATAGCGTCCCGTTGTGCGACTAGACCATCTCTTATCTATCCAGTCACCGTTGAGGTGGCGTTTGGATTGTTTCCACTTTTTGGCTATTGTGAATAATGCTGCTATGAACACTTGTGCACAAGTCTTGGTGTGGACGTAACAACATTTTCCTGAAAGTGAACTTGCAAAGCTTTCCAAAGAGAGTTCAATATTATGCTAAAAAGAGTGCCCTACACAATGTCCTTTTTTTCTCCTCTGGTCACACAATTAGAACAGAGGATGAGCTGCAAAATCATCAGTGACATCATTAATATCATTAGCATCATTGCCAACAGCCTCTGTTAGGCTCTAATTCTTCCCAATACCAGGGATGTGTTGGAGATATCTTTTTTCTATAGACTAGAAATTTTTTGCTAGTAATTCATATTTTCTTCTGTCTCCCTCTAAAAGGAAAACATTTTTCTCATTCTCAGAAAAAGAGAGACTCCTCATCAGAAAGGTGATAAATGTGCCAGCTCTGGGCTGCGTTGTCTCCAAGGTCCCTGAAATGATACAGGCCCAGCCTCTGAGAGGCCCCCCGGTACCCTCGGTGCTTTGACATTGGGTTCCTGTGGAGGGGGCTGCCCTGCGCATTGTAGGGTGTGTTGGCAGCATTCCTGCCCTCTACCCACTGGATGCCAGTAGTAAACCTCCAAGTCACGATGACAAAGTCTCCAAACATTGCCACATGTCCCTGTGGGAGGGGGCACAGTGCCCTATTGGAAGCAGAGGTTAGGGAGCCGCTCAAGCCTCTTCCTGCCCCAGGAGGACCCCAGGAGGGTGCTGACTGCTCGGAGACAAGGTGGTCTGTCAGTGGAATCATGCCACCCCATGACTGTGGCAACGTTAGCTTCATTTAAAATACAAAGTCTGCCAATGGAGAGAGAACAGTCGTTAGAAGGGAAACACATTCAGGCCAGGAGGAGGTTGTTATGGGAAACGAGTGGATGAAAACATGGCAGCATGAAGGGGAAATAACTTTTCATTTTACTCCGATTTGAAGTCAAGTGCTGCTTGAGTCAAAAACAGCCGCCCAGCAGATGGCCGAGTCTGCCACTTAGCAAGGACCTGGTGCCATGTGTCCCTGGCAGAGGGACACTTTGATCTTTGGCAAAAAAGAGCAGCTTTCCACACACAAAGGTTTCCCTATGTGTTTTCAAATGACACATTTTTCAAGGACTTCTGGGCCACTCCCTTGCTTTGGTTTAGGATGGGGCTCTGACTCCTTCCCCAGAAGATGGAAATGTGGGCTTTTCATTTGTAGGGCAAAAAATCATGCCAATTTTCAGAGATTGAGAGATTTCCCAGCATGCAGGACTTCCAGCGATAAAACTGGGACACTCGGTCACCTTACTCAGAAGAGATAGTACGTGTGTCAAGTCCTACCTGTGACCTTGTCTGACCCTATCACCTTGAAGAGTCCCCTCCCTACCTTGAAGCTCAGGGGGGTGGGTGTGGTGACACAGCCCTGGGTCCCTGCTGGGGCTGGCACACAAGTGGGCGGTGGGGCGGGTGTGAGCAGTGAGTCAGCGTACAGAGTGAGGTCCAGAGTGGAGGGTGATGGAAGACACATCAGTTTGGAGAGCATTTGGGTGACTTCTGTGTGGTCTTGTCAAAGTTAAATCATCCCACTGTGTTTAAACATTTAACCAAGAATCTTTTTTTAAAATTTTTTTCCCTTTTTTCTCCCCAAAGCTCACCAGTACATAGTTGCGTATTTTCAGTTGTGGGTCCGTCTAGTTGTGGCATGTGGGATGTCGCCTCAGCATGGCCTGATGAGCGGTACCGTGTCCGTACCCAGGATCCGAATCGGGGAAACCCTGGGCCACTGAAGCGGAGCGCGCGAATTTAACCACTTGGCCGCGGGGCCGGCCCCCTTAACCTGGAATCTTAAAACACCTTTGACGTCTTTAGCAGTGTGCTGACACACCCCGTGAATGACTTTGGCCGTGTACAGTTGATGCTGGCTCCTGACGAGTAACCCTAAGATCTCTTTTGGGGTTTATTTATCGACCCGCCTGCAGCATCAGCTCACAGGGATCCCAGGAAGAGGACAGAGGTCAGGGCATGTGGACAGTGCGGCAGAGCTGGGAAGTGTTTGAAGAGGTTGACCTTTCTGACTGTGAGACCCTTTGAAACTAGTACGCCAAAGAATTTCCCCTGAAGCCCATCCATGGTCCCCTGGGTACAGGGATCACGGTAAGGACCCTAACCAGAGCTTGGGGTCTGTGGGTTGGGTGGGGTTTCCAAATGAGGGACTCCTGAGAACACACACAAAATCAGAGGAGAGAAACTTGAAGAAAGGGTCTGAACCTCAAGAAAAGTGTTCCTGGGGCCGGCCTGGTGGTGTAGTTGTTAAGTTCGTGTGCTCTGCTTTGGCGGCCTGGGGTTCGTGGGTTCGGATCTCGGGCATGGACCTACATGCTGCTCATCAAGCCATGCTGTGTCAGCATCAGACATACAAAATAGAGGATGATTTGCATAGATGTTAGCTCAGGGACAATCTTTCTCAAGTAAAAAAGAGGAAGATTGGCAATGGATGTTGGCTCAGGGCCAATCTGCCTCACCTCCCCCCTCCCCACCAAAAAAGAAAAAGAAATCTCTTCCTACTTTGCCTGGAGTGAGTCCTCCTGTGGCCGAGTTTAACCAGGGAAGAGAGGCTATGCTGAAGCCCTAGGGTGGCTGCAGTGTCTGAGTCCTGGAGACCCTGTCTGAGATCCTCCAAGGGTCCCTGCCTCCCAGTCTTGGCTACTTGTTTCTCTTGGAGGAACAGGCTGAGAATGGAGGGGTCCAAGGATGTTAAGTGCCTGCCTTGTGCTAGACACGGTGCTCAGCCCTTTTCAAGTTAAAGAGCTTTTAGCTTTTGAAACTGTACTTTTCTCTCCAGTCCCAAGGGGGAAAAAAATCTCCTAGAAGTGGGGTGGTCTTAGCTGTCAAGTCCAAGGACCTTGATGATGTAAGTAAAGTGCATGTGCCTTCTGGTTTCAAGTGGACATAAAGAAGAGCCAGACTGTCAACTGCTTCTAGTTGCTACATGGAAAACACTGAGCAGACAAGCCAATGGACACGCCTTAAAGGACCAAAATGCTGAAACTATTATTACTACATTGTTATCGAGTGTGAGCTGAATGGTTGCAACCTAGACACTACACTAAACAAGATCGTTTTCAAGGCAGCAAGGGCTTAAAATTAGCTACCATATTGGGATCATTCTTTCTCCCTTCAAATGGCTGTTAAAGACAACAAAAAAATCTTACTTACATTTCAAGAAAAATGTGACACCTTTCTGAGTCTATTTGAGGGGTGCCATAGTTTATATTTTTAAAAGAATATTTTAGTAAGGATTTTGTCTTACTTAATCAGAAAAGACTGCTTAGAATAATTTTTGTTTAAATCAGTGCCCAGTTTTTAAAGTTGAAAATTAACTTTTTCTTAAGCTATGTTAAAATGACAAATTTTGTTTTAACTAATGAATTTAGTAATTTTGATATAAAAATAAGAATGACTTCTTGTGCTTGTTTATTACTATTTGTTTAACTCATAAGTTAAAATAATTGGGTTCACCTAAACTACCAACCAAACTTAGAAAATTTTGGTTAAATTCCCTTAAGCATTTTTAAAACTCTATTCTAAAAATTTAACATATCTGAAACTTCAAATTCCTGACAGGACAGTATTGCAAACCCAACAAGCAAATTCCTTCTAAGCATTTACTCAACTCTAATAAATGTAATTATTGAATAAATCAAGTTCTCTTTAACTATCAAACACGCTCTACAAACATAACCCAATTCTCTTATTACTTTCAAACTAAAAACAAGTCTACAATCAACGGGAAATTTCAAATTGAACCCCAGGGCCAAATGTCACATACTGTAACATGCTGACATCCCGTGCATGTTTCAAGTGACTTAAATGACGCAGATGTTTTTTAGTGATGATTACACAGTTCATTCCTAAATTGAACACACAAGTAGTAACACTGTGGGTTGGATTTGCTTTATTATCTCTGATTTTTTTCTTCATCTTCCTGATTATAGAGTTGCTTAATGTCCGGGGGCAGCTGTCTTGCATCTAAGGCTCAGTTCTGGAACGTGGCTGTGTCTGGACTCAGACACAAGCTCTGGGCACCGTGTCCAGAAAGTTCTGCTCACAGGGTGATAGGACTTCTCAAAGTCTCACTTTTCCTGCCTCCTGATGCTTTGTGCTGTCTCCCTACCCACAAGAGCCATCTAGTAATTCACAACTTTTAGTTCATTGACTTGAGTTGATGAGACCCTGCACCCCTCCGGAGTTGCATCTGATTTTCCCTCTGTCTGACCACATTCTGCATCCAAGACCAAAGGGCTCATCACCCCCAGCCTGCAGGCTTGGCGACGTCCTTGACGGAGAACTTCAGCAGAACCTGCGCCAGTGGTGCATGTGGGGTAATTTGGCTTATTTTATCGTGTCTTCTAGCGGCTGCTCTACGATTACACCCTCACAAGCTAATACTCTCCTTCTGCATCTGTCCTTAAGATTTTCCCATTTGTGGTATTTGGTTTCTTTTGAAGTGATCAAAGCTTAGTTTTCTCTTTGTTACTTGAGTTGAAAGAACTACGTTTTTACTGATTATCCCTTAACATCATGGGTAGTATTAAGTTGTTTGGAAACAAAAATTCCCTAACGTGAGTGTTTTATTCTCTTTCATCTTCACTTATCCAACTCAGTTTATAGAATATATCTCATCACACATCCCGTCTCCCTTTGCCTCCTACCACTCCCCCGAAAACCTACAAAGGAAGAAAGTGCCTCTGTTATTCTGATTCACTCTTATTCCTGTTCCTGTTTTCTCAGGACTTGGGTCTGCTGAGGGTGGTCCTTTGCAGTCGCTTGATCGCCTCCACGCTATACCTGTAGATGAGCTCGAGGAGAGTCTGTTTCCTGCAGGTGTTCTCTCATGCCAGGCTGGCCCTACCTGCATAGCGAAGAGATCTGGGCTTCCTGCTTTTAATTGTGGGATCGTTTTCGCTTCCAAGAGCATACACTTGGATTCGAGGTAAAATGAACATTTTGATCAGAATATCACCAGTTTAAAGATGAGAAGTGGAGCTGGGTGGAGGAAGAAATATATAGGGACCTTCATCCCCCCAGTGAGTCCTGTTCTTTATCTCCCAAAGTAGAAGTCAAGATTCATGTGTACATCTTTTTTCTTTACACACACCACTTTCCCCATGAGATTAATGCTTGCTGCCACGCTTCCTCCTCAGTTGTCAAGCAGGAGGCATTTGGGAACTTCCCAACGATGCAGTATTGGCACCTGAGCAAAGAAATATGGGATCGCCGACATTCATAGTCACTTTTGAATTTTTTATCTTTTTGGAGTAAAAGACCTGTTGTCAGTAGCTTCAGTGCAAGTAATTTTTCCACTTCAAAGTTTGGTTGATTGTTGCCGATGTTTGTAAGCCAACGTAAGATGATTAGACCCTGCAAAGTTAGAATACACGAACAAAGTCTACTTGCTCCAGTAATAATGTCATCCACCCCAGGCCTTTATGTTTATAGGCTACCAGATAGAACAGATGGGTTCATTCTATATCGATGACTTTAACAACCTAAGAGGCTTTTAAAATGGCAGCTGTTCACCATCTCTTCAAAATTAGCATATGTGAATATGAATGTTCATGCATATATATATATCTATACATACATATATATGTGTGTGTGCATACATACACATATATGAAACTCTCAAATTATACTGCTTCGTTATATGGAAAAGCAAATATTACCAAATATATTTGATATATGATATATATTATATTTAATTATCATTTTTATAATTATATATAATTGATAATGATTGCTTTTGCATATAATATATATAGCAACATACATATATTACTATATATAGCAAAAAATACTTAGATGAAATCAAAAGTAATGATAACAATGCCAAAACAGTTAAATATTATTCTAAATATTCTGCCGATTGTTGACAATATTTTTCCTGCTTATTTTCTGGTGTAATTTTAGGCTTCCCTTATATAGAACCACATGATGTCACCACAAGATCAAAACATAATTTGGAAGTAGAAGAAGAAAAACTAAATTCACATAAAATATCCTCTCATAAATGCAAAATGTGGACATAATTACCAAAACGAAAAAACTAAATGTACTTGAAAAATACTCTGTGGAACCCCAATTTAGTAAATCCCAGTGCCTCAAGGAATCTGGTTTGGAAACCCTTGATTTTAGCTTTCTGTCTAGATTCAAATGATATAAGGTAGGAGGCAATCTCTTTTAACTATAAATAATCAGTAACTCTTTGGAGAGAGAAAATAAACCAAGAATAATTCTAAAAATGCGTACAAAAATTAACAGACTTTTGCCTCTGTGCAGCACCTTGGTAAGTTTCATTTCATAAAGAGCATCTTTGTAAAGCTCAGAATCCCAGGAAGCATGGACAGAGGATGGCAGGTGGTGGTTATTATTTTTAAGCCCATTTGACAGACCAGAGTACTGAGGCCCAGGGAGAAATCAAATCAAATTTGGAGTCTTTGGTGTGCTACTCATATCCCGACTCCTGGTGACTGTAAACACTATGCCAAGCATCTTTCTCTTTCTTATCCTCTAAATTAGAATATACTGACATAGTGGTCCTGAGAGTGAAGACGAGGATTCCTGCGATCACAGGAGATCTTGACGGCTCTGCTCCCAGCTCACAAACAGTTCACTTCACAAGCAGACCTTTGGTCCTCCGCTGCATCGGAAGCCCCCAGCCAGGCTTCACAACAGTCACCTGGGGAAGTCTTAAAAACACAGATGCCCCCAATCAAATGAATCTGAAGGCGGGGTCCAGGCATCGGTATTGTTTTAAAACGTCTTCAGGTGATTTTAATGTGCATCCACGGTTGAGCTATCCAATCCATCCTTGTCATCACACTTGTCCAGATGAACAGAGTAACCCTCTGACACTCCTTCCTCTTGCCCCCTATGCTGGGGCTCCAGGATGCAGGGGAAGTGGGGAGGGAGTCATCCGATTGTTGCCATGATCCACGTGCTTGTTTTTGTGCATGTTCACTCTAGCATAATACACTGCACAGCTGTGAGACCAGTGTCATTTAAAATACTACTTATCACACTTTAATAGGCATGGGGCTCACCTGTGGATCTTGTTAATGTTCGGAGGCAGTGGGTCCAGGTTTTGCATGTCTAACCAGCTCCCAGGGGACATTAATAGCTTTGAGTTATAGACCATACTTTGAGAAGCAAGGATGCAGAGCATTTAAAGACTATCAACAAATCTTATTTTACACACACACACGAATATTATATTTTATTGATTGTAATATACACTTTTTTCACATTTCAACAAATGTGCAATTGACCATGGAGACAGCCAACACAGCTGACATTGCCTATGTGTGGGCAGACTCAGTCCCGGCTGTCACACTGATGGTGTTTCCAAAAGTCATGAGTGTGGTTGGTAACTATGTGGTTGAGTTTGATGTTTAAAATTTCTCCAAAAATTACATGTGATTTGGCATTTAAAGGAAAAGTTATTAAGTACAGAAAAAGGCATGAAAACAGAGTAGAAATGTGTTGTTAGTAGAGCAAATTGGCTCTTTGGTAGAATGGCCATGTTCTCTAATTTCTTGCAAAGTGACCACCAAAGGCTTAGTGGCAGATGGTAACATTTGTTCAAAACATCCACTTCACCTCTCTCCTGGCCCCCTCCTACAGGGCCCCTCCTTCCTGCATCTGCCTGTGGGAGGAGCATACTTCACGCTCCAATCACGTCACATTTGACCACGTGACTTCCTTTGGCCAGTGGAATGTGAGCAGAATGATACGTGTGCTTCTGAGCAGAAGCCTTGGGAGCCACGGTACCGTTCTGCTGTTCCTCTTTCCCCCTGCATGAGGATGGCATGTCCCAACTGGGGCCATTCCCTCAGCCTAGACTCTAGAATGAGGGCCTGTGGAGGGAAGCCACAGTCAACCTGAAAGCATACGTAATATGAGTGAGAACTAGACCTCTGTTTTTGTAAGCCCTGGGATTTTAGTGTGTTTGTTACCACAGCATAACTTATCAAAAGCTGACTAATGGGGGTACCTAAGAAAAGAAAGGAGTGAAAATGAATTACTACTGAGATACACACGCAGAGATTGCCTAGCGCTGGGCAACCAGTGCAACAGAAGGCAAGAGAAATTGCCAAATCCCCAAGAATAGAATGAAGGCCTTCAAAGTAAGGAGAGACCCGCAGACAGTACAGAAAATAGTATAAAGGTTCTTCAAAAGTTAAAAACAGAACCACCATACGATCCAGCAATCCTACTTCCAGGTATATGTCCAAAAGAAATGATAACAGAATATTGAAGAGATACCTGTACCTACATGTTCGTTGCAGAATTATTCACAATAGTCAAGATATGGAAACAACCTAAGGGTCCACCATTGGATAAATGGATAAAGAAGATGTGATACACACACACACACACACACACACACACACACAGAGGAATATTATTCAGCTATGACACAGAAGGAAATCCTGTTATTTACAACAATATGGATGGACATTTAGGGCACTATGCTAAGTGAGATAAGCCAGACAGAGAGAGACAAATACGGCATGGTATCATTTATATGTGGAATCTAAAAAAAATCCCGTCAAACTTACAGAAACAGAGAGTAGAAAATTGGTTGCAGAGGCTGGAGTGTGGGGGAAATAGAGAGAGGTTGGTAAAAGAGTACAGACTTTTAGTTATATGACGAATAAGATCTGAGGATCTGATGTATAACATGGTGACTACAGTTGATAAACGTGTATTGTATAATTGAAATCTGCTAAGAGAATAGAACTTAAATGTTCTCACCGTATATATATGTCTCAAAGTAAGGACAGACTCCTGTGACCAATTTATGCTTTTTATACTGAGACTGTCGTTAGTGCTGTAACTTAATTTACAATTTCTTAGTCATTCGAAAAATAAAAGTGTGTCTTAGAATCAGTGTTGTCTTAGAATCCGTGAGACAGTCCCTAGTTCCACTATGAGACGCCATGTTTGTTTGGGATCCCATCCTGTTTATATGCTGAATCACTTGTGCCCATTTCTCAAGCATTTCGGTTGAACAATCTGTCAAAGGATTTGTTCATTTCAGGGCAGTTTAATGAAGAAAAGGATTGTATGTATGTATATCCTTCAAATAAGAAATCAATTGTGCCACTTTTTTAAGGAAAAGTCAGAGTTTCCTGGAGGAGCAGTGTAAGGAGAGGCCCCCTGTGGTTGTCTTGCTTTTGAAGTCATTCCTTTGTGTCAAATCCCCCAGAGGAAGCTCTCCCAGCTCATGGGTTGATGCTCCTTTTTCTTGTTTGGATGCCAATTCTTTTGAAACAATGGATAAGTTCTTTGGGAGTGAGGAGAGAGTAGGGAAAGGGAGCAGTGTCTGCTGACTCACCTTTGTTCTGCCTGCTTTAGCGTAGGGGGAGACAGGTCTTAGCATTATGGAATTGCGATATATATAAGAAAACAGAGACTCCGGGTACACAGGTGTGTGCATAAATGTGTATGTTGTCCCCAATATGGATTGGGGAGGCAATAATTAATTTGAAACCATATCTCTATTTTTCTTCTCTTAATTTCATCTCTATATTATGAAGAAAATTTACGTAGAAAATGTAACAAAACAAAACATTTTTTTACTTAAAACTTCCACTCTGTAATCTTTTCTAAAATACCTAATAGCTTCTAATGAGTTGAAAGTTGTTCAGCTGAAATCAACCCACACACTACACGAGACTCCACGTTTCTCTGAGATGAAAGGCAAGGCAAATAGAGCTGTAATTGTATTTCCTTTTGGCTTCTTATCTCCTCCTTTATTCCTTTTTTTTTTTTTAAAGAGACAAAGATCTTAATAGAAGTGCTTCTCTCACATACCTCCTGGAAACTCTTTAAATTTCAAGAATTAACTCTCAAGGATTTTTAGGTCACAGATAAGGGTTGGCCAGACCTGGTGAGCGACAGCAAAATAACTGGATGCCAGCAAAGATTTCTTGGCGGCTCTCAGTGTGTTGGGGGTACAGAGTGGAAGCCATTGGATACAGACCATTTGTGTGGCCCCCAACTCGGCTGCTCAAGTTGATACAGTCAGTCATCCTTAAGCTGCCCATAGGGTGAAAAGTCAAATGAAGTTCTGAAGATCAACGGATGCGTCTGGACAGTGCAAGTAGCGAATTTAGATGATGCAGGCGAGGACTCCAGATTGGACATGCATCCCCCTATCCATGTGATTCTTCAGCAAGAAACCATTCAGCTCTCTGGTCTACCTTGGTTCATCTGCAGCCTGAAGGGGCTGAACTGATGGTCTCCTAGCTCCCTTTGAGTGCTGGCCACCCCACAATTCTGCTCCATCCTCACTCTGTGTGGCTGTGGACAGCTCTTAGCAGGCTCACCGTGTGCCCAGCATAGCAGAATCACCCGGATTGTGCCCCATTAAGCTGGCCAGTGTACATAAAGCATCTGCCATCTAGGCACTGATGGTCAAATTGCTGTCATTCTGCAAAGTCTAATTCAGAGTGCCACACGATTGCGAGGCACCCTGGACAAGAACTTCATCTTTAACGAGATGTGCTGCCCGTGACGGGAGAAATGGCCCTTGCTTCGGCATGAGCACCATTTGCTCAAGCGCCGACGCTCTCCAGGGGCCTCTTGTTCTGACTTGATTGTCTGTAAGGAGTTCTGACAGTGTCTTTCCCGAAGCTGCTGCAGAGGAGTAGCTCCGGGGTTGCTTGGCACACAGGAGATGGCGGTCCTTAATTGCCTGGGAAGACAGGCAGGGAATAAATTACCAGGTCCTGATATTCTGAAGTGTCACTGCCGTTTGGCTACTGAGCTTGCGAGGGACTCATTAGCGAGGTCAGCAACCCTTTGCAGCCACGTGTCCCAGGGCATCGCAATCTCCCAAAGGGAAGGGGTTTCTTCTGTAGAAGCACTTGGAGAACTTGAATATCTTGTATTTCCCTCAGGCTGGAAAAAAAGAACATGGCTCCTAAGAAGACTTTATGTTACTTGGCTTTTTAAAATAAGGGCAAAAGGAGAAAATGAAGACAAATTTATAAACACCATGTAACATGCAAGTAATTACACATTGCCATTCTCTTCTATAATGTTCTCTTTTAAGCTTTTTAAGCTATCATCTGCAAAGCAAATTTTCTTTTAAATGTGTGCGCTTGTGAAGACTATCCATTTTCCAATATTATAATTGATGAGTGACTCAATTTGCTGTCCTGCTGCCTGATTTCCTCTCACAATCATTCGTTGCCTGTCT
Source organism: Equus quagga (assembly GCF_021613505.1). Classification (NCBI taxonomy): domain Eukaryota; kingdom Metazoa; phylum Chordata; class Mammalia; order Perissodactyla; family Equidae; genus Equus; species Equus quagga. The sequence continues at coordinate 113,216,324 of NC_060275.1, forward strand.
GTGATGGGCCAGCTGCTGGGGAACCCAAAGTGAATGAGGCAGAGTCTCTGCTTTTGTGGTATTCACTAAGGTCAAGTGGAGAAACCTGCGCTGAAACAGATCATTGAATGCAATGCAATAAGTCCACACCACAGGAGATCATAGGGAAGTTTCCCTGAGATGGATGACTTGATTTGAATTGCCAAGAATGACCAGGAATCATTTAGGGAAAGATTCCCAGGAGAGGGTGAGAATTAGCGAAGCAGCAGAGGAGAGAAATGGGGCAGTTTATGTGGAGAAAGTTCAGCTTAGCTGCAGTAAGAAAGTGCAGGGAAAATTTGGAGGTAAGGCTGGGAGCAGATCATAGAAGGTCATATTGCCATGCAAAGGAGGATATTTCTCATTCTTAATTTTATCTTATTTCACAAACAGCCCTTCTCGTTTTTAGCAATTTTAATCCTTTCCACTTGAATCTTCTAAGAATGTGGGTCTCAACCTCTGCTGTACGTTAGAGTCACTTGAAGAGCTTTGTAGAATCTGGATGCTCAGTTGCATCCAATATCAATGAATTGAGATGCTGGCATCAGCATTTTTAAAACTTCCCAGGCGGTTACAATGTTCAGCCAAGGTTGAGAACCATATTACTGTCTGCTAGTTAAGGAAGATAAGAAAGGCTAATTCTAGGCAATACTTACCTTTGAAATTCACATCCCTTTCTTCCTGCCTTGGTCCTTGGTCACTTTGTGCACCAAAGTTTACAGCATTTGTCAAAGTCACACATAAATTTATAGGCAATTAAAGGAAGCATACTGCAATGGAAATTTCTTATGGGGTCTTTGTTAAGGGCTCTCAAACATCTTCCTAGGAAACGCGCTCTTAGAAATGCATGCATGGCACCCTTAGACCTGGGATAATTTCATAGATCACCACTGCTCGCTCAGTTCAATGTTTGAAACCCCGGGTTTCCCCCTCTCTCACCACTTCCTACTGCCTTACTGCCCAGTCATGTATGGGCTAATGTTTCTACTCTGCCCTTTGAAACTAGACCATTTCTGTGTGACACATCTGACTCTAAAGTTAAGGCACTGATTTTAGCCAAGCAAAGGAGAATGAGAACAGTTGTCTGCAGAGTGGCTGGGGCTCTGGATTGCTAAAACTGTTACATATTTTGGTCTGCTTCATTGCTTTGTATATTTTCAATGGTCACAAAACTTTGGAGAGTGGATTTGGGAACAACCAAGCCTAGATTTTCTGAGCAAATTCTAGCAAACGAGATGATGTTTCTCTTATGAAACGGGATGTGGCAGAGAGTCATGGTCTTGGGAAATCAGTAGATCAGGGTCTGAATCCTCAATCTGACCACAGCTCAGTGCTCACCTCTCAGAGCCCCCTTCTTTCTCTGTTGATGGACTTCAACCCCCTCGGGCTGCTAGGATGACCAGATGTGATGGTTTATGTAGAATGTTAAGCATTGGTCTCTGGGATCCTAACATGTCAGTGTCCTTCTCAAGCGAGAATAAGATTATGTAAATAGTACCAATTCTACTAGAGTTAGAATTGAGATTTATGAAAAATACTTGAGCTACAATTCAAAGACACACATGTTTATTGAACAGCTATCACATCAGATACTGTGCTAGCCCCATACGAGCAAAGATAATGGGAGAGAGTCCCTGTCCCCAAGTACCTGAAGATTATTTTTGGCTAGTGCCCACACTGCAGAATATATCATACAATCGTTAAAAATAATGATTTAGAGCCTTATTAGATGGCTTGGAGGGACTTCTACCAGATGTTATTGTGTGAGAAAAGCAAGATTCAGAAAAGGCACATAAAATATTCTATTTTCTTAAGGCAGTAACAAAACCCTCCCCTGAAGATGCACATTTGCATAATGAGTATATGCTTACGAAGGTGTGTGCAGGAACCTGTGATCAATAGAGGCGTATGGAAGGATACTCACACCCGGGTGTCAACATAGCTCAGCTGCTCAGGGGAGCAGGTGACAGGGGAATCTGGAGAGGGGGTGACAAAGGCATGAAGGAGAAGATCTCATTCAGGTAAAAGTATGTGTGTGTATGGTTTCATAAAGAGACATATTCATTTTTTGTTGTTGGAAAAGATGTAGGCCCTTCAATTTAACATGAAAGACTGTTATGGCTGAATTGTGTCTCCAAGAAAAGATCTGTTGAAGTCCTCATCTCTAGTACCCTAGATTGTGACCTTTCTTGGAAATAGGGTCATTGCAGATATAATTAGTTGAGATGAGGCCATTCTGGAGTAGAATGGGCCCCTAATCCAATATGACTGATGTCCTAATATGAAGGTGGCCATGTGAAGACAGACACACACAGGGAGAACCCAAGTGAAGATAGAGGCAAAGGCTGGAGGGACTCTGGCACAGCAAAGGGACGCCGAGCATTGGCGATCACCAGAAGCCTGAAGAGACGAGAATGATCCTCCCCCAGGGCCTTCGCAGGCAGCTTGGCTCTGCTCACACCTTGATTTTGGACTTCTGGCCTCCAGAACTGTGGGAGAATAAAGTTCCAAGGTTTTAAGTCACAAGGTTTGTGAAGCTTTGTTACAGCAGCTCTGGGAAACTATATAGACACAGTTGTCTTTATATTGAAGTATAACTGACATAAAAATATCCTATTAGTTTCAGGTGTACATCATAGTGATTCGATATTTATATTAGACACAATTCTTTTTTTTTTTTTTTAAGATTGGCACCTGGGCTAACAACTGTTGCCAATCTTCTTTTTTTTTTTTAAGGATTGGCACTTAGGCTGACAACTGTTGCCAATCTTTTTTTTTTTCTTTTTCTGCTTTATCTCCCCAAATGCCCCCTGTACACAGTTGTACATCTTAGTTGCAGGTCCTTCTAGTTGTGGGATGTGGGACACCGCCTCAACGTGGCCTGACGAGCGGTTCCACGTCCGCGCTCAGGATCCGAACCCTGGGCCGCCGCAGTGGAGTGTGCAAATTTAACCACTCGGCCAGGGAGCCGGTCCCCTATATTAGACACAATTCTTGATTATGTTTTATAACTTGTCTTTTTTATTTAACAAAATATGTGGACATCTTTCTGTGTCATTAAAGTTTCAGCTACAACAGTCATGATTAAATTTTCTTTCTACTCTGAAAGTATGACTGCATTTTGTGTCATGTACAGTGACCTTGTAAAGTGGACTCTGGACCTTTCTGCTGGGTCAGCTTCTCGAGGCCAGGATGGGGATTTGGGGGTTGGGGTCTTTTCATGGATGCTTAAGCAGAAGGCCAGGCCCCTGTGTTGCCCCTACAGGCTGTCTGCTTTCATTTCTCTTTGCTGCATTGAGTGCCTGGCACACTCCAGGCCTTGGGCCAGGCACTGGGAATACTACACATGCCGGGGTCCGAGAGATGTGGCCTGGCATGTGGACTCTTGAAAGACCTGGTCAGGCTGCCCTGGACCTGCAAGAGATCATGGGGCCCAGCAGGAGCCTGCGTGGACAGACCCGGGCCTGCTGACAGCCCAGGGGCTCAGGGGCTCTCCATTCCCGAGAAAAAGCCCCGAAGACCAGAAGTAAGTTTCCTGATAGCCTGGTTGGATAGATGCTCAGAATCAAAACTGTATTTATTTCTAGAAAATTGAGAGCTAATGTTCATAGTAGACCCTTCTATGGCACAAATGTTCAGTACCACCTATATTCTTTGTTGTTTATTCACTTATTTAAACCTCATAACACCCTAATGCCCTAGGTACTGTTATCATCCTCATTTGGCTGATGTAAAACTGAAGCATGGAGAAGTTAAGCCACTTGTCTGAGATCACAAAGCTAGTAGGAGATGGAGCTGGGATTTGAATGCCGCTCCAGGGCTGGGTTCACGAGCACTAGACGACACTGGAGGGCTGAGTGAGTCCCCGTTCTAAACGCTTCATGTTCAGTAACTCAACTTTGCATGATTTCTTCTAAAATATGAGCTTATGAACTGAGATTCATCCAGGCTGTGCGTATTTTTAACCATATTCTGGCCTTTGAGAGATGATAACATAGTCTTGGTTTTCACATTTTAAAAAATAACCAAGAGAAAAAAAAATAGAATAATGTTATTCCATTAAAAGGGTACAAAATACTTTTACTCTATAGGAAATTAGGCCCAAAAGCCTCTTCAGCAGTTTGAAGTGTGGTTGTGTAAAGAAGAGGACAGGGCCTGAGGAGTTCAGGTCAGAGACAGGAAGGATGTCCAGGTGCTTCAGGTCAAAGGTGATTAAGTGGGACCCGAGCCCCACAGCTGAGTTCAGATGGACACAGTCTTGCGGCCACCATGTTCTAGAAAGACGAGTCTGGCTGGGGTGTCCTCCGGGCCAGCCAGGCAGTGGCATCAGCTGAGCTGACTAGATGCTAATAGGAGCCACTCTGGTTTCCGGGGCCAGTTTGGCTTGTTGACGTTATTGCCTTTCTTAATAGCTAAGGAGTCAAAGTAGAACCATTGAGGCTGTCTTTCCAGATGCCTGAGTGAGATGACCTAAATGTACGTGGAGAGACACAACGTTGTAATGATCCTTTTAGGTAACGGGAGGACATAGGCTATGCAAGCATTTAAGTGGCTGGCTTTAAAAGTTAATGAAGTACTCAGAAGCCGATAGAGTGGAGACAAGGGGAAGGCAACTAGGCTGCAGCGGTTTGATGAAGACAGGAGACAGGCCCCTTATGCAGCCATCGAGGAGGAAAGGACAGCTGTCTGCAAACCACACCAACGCCTGCTATTTGTCAACTCCAGCAACACCCACTCGAGAGCCAGGACTCTGACCTCCGTCTTGTTCAGGAGTTTCTGTCCTCCCAGCTGTCCTTGTTCTGAGAAGCTTTCCTGGTTTTTACTGCAGCTTGTAAAATGTTAGCCCTTTTGCCCCATTGGTTTCCAGATAAGAATCATTCCCTCTTTCCTCAAAGGACGTTTTTTTAGAAGTAGAAATTTTTTTCCTTGACAATGGAACATTTAGTTCCAGCATTAGAAAGAAGAGAAAAAACCTTATTGCCTCCGAAAGTGTTTTGAAGTCACGGATGAGGCAGACATGAATTCTAATATGTGTAAGTTTCAGTCTCTGGGTAGTGTGCTCGTGAGTGATGGGAAGACACGGTCCCTGGTGGCTGCAGATGGAGCAGCAGACAGATCCAGAGTTCTAAAGCGATGCCTGGCTTTGTCCTGGGGAGCCTGTCCTTGACTTGCTCTGAGGCCCAAATGTTCAGATCAATCTCAGCAAGATCAGGACTTCTTATGTGGGAGGGACCTCCGTCTTCTCCAGATGCCCACCCAGGAGAAATCAGCTTCATACAAGCATCTGGTTTTGAAGGGGAAACAGCAGAGTGGGGGGCCTCTGTAAACTGGATACTGTGTTGTCAAAAACAGAGTGCCCATTTCAAAATCTTCAGAAACCAGCAAAGCCCACTGAACTCGGGTGAAGACGATGATGAGATCTTACAACTTGCAGGAACAGGCCTCCCTTTCATCTCTGAAGACCCTCATTGGTCAACGAGGCTCTGCTATGATCTGAATGTGTGTCCCCCTAAAATTCATGTGTTGAAATCCTAACCCCCAAAGGTGATGGTATTAAGGGGTGGGGTTTTGGGGGGTACTTGAGTCATGAGGGTGGAGTCCTCATGAATGGGATTAGTGCCTCATAAAAGAGGCACCAGAGAGATTCCTTACCCCTTCTGTCATGTGAGGTCATAGCAAGAAGTCTATGACCCAGAAGAGGGTCCTCACCTCCCCATGCCGGCACCCTGATCTCAGACATCCAGCCTCCAGAACTGTGGGGAATAAATTTTTGTTATTTATAAGCCTCCCAGTCTGTGGTATTTTGTTATAGCAGCTGGAACAGACTAAGACAAGCTCCCAGCGCTCCCACAAAGATTTGTACCTGCCCTGTGCCATGGACTGTTTGAGGTGCCTGGGAGAGAGGCCAGTGCTGGTCCTCATGAAGTTTCCACTCAAATGTCAGAGAGACAAGAATAAGCATGTCAAGAAGATACATTCACAAAAAGACTCGTTCATTCTACGTGTGCCAGATGCCATTCTAAGCATTTGGGAGGCATTGTGTAAAGAACAGAAAAGCTACCATCTACGTTCTATGGGAAAGAACTAGACAGTAAGTGCAATGAGTAGATTAAATGTGGTGAGAAGGCTACAAACCTGGGGGCGGGGGGGCAGGGTGAGAGCATCGGAGCGCCACAGTGGAGGACGTGCAGGTTGAAATAACACGTTCAGGAGGCCTTGAGGAGATGCGACATGCAAGTGAAGACTTGAAGGAGGCAGGGAGTTAGCATGTGGGTATTGGGAGAGAAACATCCAGGCAGAGAGAACATTCTGGCTCAAGGCCCTGGTGTATGTCTATTGTATTTAAGGAACACAAAGGGACTGGTACAGTCAGAGTGGTCCACACAAAGGGCAGAACAGAGGGTTAGGTCAGTGAGGAAAAGGGGGCAGATCCTGTAAGGTGGTGGACCATGGCAAGGACTTGGCTTTTGTTCTGAGAGCAAGGTGGAGATGCAGTGTGGTCTAGAGCAAAGAAATGACTTGGCTGGGGTTACGTACTAAGAGGATCATTCAGGTTGCTGGGTCTAGATTAGGGAGCAGGGGAAGAAGCATTTTCAGAGGCTAGTGTAGCATCTGGGTAAGAGTTGATGGTGCTGGGGGCAAAGGTAGACAGAGAAGAGGGTACAAGAAAGGAAGAACCAAGAGGATTTGATCGTGGGATGTGAAAAAGAGGCATTAAGGATGACTCACAGGTTTTAAGAATGGGAGACTGGAAGGATGGGGTTGCCAGCAAATGAGTTGGAGAAGTCTGCCAGTTAAGTGCCACTTTAAAAATTGCGTTGGATCTCCAAGTGGAGATACTAAGCAGGCGAGAGGATACATAAGTCTTGGGTTCATAGAAAGAGAGGGAGTTTACGATATAGGAGAGAAAAGGGCTTTGCTGGAGCAACGCTCTTTAGTAGGTCAGAGGGGATGTGGCTCACAAGAGGGTTGGCCTTTGATGGAAACATGGGTTTATCTCAAGCAGTGGTTGTCAAACTTGCAAGCGCATCAGAATTCATCAAGAGGTCACCAAGAATTTACAAGAAGTTCTTGTTAAAACACAGTTCTGGGCTCCACCTCCAGTTTCTAATTCAGTCGGCCTGCGATGTGGCCTACGAATAAGCATTTCTTACAAGTTCTCAGGGGACCCTGATGCTGCGGGTCCAGGACCACACTCTGAGAACCACTGACTTTCATGAGCAGATGGAAGGCAGGATATTTTCCTTGGAGTGCTTCCAATTTCCTAGTCAAGTAGAAAGCTGAAAGAAAGTAGGGAAAGGAGAGGTTTTGGGAATTTGAGAAAAGAGGAAAAGCTGATGAAATAAGCATTTGGAGAAATGAGAACGTGAATAAACCAGGGTTGATATAGCATATGCTTGACATCACTAAAGGACCACTTGAGTTTCTCCATCACGAATTTCAAGTACTATCAGTCAACATGTTGTGTTTTTCTTCAGCTACATTCAACTGGCACAGTTGGATTTCAGGGTAGCGATTTTGCCAAGAGAGTATGCCAAATCATGAGGGCAAAAGAGTTGAGGACACAGGCAAAGAAAAACTGTAATGACTGCCCAAAGAATGGAAGCTGAGTAACCCGGAGAGAGAAAGAAGTCAAGGAAAGGAGGGAGGGAGAAAATGTGGAGTGGCAGAAGAGAGGAGTTCAAGGAACCAACCAAGAGGCCACAGGGCTGGACATATTGTCTAACATATATTGAAATTGCCCAGAATAAAATTGGAGTGGTACTGGGAGACTGACATTGACTTATGAGGTCAAATCTGCTAGAAATGGGAGGGAGAGTTGACAGCTCATTAGAGTTAGTGGGTGATATAATTTGGTGACGTGAGATTCAATGCTGGGAGACTTTAGGGAAGAGAGAGGAGCATGTCAGTGCTGTGAATACAATAAAACATAGCAGTGACGTGGAGAGAGTGGCTGGGATGGGGCAGAATGGGACAGTCAAGGCAGGTACCTCTGAGCATGTGCTATCTGAGCTGAGACCTGAAGGACTGGAAGAAACTAGCCATGTGAAGACTGCAGATGGAACATTCCAGATAGAGAGAGTGCACAGGCTCCAAGGAGGAATGTAATTGAATGTACAGGAAACATAAGGATGGATGGATGGCATGTTGGATGGGTATTGAACCAGGAGGGTCCTGGTGGCAGGTGCAGTCAGAGATGATGCAGGAGAGAGACCATGCTTGTGGGCCCCAGGGAGTGTGAACTTGATTCTTATAGAAAGTGGAAGCCAATGCAGAGATTTAAGCAAAGGAGCCATGTGATCTGGTTTATGTTGGGTTACCCTGGGTGCCAAGAGCAGATGGATTGTGAGGGAACAAGAGTGGAAGCAGAGAGTCCGGTCACCAAGTCTGCTGAAGGTCAAGACCCTGTGGGATGGTGCTTGCTATGTGCCAGTATTATCTTGTTTAAGCCTTAAGTGACCAACCCTAGGAGGTGGGAGATATTATTTGCCTCATTTTACAGCTGGGGAAACTCAGGCACGGAGACTTACCTTAGCCAATAAGCAGCAAAGCCCGTATTCAAGTCCTGACAGTCTGGGATCAGATTCGAGGTTCAGAGCCATGTGTGATGCTGTGTCTCACAGGGAAGAGATCTGGGTGGCTCAGACCAGGGAAGCAGTAGGAGAGTTGGCGAGGAGAGAGCAGAGTCAGGATACGTTTTCAAGACAGAACTGGCAGGATACGAATTGCATGTGAACAGCAAGGTAAGGAGAGAAATGAAGGGTGACTCCTGGATTTAGGGTCTGGGCAACTGTGTGGGTGGTGGTGCTGTTTGCCGAGATGGGAAAACAGATGAAAGGAGCTAGTTTGGAGGAGAAAATAATAAGCTTTGTCTATGGAAGGTTAGGGATGCCTTCCAGAAACTTCCTTGGATCTGTGGGATAGGCAGTTGGATACACTCATTGAAGCTGTGGAGAGGCTGGGGCTGGAGAAGATTTCGGTGTCACCTGTGTGTAGATGGTATTTGGACCAAGGGAAAGGGAGAGAGTATAGGTGTAAGAGAAGAGAAGGGACATGAGGACTGAGCCTGAGGCACACCAAGCTCAGTGGTCAATGAGAGGGGATTTCAGTGAACGAGACTGATGAGGAGCAGCTAAGAAGGTGGGAGGAAACCAAAGGAGAATTCTGTGAGCTCCTGGCTTTGACCAGGTCCATAACTTAATCACCCACCCCCAGTGACTTGCTAACTCCCCCTCTACCTGTGTGCTTTAACCACTGCTGGTATTGGGTACATCATCAGCCCAATCATGTCGAAGCTTCTCTGGCTATTGCCTGAGTCTGGGAACAGAGAGCGAGGGACCATTGATCTGAATCGACGCTTGAGCGTTAGGGTTTGCTGGGACAGAAGAGAAAGCCAGGCTCGCCCAGATAAAGGCATCCACCATAGTGGGAAAGGTCTAGCCACCTTGGGAACACCACTCTGGTTTTGTTTTCAGCTGATGGCTGAGTTATGGGGTCATCACAGGCTATAGGATGGATATTGGTCTGTGACCATGGCCTTATCAAGGGTTATAAGACCCATCCAACCAGGGGGTTCCTGGGATCCTTTGGGGGACGGTTCAGGAGTGCCCCAGGGAGATTTACCTGTAGGAAATCCTACATCATGGGCTGTTCTGTGTTTATTGTCCTGCCTCCTACCTTCCTTCAACATCTCTGTTTTGTTTCCCTGGGGAAATCCCCAATGGGGAGGGCCTGAAGTCTGTCTTAGTCTTGATCCTCAGCCAGCTTCAAATATTTAAAAATATTCTCAACCACTCTTTCCTACATGTTTTGGCTTCACACAGAAACTGATTTTGAATCTAAAGCAATTGTAAACATTTATTGAACATCTTTTTGCATTAAAAATATTAAACACCTCCATAGTCAGGATTATCTAGGTTTGTTGAAGGTTTTCACTGACAAAATTTGAATATTCCATTATGTTGCATTTCTGGATGGATAATAATGATTTACACTAAAAAATGCATTAAAGATCTCTGGCTTTTGTGCTGTGTTCCTGTACAAAGTTTAACTATTTTATTTGGAGACGATGAAGAATAAATCTGAAAAGCCAAGTAGCATTCTGGTGATGAATAACTCAGCCCCATGTGATCACAGAACACCAGACAACAAGAATGCAATTCAGGTAAAATATTAATAGAATGAAATGAAAACATATTTCTCATTGCCTTAGGCCACCTATATGTGCATTTGACACATTGATGCTTTTGTCTTAGGGTAATCTAGTCTATGTCCTTGTGGGACATGAAAACACAATTTTCACGATATGCTCTAAATTTATTCCGGGGGCACTGATGTGAGAACCTGCTATAGAATTAGGTACTGGATCGTTTATTCTTGTATTAGGTCTTTCATTATTTTCATCTCTGTATGTCTTGCTGTCGTGTTTCTGCCATCATCATGAAGGATCTCTTCAATGTTCTCCATGCCATCTGGCATCCATCATCAAAGAGAGGGTTGTTTTCTGCATTTGGAAGCACTGTTCAAATGGTAGAGGGTGCTAAACATCAGCAGTGTGGGGATGATATTCCCATGCCTGTAGAGAGGTATCAACTGAAATACTGATCTGGAATGGGCTAAATTTTTTTGACAGCTTCCAACTACTTCCATCGCATGTGTTCAGATTTGGCTAGCATTTATTCATACGTACTTTGTACTAGAGTTGTCTCTGGCACTTAAAATATGTTATTTTAATTACATTATTCCATTTGATCCCATCTTAACCCAGGGGGCATATATTCTTATCTGAGATTCAGAAAGAGCAATGAACTTGTCTCTGTTAATACAAGAATAAGTGATAGTCAGTCGAAGCTCAGTGTTGTTCTAAGCCTCATGATGGGCACTTCGTTTATTTTTAATTTAAATAACTAAATACTATTTTTGTTATTATAAAAGGTCCCTATGCCCTCTGTAGAGAAATTTTAAAGGTATAAAGAATAAAATCAAAGTTGTGCTTCTTCCCCTGGACACAACCACTGTTAACTCATTTATGTATTGATGGCAGGCTTTTTCTACATGTGTGTGTGTGTGTGTGTGTGATTTTAACACAATTGTGTTCATACTTTAAATAAATTTTATATTCTACTTTTTATCACTTGATATTGTATTGTGAACATGTTAACATGTTGTTATATTTTCCCAAAACGTAGTTTTTATAAGTAATCTCATGGATATATTATGATTTATTTAACATTTCCCTTGCTGGTGGCTGTCAGCTGGTTGCCAATTTCTTAATGTAATTTTTGAACAATGCTATAAACAACTTTATGCATAAATCTTGGTCAAAATCTCTGGCTCTTTCTTTAGGTATGGCTCCTAAAACTTGGATTACTGGATCCTGTGCCATGTGCTCTTGTTTGATACATCTGAAGAAATTGTTTTCCATACAAGATGAAGAGATATACACACCCCTATGTATATTGTGGCATTATTTACAATAGCCAATATATGGAAGCAACCTAAGTGTCCATCAATAGAGGAATCAATAGAGAAGAGGTGGTATGTATCTACAATGGAATGTTACTCAGCCATAAAAAAAAGAGTGAAATCTTGCTGTTTGTGACAACATGGATGGACCTAAAGGGTATTATGCTGAGTGAAACAAGTCAGACAAAGACAAATACCATGTGATTTCACTATGCGTGGAATTTAAAAAACAAAACAAACAAAACAAAACAGAAACAGACTCATAGATACAAGGAACAAACTGGTGGTTACCAGAGAGGAGGGGTTGGGAGGGTGGGTGAAATAGCTGAAGAGGATTAAGTACAAACTTCTAGTTATAAAACAAATAAGTTATGGGGACGTAATGTACAGCATAGGGAATATAGTCAATAATATTGTAATAACTTCGTATGGTGACGGATGGTAACTGCACTTATCATGCATCATTTTGTAATGTATGTAGATATAGAACTACTACGATACACCCAAAACTAATAGGATATCGTAGGTCAATTAATACTCCGATTTAAAAAAAGATGCTTCTTCTCTGAGTTAGGACAGAGAGAGTGTGTACGCCCTGGTAATTTTCTGTCTTCTTTGGGGTTGACAATGTTCAAATGTATGTTTATATGTGTAAGGTACATACATGTTAGTGAGCACATTCCAACGCTTCTCAGATTTGCCTTTTGCTTAGCAGAAATTCTTCCTAGATTCAAGCTATAAACTGACTGACTATGAATCTTAATTTTATTGGAAGTGTGAGCTTCGTCTTTATAGATGGCCTTTACAGGTGCTGTATTTTAGTAAGAAGTTAGGAGAAGCTCAAAAATGCTAGCTGGAACATATTTTAATCTTAAAAACCCCAATCCCAATAGGGCACTTTAATCTGAAAGGTACTTTCATAGGTGATCTTTGAAGTTTCTGTAGAACTGTTTTCCTAAAAAGCAAAGAAAAATCCTGGGACAAATATAAGAAGTCAGTCCTGTAGGGGGACAGAAAAGTGATTGCCACGTTGATACACTTTTATGAAGACTTCAGATGCGTAAGCGATTTACAATCCTTCCTAGAAATAATGATGGATTTTGCATGTAACTTTTCGAAACCTAACTTTGTCTCCTGTAGACTTTCTGTCACCCCTCTGCTCCAAAGCCCCTTTGTTATCCTTCTGCAGTCTGACTGTTAAACACACACCCTTTTAATTTGTTTTTGGATAGCATCCCTTCGGAAATCCTGGGAAGACAAAAGCTAGGAGGTCATTTCGATTTTCCCTGCAATCTTTTGTGTCTTGTCTTTTATCCTCCCTAAATTGTGAAGTAATTAGATTCTTCATTGTTTTCTGTTTTGAATTTCTACAACATTCGCTTTTATTTGCCATGTTGTTTTACTAGCTAAACAACGCTCCTCTAGATTGGTTAGGAGCGCACAGCAACTCATTTGAAAATGGTCTGTTTTATGTTTATTTCCTACTGCTTTTTCCTGGCACAGTCTCACGCCCCATTGCTGGTTTTTGTGTCTTTAATTCCTTGTTGTTTGCTGGGTTCGCAGTTCTTTCCTCTTCCCTGTGCTTTCTTTTGTTCTGATTCTCGCTCTCGCTTTTCTTCCCACTCTGCCCCTTGGCAGAGCAGGTCTTCAGACGTTGTCGCACATCTGGTCCATTTATAGACTATAACTTCCGAGTGTTTCCTTTTCTGGGTTTTCGTTGGGATTCATGGAGCCATAGAATGGACGCTGCTGTTGCTGTTTTCTCTCATACATAATATTTCTAACATCTTTTTTTGTGTGTGACTTTCTTGATTCCACTTCTTCAGTTTAATTTTAAATCTTACCAAAGGTTAGGCTTAAACAGGGTTTCAATATAGACGTTATTTAGGAGGAGCAAAAGTGAATTTATACTCGCACGTCAGTGCTTACCTTCTCTTTTTACGAATTCGTATATATTTTTCTCTGAATTGGCCATGTATAAAGAAGCTTCCTGGGATATTATCTTTTGTTATCTAGGTGTGTTTGTAGAAGAGAATTCCATTGAGAAATGACAGTGGGACATGTTTTTTCTTTCTTTTTGATAGGAATTCCCCGAAGAGAATTCTTTCTGTTTCCAATTTAGGCAAAGTTTCTCATGCTAAAGGAAATTTCTTGCATATGGTTAGAGACAAGGAACTCTCACAAACTGCAAATCACTCTCCATCGCCAGAAGGAAGCTTTTAAAGGAGATCCTCTCCCCATGTGGTGTCAAGTTTGTCACCTTTTCTTTTCTGAATTCTAACAAGTAGCTGTGGAGCTTAGATTTGTTAGCAGCTTTTGTGCTAGCTTTTAAAAATGGGGAAGGAAAGGAAAAAATTCAGATCGTTGCAGAGTTTCACACAGGAACCGGTTTTGGAAAAATGAGAGTTTTTCCCGGGACAACTTAGCAGCTCTGTGTTGCGGTGTACTTACACACCCACATAGTCACACAAGTGATGTCTGTGTGGGTGCGAAAGGATGTATCACCAGCAATATAGTTTAGTGTGACATGCAGTGAAACTTAATATTTTTTGTCCTTGTGCAGCTCGTGATATAAACCAGATTTTAGTAATTTTAATAATTCAAGATTGGGGTCCTTCAACTCTCCAGAAAGATATAAAAGGTACAATATCCTGTTTTGTGCCTTTATGTGTAGAAATTCCTTTAATAGGTATTTTGCATCTTAGGGTTCCTTTATTTTGGGGGCAATGTAGGCGGGTGTGGGAAGAATAAAGAGTGCTGGAGACGCTGAAGATCAAGCCCTGGCGGCTTCAGCCTGCTCCATAAGAATGGACAGTTTAGACAAGCATTTCTTCTATCATTACCAAGGTGAGGCTGAAGAAAGGGTCTCCATTTTCTCATGAGGGAGGGCGGGCTGTGGTGCTTTGCTGTACTCTTTTGGCTTGTGGAGAGCTTTAAGGAAATTGATGGAGCGTGGTACAAGGCTCATGGGGACCCACATGAACCAGCCTAAAGGCAGTGCTACTTCAAGCCATCCAGGCTCCCATTGCTGCTTCTCTCCAGAGGAGCATATGGGACTAAATTACCAGGATTTGGGAATTTTGCCAGATTTCACAGTTCTGGAAAACTGTTCAGGGGAGCTCCACAAAAAGCTGGATAAAGTAGGCTTCATGAATGAAAACTGTCTGGAGCCAGACTAGGATGTGGTCTGAACATCTATGCCCGGTTTTATGGCAGCAATTACTGGGCTGTTCAGTAACAGGGTAGTAATTACTATCATAACCCTTGCGTCTGATGACACACACACATCGTCAGAGAGCAGGCACATAGAATCACAGCCTACTGGGTAACGGAGCAAAGACACTAAAAGTCTATATCAAAATATTTCACAGGGCAGGTGGCATTTAGGAAAAATGACAAATAAAACTTGTTTAGACTGAATGCATAGGAAAGAAGGAAATTATCAAATTTATTTTGTGAAGGTATTAGCACAATTTCCTCTATCTTTCAAAACTTGTTAAGTGGCATAGAAGTTTAAGTCTTCCATTTTACCATTTGTATAAAGGAAAGATAAATCCCAACTTTTCTTCATCAAACTGTACAAACTATACATTCTGATAGTAAAGTATCACCATCAAGACCATGTCTTCTAGTTAGACCATTTGACCTTTAACACCTGACTCTTAGCTAGCATCCTCCTTCTCATCCAACTTCAAAGAAAATCTAAAATGAGGGATATAACATAATAGAAAGAAAGAGTGTTAGTTGTACTACTCCTTTCAGAGGATTATTAATTCCTCAGGGGAAGGTGTATTTTCTCCTCACTCTGGCCACTGCTTTCTCAGAGTGACATTGCCCATTTATTTGGATTAACATTTTTCTACAAAGAAAGAGAAACCATTTATAAGAAAGCCATTGCCTTTTGCGTCTTAACCTTCTATCCTATGACCTTGTTATACTCTCTTAGTAGTTCCAGAAGATAGTTTGTAGATTCTTTGGAATTTTCTACATAGATAATCATGTCATATGTTAACAAAGACAGTTTTATTTCTTCCTTTCCAATCTTTGTAAGTTTTATTTATTTTTTTGTCTTATTGCACTAGTTAGGATTTCTAGTATGGTGTTGAATAGGGATGGTGAGAGAGGAAAGCTTACCTTTCCTCCAATCTTAAGGGGAAAGCATCCAGTTTCTCACTATTAAGTATGATGTTCGCTATTGGTTTTTGGAGAGGTTTTTAACTAAAGTTGAGGAATTTCTTTCTCTTTTCAGTGCACTGAGAGTTTTTATCATGACTGGGTGTTGACTTTTGTCAAATGCTTTTTTTGCCTGAGTTGACATGATTACATGACTTTTCTTCTTTAGCCCGTTGACATGGTAGATTACAATGATTGATTTTTGAATGCTGAAACAGCCTTGCATACCTGAAATGTTTCCCACTTGTAGTGTACAATTCTTTTTATACATTGTTGGAGTTTATATGCTAATATTTTGTTGAGGATTTTGAAGTTTGTGTTCATGAGAGATGTCAGTCTATGGTTTTCCTTTCTTGTAATGTCTTTGTCTGATTGTGATATTATGGTAATGCTGGCCTCATAGAATGAGTTAGGATGTGTTCCCTTTACTTCCATCTTCTGGAAGAGTTTGTAGAGTACTGGTATTATTTCTTCCCCAAGTGTTTGGTGGAATTCACCAGTGAACCCATCTGGGTCTGATTCTTTCTATTTTGGAACTCTATTAATTATTAAGTTAATTTCTTTAATAAACATAGGCTTATTCAAACTATTTCTCCATGTACAACTTTTGGCAGTTTGTGTTTTCCAAGGAATTGGTTCATTTCATCCACTTCATCTAAGTTATCAAATTTGTGGGCATAGGATTACTCATAGCATCCTTTCATTAACTTTTTAATGCCCATGGGATCAATAGTGATGACCCTTCTTTTGTTTCTGATGTTGGTAATTTGTATCTTTTCTCTTTTGTGTCAGTTACTATGGTGAGAGACTTATCAAGTTAGTTGACCTTTTCAAAGAACCAGCTTTTGGTTTCATTAATTTTGTTCAAACCATTTGTAAGAAAGAAGGAAGGGAAAGGAAACAGGAATGGGTAAGGGAACTGCACATTGGCTTACAGCTGTTCTTTGGTCAAGCTAAGCTCACACTCCAAATCTTATGCCTGGCGTAACGAACCATATACCACAGTCAACTACCACTTCTAAAATAGTAAAAACCTGGTTTCTTTTCAGCATCACTCCAGACAAGTTTCAGTGTGGATGACTTTTGCTTTGAAAGTACTGAGTAGGGTACTATTTACCAGAAAAATTCAATACTAGTTTTCAATCATAACTGGTTTTATCCTAGGGAAAAAAATCCATATGCTAATGATTTTTAAACTTCATTTTGTATAAGAATAATGTGGAGATTACTTAAAATATAAATTCCTGGATCCCACTCAAATTCTCCTTGGTGTCTAAGGAGGGAGTCAGAAACTTATTAACTGGACAAGCACTCCAGATGAGTACAATGCAGTGGCCTGCTAACCTTCATCGACAGCATTGCCTTTGACCTTGGAGCTGGAAAGGCCCTCAGAGCACATCCACCCTGACCCTTCATTTTGCGAATGAGATGCTGGACGTCTAGAGTGGGCAGTGCAGAGTTGGTTAGCGTCAGTGCTGGAAACTGAGGCCATGGTTCCCGCCTCCTAGTACAATGATGCTCTACTGCAGAACACTGGTGATGACTGCCCAGCTTAACCACCCAATTCATTTAGCCAGCTAAACTTTTAATGTATTTTGACAATTATAGAAATCAAATTTTAATAATAAATGTTTGCAATTACATTAGAAATTGCAAAGAACATTTGACAGATAAAATGCTTCATCATTTGGGGGGCCGGCCCCGTGGCCGAGTGGTTAAGTTCGCGCGCTCTGCTGCAGCGGCCCAGGGTTTCATTGGTTCAGATCCTGGGCACAGACATGGCACCGCTCATCAGGCCACACTGAGGTGGTGTCCCACATGCCACAACTAGAAGGACCCACAACTAAAATATATACAATTATGTACTGGGGGGATTTGGGGAGAAAAAGAAAGAAAAAAAAGTTTCATCATTGGGATTAGAGAATGGGGTCACTCATGTCTGCTTTGACATCTACAGTCCCGGGAAAAACTATGTGGTTCACCTATCTGGCTGAAGATTCGAGGCATAGATGCTTAAATATCAGAGTTCCCTCATTAATTGATGAGGAAAACAAAACCTTTCACACTTGTTTATTTTATCTTTGTAGGAGAGTCATGATTTTACCATTTGAAAATTATTCTTTAGTAGTTTGGAGGTCCCACTGAGATGTCAGGATTTGTCTGACAAACTTTGTTGCTGGAGAAGTACATGCCTTGGACTGTTTAAGCCTGTGTGTGTCTTTTTCTTGGTTTCCAGTCAGAGTTCCAAGTGACTATAGAACTTTAACACTGCTGATGCTCTGTTTTATTTTCTTCCTTTTCCCTGATTTTGTGTTTTGTTTTTAGTTGACACAGATGTTTCACATGGATGCTAATTTATTCATCACTGGAGACAGCAATGATTGGAAATTTGTTCTATCATCCTTGGTTTGTTGATTTCCATAGATTGAGGGTAGTGATCTATTCTCCGTTGGGTGATAGACAAAAGAGAATTTATCTATTTATTTAATTTAATTTTTTTTGAGGAAGATTGGCCCAGAGCTAACATCTGTGGCAATCTTCCTCTGTTTTATCCGTGGGATGCCTGCCACAGAATGGCTTGATGAGTGGTGTTTAGGTCCCCTCCTGGGATCCGAACCGCCAAAGCAGAGCACATGAAATTAACCACTACGCCACAGGCCAGCCTGAATTTATTTTTTTCCAGGTGTACATCATTACTTTTCAACTTCTGTATAGATTGCATCGTGTTCACCACCAAAAGTCTGGTTGCCTTCCATCACTGTGCACATGTGCTCCTTTTCTCCTTTTGCCCTCCCCGCACCCCCTTCCCCTCTAGTAACCACCAATCTGTTCTCCATATCTATGTGTTTGTTTATCTTCCATATATGAATGAAGTCATATGATAATTGTCCTTCACTGTCTGACTTATTTCACTTAGCATAATATCCTCAAGGTCCACCCATGTTGTCACAAATGGCAAAATTTTATCTTTTTTATGGCTCAAGAGTAGTTTATTGTGTGTGTGTATATATATACACCACATCTTCTTTATCCATTCATCCCTTGATGGGCACTTAGGTTGCTTCTAAGTCTTGGCTATTGTGAATAATTCTGCAATGAATATGGGGGTGTATATACTGAGAATTCATTTTTTAAGCCCTTTTTGTTTGTCTGTCTATTTTGAGCTCTAATCAGTATGAATTTCTGGGAAGAAGAGCAGGTCTTTGAGATCTAGGCCAGAGAGTTTCGGTGTGTCTGTGTTTACTGTAGGCTGGGGCTGGCGGCGTAGAACTGAACCTGTAAGATCTCCTGTCTTCATGTCTATGTGTCTGAGTATGTAATTGATAAAGGCTTTTCCTTCTCATTATGTTAGGATGATTTTTTTCCCCCATCTCCAGATTATATTAATAAATTAGGTTGCTGAACTTCTTAAATTAAAGGAGCTCTCTTCTGATTATTTAATATGCAGTTACATACACAGTTACATAAATCAAATATTCTTGAAGCTCCCCCCAAGTAATGAAATTGAATTTCTAATAATTTAAGAGTTACACTTAAAAAAATTATTCTGCTACATCAGAAACATTTTAAGACTCCAAGTTTACATAATTAAGATATATCTTTGGCATATTGGACTGGTTTAATCATTATGATTTTCAAAATAAATCTATGTCTTTTGCTGATTTATCAGTATTAACTATATAAAAACATACATGTTACTTTACTTGGTTAATTTTTCATTAGTGAGGAGAATAGTGAGTCTGAACTTCTTAAAATTATGTAGGTTTCATGATCAAATAAGCTAATAATACTCCTACACAATGTTAAAGATTATGAAAAGTAATTTGTGCTCAAATAATTGAATCATTATTCTAACAAACTTTTATATCAATAGTAATTATATTTTGTAGTGTGTCAGCTTAAACATAATTTCCAAGGTCTTTGGGTAATTTAAAGCCTAAAACTAATATTAAATTGAGCTAATAAATGGATAATTCTTGGATACCTAGATATTTCCTAAGTAATGTGGAATATTAAAATATTAATGTCTACGTATAATTTTAAACTCATATTTCTATATGCTATAAGAGTCTATATCTTTGGGTCATGTTAAAGAATATATACACTTTTGCCACTTTAAGAAGGTATAAAAGGGATAGGTGTGGCTGTAGAGCTGTGGTAAATATATTCACAATCTATGTTATTCTGCTAAAACGCTGCAGAATGACAGACTACTCTCAATTGTATACCCTCTAATTCTCTCTGTGAAATAGAAAATTTTCACCTTGGTCAGAAGTTATAATTAATATACATGATTGAGACTATATTACAAGCAATAATGAGAGAGAAATGCAAGCAGATACGTGCCTTTGTTTTGTAAGAAAAAGAGTAGTTCTCTTCTAATGGAAGAGTCAGTTTCTTCCAGAATATGAAAGAGCTTCGAAAAAGACAAGACATGAAAAATAAGTTTTATTTGCTTTGGTTTATATTAAGTGAATCTGAAAAGAAGGCCTAAAATAGGTTAAAATTTTAGCTAAGTTTGCTCATTTTTGATGGGTTTGTTTCATTGGTTTACTGATTAATGCTGTTGTTGACAAGATGAGAAAGATTATTCTTTACCTTCTGCAAAATCTGTCTACATAGCAGAGAACCCGTGCCTACCAGAACAATTTTCTTTGCTTTATGTTGACTTTGTGATGTCCTTGATTGTCAAAAAAAAAAAAAAAAACAAAGTTTTCTCACTTGTGAAAGAGCTGAGGTTCTTTATAAGTTTATTACCTTTTATGTGTATTTCAAAATATTTTGTTGTCACTTTGATTAAATGGGTCACCATGATCCAATCAAAATCAGCTGCTCAAAATCTCCTCTGACAACTGTTTTGACTTTGCCTTACCAAGATCGGATCCTATAATTAGAAAGAATAAAATAAAAACCTCAAGATATCTTTTACACCTAAAACTATCTTTGAGATTTCACAAAGGCCCCAGAGCAATCTCAGATTTATTTTTTACCTTGTAGAAAGAGAAACACTAGAAATAACTAAATTTGTTTAATGTGCTATATATCTCTTAAATTAGCTCAACACTCTTGCAAGAGCTACGTGGGAGCAGTCAAATTAGAAGAGATGTTTAACCTTCTCTTGAGTTGGTTGAGGGACAATGTTATTACTATAAATCTTTCAGGAAGTATGTGCATTATGAGAAGACTCTAAGGGTTTGCCTTACTCTCCAGGGATGCATGGATCCAACCTTATGATATAATTATGTACCACACTCCAATAAGGAATTTATCATCCTGCATTCTGATATTATTGATGACAGTAACAAATTAACCACAGTCATTAAGCCTTTGTCATTTGCAGATAATTTTTGTTTTATTCTGATGCTTGCTCAAGGGCACTACTATAAAGGATAGGTGAACACTTATGCCTTTAGTCTCAGATCTTCACGGAAAGGATGATGGCAGGTACTTTGAACTATTGATGCTTCAAAGTATAGACTCTTGGACACAGCTTTCTGAACTGACATCATTGAAAGGCTGTCAAACCACACCACTGGACTGAGGCAGGATCTCCAGGACTCTTCTTCGTCTGGAAGCCGGTGGCTTCATGAAAGCAGGCTGGTAACCCATGATGCAGCAGCAGAAGAAACTGAATGAACTGATGACAGAAATTTTGTTGTGATTAGTTGCTTGGAATTTTGTTGATATTTTGTTAATATCCTGTTTTTTAAAAACTTTTTTTTTTATTGAGGTTATGATAGTTTGTAACATTGTGAAATTTCAGTGGTACATTATTGTCAGTCACCATATAAATGTGCCTCTTCACCCTTTGTGCCCACCCCACACCTCCTTTCTCCCTGGTAACCACTAAACAATTCTCTTTGTCCATGTGTTTGTTTATCTCCCACATATGAGTGAAATCATGCAGTGTTTGTCTTTCTCTGTCTGGCTTATTTTGCTTATAATAATACCCTCAAGGTCCATCCATGTTGCGAATGCAACAATTTGTCTTTTTTTATGGCTGAGTAGTATTCCATTGTGTATATATGTATATATATACCACATCTTCTTTACCCAGTCATCAGTCGACGGGCACTTGCGTTCTTTCCACTTCTTGGCTACCGTGAATAAGGCTGCAATGAACATATGGGTGCATAAGGCTCTTTGAATTGTTGCTTTCATGTTCTCTGGATAAATATCCCATAGTGGTATAGCTGGGTCATATGGTATTTCTATTTTTAATTTTTTGAGAAATCTCCATACTGTTTTCCAAAGTGGCTGCACCAGTTTGCATTCCCACCAGCAGTGTATGAGAGTTCCCTTTTCTCCATAACCTCTCCAACATTTGTTATTTTTTGTCTTGGTGATTATAGGCATTCTAAGTGTAGTTTTGATTTGCATTTCCCTGATGATTAGTGATGTTGAGCATCTTTTCATGTGCCTGTTGGCCATCTGTGTATCTTCTTTGAAGAAATGTCTGTTCATATCCTCTGTCCATTTTTTGATTGGGTTGTTTGTTTCTTTGTTGTTAGTTTAATGTTCTGTGTTTTTATGCATATATTAGAGGTCCTTCCTCTTTCTTCCTGAGTCACCACTGACAGTCAAGTAGACTCTGCTTTTGCAAAGTGAAATGAAACATTTTTAATATCTGTTTCTCACTCGTACACCAGAATTCACCAATTCTTACCAAGTCTCTTCAATTTACATGGCAGTATAGTTATTTAAATAGGTTTAATACAAATACATCCAGGTTTTTACCAGAATATAATTGAATTGTGCAACCAAGGCCATTCAAAGAGTATCATATTTGAAAAGAACTGTTATTTAACTGGAAGTGCCAAGCTATTTTAAAGAAAAAAGTTCTCTCCTAGGGTTAACCTGGCTTAGGGTCCTGGCCTTATAGACAAAGAGGAAAGTCACTTCCTGGCAGGCCAAGAAACTTAGCAAGTTTTGGGGACATTGAGAAGGGAGGAATTCACCCAAATTTGTAGGTTCTGCAAGTGAAATCTGATAGAGAGAGTTTCTTGAAACTGGTTTCCTACCTTCTGGATAGCAAACCATAGAGGGTTTGAATAATACAATTCAGTCTCCTTATGAAAACTTCCAGACAGAAGTTAATTCTGTGGCCTTAGTCATAGCTCAGAACTGCATGGTTCTCAATTTACAGAGAAAATGTATGGTTAATTAGCACACTTGAAGCACCTATGGCAATAAGCAGGCCAAACCCAAGGAGACCAGCATTTTGCAATCAAGCTTAGTGTTAGGAGATGGTGTTTATGATCCCAAGGACAAGCTTGTTGGGAAACTTTTTGAAAAACTTTGAAATGGGCGAAAGATTACAGGTTGTCCTTTTAATAGTATGCTGGGAATTGTCTAGCAGATACTTCAGGGTTATCTAATTCTACAGGGGGCTGCACATTTGATTGTCTTTGACTGGGCTATATTGCAGCTTCATAAGTTGTAGAAACCTGGTAGAAATGCAAATGACTCTTGTCTATGGAAATGCACATGAGTTTTGTTTGGTAGCGATACAATTGATTTCTACCCTGTAGAAAAGATAATCCAAACGTTATTACAAAGGTCACATTTTGTGCCTAGTGTTGCATCTGTCAGCAAATTCATTTCAAGATTTTTGATGTTCTGGACATATCTGTTCCTCAGATTTTTCCTCAAACCAGTTAAATATGTTCATTTTATATTTATAT
Organism: Equus quagga; assembly: GCF_021613505.1. Classification (NCBI taxonomy): domain Eukaryota; kingdom Metazoa; phylum Chordata; class Mammalia; order Perissodactyla; family Equidae; genus Equus; species Equus quagga. Next base: position 113,239,666 of record NC_060275.1, read on the forward strand.
AGCAGTCATGATTTTGTGAATTTGAAAATGATCCTCTTGAAAATGATTCTTTAACAATTTATAAGTAACTAGTGCCTAGAGGTAATGGGCTGGTTGTACAGGAATCAGAGGCTAGGCCGGAACCCTCTGGTATTCAAAATCATAAGCTGGTGATTCTGTCTGGTTCATGTCACTCTTCCAACACTGAGCAGCTCGCTGAATTTGCCTGTTACTGCCCGTGCTTAGAGCCCTCTTTTAATCATTCTGCTTTTGAGGTATGCAGAATTGAGGTAATGAACCATAAACTTTGGAATTAACCCAGGTCTCATCCAAAAGAATTTAAAACCTAACGTAGAAATTATAGGAAGATAATCCTGGACAAGATTTTATAGATGACATCTTAGCTAAGAATCCCCAAGTGAGAGTTGTGTGTTCAAGCACAAAAACAGTCTGTCTTAAGTGAGAGGCCTGAGGCTGTAACACCAAGTACAGAGGTCTCTTATCTTCTGCCATTGCCGGAAGCTGACCTCGGCTGACAGGACACTGAATAACAGGGACACATACTCACTTGTTCCTGTGAGAACCTGCTCGTTCAATCCCTCTTTCAAGACTGAAGATGTATTCAGCCTCACCCGAAATACACTCTGAAAATGCTAGAATGGAAAGTGTTCCTAACCAAATGCAAAACATTGGTTTTTAAAAAGATTTCCTGTCTCTGATGTATGCGTGTGGGTATTGATCATGCTTTTGAATCATATTACATCTTCTCGTCTTCCCTTTGTTTCCATGGAAAACTTCCAACTATAATATTCTGACATCCTAAGCCTCCTCAGATTTGTTTCTATGTGCAAATTGAAGTTGGGAGAAATGAGGACTTTGTAAGAGTATCTGCAATGGACTGCCAAGTATTTAATGCACAATTAGCCAAGGACCCAATTAGAATGCAAGTAAAACTGAACCTATGGTTCATTAAAGTAACTAGACAGTGAAGCTGAGAGCTGGTGGTTTAGGTACCTCAGGACATTTAAGTTAGAAATTTGCTCCATTAAGAGTTGCTCATAACCATTTCGAAGTTTTTCTTTGGACAAAAGTTTGTACAGAACAATTACTAGTTATTTAAAAAGATGTTTTAGGATCTTGGCTCAAAGTGGTGTAGTTTAACTAAAACGTGTCCTCTAACTTCATTTGGAGAAAATTATTGTCAATCTCTTCTATGCAGATTCACGGAAAGTAAAGTGGAAATATGAAATGAAAGTAAGTGAAGGACTCATTATTGAGTAAATAATGGAAAAACAGACAGAAAAGATCATTCGTAACAGATGTTTCTATGACCTTCTAAAAATGGCATATTCAAAAATTGGGAAAAATAAGATGCAGATACAGACCTCTATTGAACATCAACTGTATGCTAAGTTTCTATAGTAAGGCAATTTTATTGTTTGAGGAGAATGTATTTTATGTTCTTCTCATCAGACCAATACATTGACCAGAAATGACCATAGGATCGTCAAACTTTGGATCTGCAAGAATCACTGGACATTGACTAGCCCACTGGTTCTAACCTTTTTTCTTAAGGAGAGAGGCAAAAGGTTTTGTGGTGTCTTATGAAACCTGTGAATCCTTTCCATAAAAAAATAAACCACACATGCAAATGTATTCCAAAATTTGCACAGTTTTGCCAGATCTCATGAGATATTTCCATATATCACAGATAAAACAAACCCCTTGATCCAGTTGCCTCAATTTACACATAAGAAACCAGACTAGAAGATGTGACCAAGGGCATCCAGCCAGTTCCTGGGAGAGCATGAAGTGGGGTCTCTGATTCCAGTACTATTCTTGTCATCCCATGAGCCCTTGGCACTTTTGGACTGGTCAGTATTGGGTATTTCACCTACCTCTGTCTGGTTGTTTTAATCAATCAGCAGACAAAGTATTTTAAAGATAGCATTGTATTTCTGCCCCTTCTGTGACAGTCATGTAATAGCTCTTTGAAAGCTACGCCACAGCATTTTGTATGGAGGACACATCCAATCAATACTGCCTGAGGTCTGTGCTCGCCCTGCTTATTCTTCTGAAGAGCTGATGGTTCATCTTTCCTAACCTGAGAGGAAACAGCTATCTCAACCTGATTGCCAATTTGGGGGTTAATTTGGCAATTTTGTATTTGATCACTGCTTTTGGAAGTGTTCCAACTGTCTGCAATCACACCAAAAATGAATTGTGATGAGTTATATGCTATTTCTAATGATGAAAGTGGTGAAGTGACCATTTTCTGTCTAATTATTCAGTAAATCACTTTACACCTGTGGCTGGGCCTCTTGATAGAGACTTCTGATCTTCGCCAATACCGGATTCTCCTTTCTCTTGGGTAATTGGGAGGGTTGACCTTCCTAGTACCAGTGTAGTTAAGCAGGGCATACAGCTAATTCTGGTCAATAATTTCAAGTGGAAGGGATGGGGGGCCACTTTCAGACCAAGGTATTTAAAATCTGGATAAAGGAAAAGAGTTTACTAAAGGAGTGGGCTGGAATTTAAGTTTGCAAAGATGTTTGCAAAGGTGTGGGCTGGGTTTTAAGAAGGCAGCAAGGGATGGTGATTCACTCTGGGTCTGGTAACAGTGGGGAGGTATTATGGCACTTAGGCTTGAAAAGACAAGACGAAGGGGCAGTTACCAGAATGCAGAGAGAGAAAGAGAAAGAGAGAGCAAGCTCCGGTCCTCAGTAGGGGGATGCAGCCAGGCGACCGTGATGCCACAGAAAGTGAGTGGAGGAATAATACCCTGAACTCACTCAGCTTCAGCCCTTAGATCTCCTGCTGGTGTACCCCATTGGTCAATCCAATGAGAAGCTGGAGAACAAGATTGCACAGATCAGCCTCCTGCGACCCAGACTGAGCTGGAGAGTGCTGGTGAGGGGCTCTGGAAGGGCAAAGGGAGATGTCCAGCACAGAAACCCTCAGCAGTTTCTTCCCCTGCAGTGGCCATTATGGAGGAGACACAGATTCAGAGCAGCCTGGAAGGCTGAGCCCCTGCTTGGAGGACAGAGGTCCTGAAGGGTTGCTGGATCCACCAACAGTTTCATGAGTAGAAATGGTCTTGTGTTAAGTCAGTGAAATTTTGTCATTGTTTATACTTGACTAACAAGACAACCTCTCTGAATTGGTACTTTGCAGGGGAGGAGTTTTGACGTTCCTCTTGTTTGTGTGCAAAGACAACAATCCCTTCAACAGATGGATGGAGGAGTGAAATGCATCTCCTTGTTTCCCTATGGATTTACTAATCTTCCTTAGCCCTTAAGAGGATTCTGCTATAGGCTCAACCTCACCTCAAGTCTGCAATGAGTCATGTAGTCAACATTCCTGTTTATTTTTGGGGGATCTTTTAGGATCTAGAGATTTAATGTCTAAAATATGCTTATGATGTACGTGATCAATAATTCAAATTTTGTCCAGTGTCAGCCATAGCACTGTGCCATGGTCAATTGTTCAGTTATTGATCACACTTTTATTCACTTAACCCCTGCGTTTTTTAGGAGGCACCTCTCTCCACTTAGGTCTACACTCCAATGGTGAAGGCCATGCTGGGCCATTCTCCCACGTTGACATCACATTCTACAAAAGCAGCTCATTTTGAATTGATGAGATGGCTGTGCCCATGACTTAATGTGTGGGTTCTTTCTCCCTATTCATTCTTTTCACATTCCTATCCCAGTCTTCCAAGAAAAATTCTATATTTGCCAGAACCGTTTCTGGATATTTTGTGATGTAAATCTTTGACTCTGGAGACTAATATATAGTCTGTATATATATAGATATAGATATAGATATATAGATAGGTAGATAGTATATATATATATATGTATATATACACACAATATACAGTCTATATAATATAATATATAGTCTCCAGATTCAAAGAAAAAAAGAAAAGAGAAAAATTCAAAGAGAAAAAAGCCTGGGAAGGAGGAGGAAAGAGAAAAGGATTTAACTAGAGAGCTTCAGTTTATCTTCATAATGGAGAGCCACAGAGCAGGGAATGGGAAGTGGGTAAGAGAAGTGGCCACAGCCTGGATGGCGAGGAGCACTTTTGGTGTTTGATGTTTGAGAAGCTCTGGAGACACTACGGGAGTGAGAGATTTGTGGAGAAGTAGAAAGGGGTTTGAGAATTTTTTCTGTGTACTATGAATGAGCTCTTCCATAATGCTGAGCATCAAATACGTTTGCAATCCCTTTTGAAATTACTTCAAACCACTGGATTACGGCTTTGAAAATTCAAAGCTATGCTGAGATGGTACCACTTGAGAACTTTGGATTTATTTGTATTAAAAATTTATTTTAAATCCTAGAGCCCCACTCCTTTCAAAGTTAAGCATTTAGATAACCTCATCTCCTACTTAACAGAAGAATAAAAAGCCAGTAGATGGCAACTGCTTCAGTTTTCCCTCATCAAACCTAAAAACTCACCGACAATCACATCCATCCTGTCCTCACTCCCTCCCATTACAGTGGAAGGCATATCTCAGATTGCCATCCATAGCACATCCCTCCATCTCTGTTCTGGATCCATCCCAGCTCCTTAAGGACCTCACGACACTAGTTATCTCCTTGCTAACCTGAATTGTCAACCTCATCCTCTCTACTGGCCTCTTCAAATCAGCATTTCTCTCTCTTCAAAAAAATGTTTTTTACAATTCCCTACTATCACATTTCTTATTTCTCTCTTTTGGTCAAACTTCTTGAGAGAGGTGTTCCACTTGTTTTCCCTACTTCCTCACCATGCACTCTGGCACTCAACCCTCCTTCACAAGCTTCAGGCTGATCTCAGTCCCCATATTCCAGTCAGGTCCCTAATGGTATCCATATTGCAAAATCCAGTGCCCACCCTTCCGTCTTGCTCTATCTATCAGCAGCATCTGCCACCTTAGTTTATACCCACCATCTTGAAATTTTCCCTATTGGCTATCACAACACTGAAGTCTGCTGGTTTCTTTCCTCTGGCTGTGTGCTTAGTCTCCTATGTAGATTCCTCTTCTGTCCTGCCCCTTAAAAATAGTGTTCCTCAGAGTTTTCTCCTAGATTCTCAATATATACACTTGGGTATTGTCATATCCATCTGCATTCATGTATTGATGACTCCCAAATTTATGTTTTTAACAAAATTTCTCCCTTGAGCTGAAAACTGGTACGTCCAGTTACTCATTTTTATCTCCCACAATCACTTATTATCACCTCCCCCATTACAAACACAATGTGTCCAAATCAGGACTCATTATCTTATGCCCAGTCATAATATATCTCATACTCAACTATAATATCTCATTCTCTGTACCTCACTGAATGGTTATCATCTACCCTGTTGTCCGAACCCAAAACTTGTAATCCTCATTGGCTTCTTTCTCTCCCTCCTCCAGTCACCAAATCCTGTTAATATTACCTTCTAATCTCTTAGAATTCATCCATTTCTCTTCATCAACACTGCCACTATCCAAGGCCAGGCCATTGCGTGTCTCGCTGGAGTTAATGCAACACTTCCTACCTGGTCTGACCACAGCCTTTCCCACCAAACCACTCTCTGTACTGTACCTGGATGAGTTTCCACAAAAGCAAACAGCATTCTGCCAATTGCTTGGTACCACTTCAAATCTTGTAAGACAAAGTTCCTTGTAAGATGAAGCTTCAACCTTCTATCACTCCAGTCCCATCTCTTGAACAGAAATCTATATTTTGAGCTTTGAACAAGTGGATTTATCCTTTGTCTAGTGCAGTTGCAAACTTCAAGGGTTTTCTGAAATTTCACCATGACATTGTGCAAATATTCAAAAGGCAAAAATAACTAAATCAAAATGGAGAATTTAAACATGATAAACACTTCTTGGATATTGAGATTGGGGGTAAAAATTGTGCTTTGGGTTTGCTTTGGCCTTGTATGAAACCCAACACAGTGACAGGGTTTAGGGATTGGGATGTGGTGGTCGCTGGGGGCCACTCTTCTGCCCACCACAGCTATGAACTTCTTTCCTGGAGCTCACAATCCAGTGATACCATGTGAGACTCAGCAGCCCCTTGATGTATGTCCAAGCTTGTAAGAAAGTAATCTCCTTGATTAGGAAGTTTTTAATGGCAAGTTTTCATGAACATGCTGTCAATTTTTTTTGTGTATAAATGTTTCTAGTTTCCAGGGTTGTGATCTCATCCTGCTGAAAAGAATACCAAGGCTTTATTCAATATTTTTCATTCCCATTTTTTTTCTATAGACACTAGAGAACAGGGCACTTAATTTAACAATTTTCCTTCCATATTTAAGGAGTGCCTCTGACCTCTCAGCCCAGTATCAGATACTGATAAGGGGAGGGTTTCCAGAAGTATGGAAATTCCAAAGACTTAATTAACACAAACAAAAAGAGCTTGATCATCACATCTTACAGAATCTAAGAAGTGTCGAAGTATGTGCTTTCCCAGATCTAGGCTTAAGAAGTTCAAAGAAGGGAGAAAGCCATGTGGCTTGAACTGGTCTAGGGCAGAGCGGGGAGAGGAACGTCATTTTACTGGAGGAATTACAAGCAACTTGGGTGCAGAGCGACTTCTAACATTTTTGCCAACGTATTCAAACATGAGTGGTCCAGAATAGTAGGTGATACCAAATCAGATGCATTTGGCTTTAAACTCTGTTATTTAAAAAAACATTTTCTTTTGAAATTATATTGCATTTAGGAAAATATGAAAATGAAATTGCATATGCTAAACATAAATATGTGCTAATGATTTTATGTGTTTTAAAATCAGTTCCAAACAGAACATGTTTCCCTGCTTCCCTTCTCATCACTTGCCTTCCGTAACATCGACCCACAAATGGCTTTCTGAAGCTCTGTCATGAGAGGGTTTACTTATTCTGGGTGAGAAATCTCAAGATCCTCTGGAAGCAAGTGCCAATTGCACGTCATGTACAATTTGTGACATTGCTTGGGCTCCATAAAATATTCATATTTATGCAATTTTGTGTTTTATAATCCACACTCATTTATATTTCCATGACTTACTGGTAATGACACCAATTATGCAGTTGGCAGGAGGCGTGAAAGTGACAGTTATGATGATTTTGTCAACAGTAGGGCGTTTGATTGTAAACTGTTTCCATCAAGAAATCCTCCAAGTTAATTTATTTTTTCCTTATTGCCAGTAGAAAAGAATAGCACTGCTCAGCTGAGACTGTGAAACTGAGAAATCTCTCAACTTCATTAGGATCCAGAGGGGAATCCTGGGAGAGGGAAGAAAACAGGGAGTTGCCTCTGGCACTAATTAACGGCAAAGACAAACGACGTAGGTGGTAAAGTTAATCTGGAACTTTTTGCAAGTACAGTCTCTTTTGTAGCTTGTCTGGTCGGAGAAGATGGAAAAGAAATGAGCTCAGGGGTTTCTCTGCAGTACCTACTTCGTTTCTCGTGTCAGCAAATTTGAGTTTGCGCTTCTGATTGGTTCCCGCTGCGATCTGGTTTTGGCTAATGTTGCCCCGTCATTCCCACACCGAACATATCTCTCTCCTCCGTCTCTCTGACTCTATCTCACCAACTTCCCATTTTCACATCTAATCTAGACATGCATCTTTTTCATTTATCTTTTGGGTTTTCCCCTCCCCTGCCATTTAGGGCTTCAGCCAGCTAAAGATTTTCAGCCTCTGCTGTGAATGAGCTACCTTAGATCCAGCCAACCCTCATGGAACTGATGAGACTTCCATTTTCAAGTCTTCTTGGCACATGAAGTTATTAAGGTGGCACATGGTGACAGCAGGAATTTGAGTTAAAATAAAGTCCATCTATGGGAAAAAAAACTATCCCACGTGTTTTCTTTCATTAAGAAAATTAACACTAAACCTTGCATTGTTTTTCACAGATCTTAGCTATAGAAGCCAGGAAGTCAGGATCAAATTCAAAGATATTTTACCCTTTTGAAATATTTGCCCCAAAAGACTTGGTTTTTGTTTTTTTTTTTGTATTTGCATGTGGGTGGTAAAGCGGGCAAACGCACGTTAGAGAGACTGAGACTAAGTGTGCAAATATCTCAGGGGGAGCACAGTCGTTTTGCATGATACTTCCATGCAGGCGTGCAGGGAGACGTTCATCTCAATGGCACCCGGCTAAAATGTTCTGGAGGGTGATTCTCATAAGGTGAATGAGGCAGGCGAGTGCTCTGTTTCCATGTCTACTCATCAGAGATCACATGCTAGCAAAACACTGAGGTAACAAGTCTTTTATTTGAAATCTTGTTTGTGCTGCCTTATGTTACATGACACAGGGGAGAAAGGCTCATTAATGATGACATCGACATTGTAGCGAAATCCCACCTAGGGAGGCAAGGCATCTGAATGGAGGAGGAGCTCCTGGAGCCAGAAGGAGCTTTTTAGGGTCAGGCACTTCCCTCCCTCCTCCACTGCCTTCAAGTCAGGTGCTGGTTGGCCTGTTTGGCAGATGTGGGACTGAGACCCCGACAGGTCCAGTATTCACCGGATACCCCAGAGCTGGTAAGAAGAGATGAGACCACACCCTCCTGTCTGCCATAGATACCAATCAATTCATAGTTCTGTTTTCCGACGTGCACAAAATAAAATCACTCTTTTTTTCATGCAATCTTTTTTTGGGTAATTTTCGAAGATCCCACAAACAGCCTCATTTTAATGCATTTTATGTCAGCATTCAACATTAATAACATTTGTCATTCTGGGGAAAGAGTGGGTGTTTTGCCACAGATCAGTAACCTCGCACAGCGGGAGCCCATTGGCAACTTTCAGGCATGAGTTTCCAGGGGACACTTTGGAGTGTTGAGGGCTGGAACATTCACTGAAGTGAGAGATGGGAGATGTGGGTCCCAGTGACCAGCTGTCAGCCTTTGGGGAATCTCTTAATTTACTTGGATCTCTGTCTCTGATGGGTCAAATGAGGGGATTAAGGTAGTCACTCTCTAAGAGTGCCTTCTGATTTTTAAGTTCTGTGAGCCTGTGGATGCTGAAGGAGTGTGTGATTGTCTTCTGGCCATCCTCTGGGACCCCTCATTAGCAGTGATTTGTTGTAGTTTAGTGGAGGGAAAGACATAATGATCCTCTCTCCAAGTGGTGGGGCTGGTTGATGAAGAATGGCGTGGGAAGAGAGACATATCTAATTCCTGCTCAGGATTTAATGAGAGGCTGCTTTGGGGCTCAGCTCTGTTTATCAAAAGTCCCACCTGGGACTGACTGTGTTGCTGGTAAACATCTTTGAGCTCCTCTGCTGCCACGCGGATGCATCAAAAGAACTAATCACTCAGATTTTTGTTTAATGGTGCTTATCTAAATAACTTAGGCACTTTTGAGTGAAAATAATAAAAATGCAAATGATTATGGTGCAGTGCAGTGTAATAAGAATACTTTCATAATCAGAAATGAAGGAGTCACAAAGCCAGCAGCAGTAGACCCGCTGGTGGCTGTTACCTGCTCAAGAGTTTTGTCAAATTCAAGGCACTGGGGACCTGTGCTAATGGGAGGTGTGCTTGATTGTCTCTCAGCTTCTGCCCCTCAACCCCCACCTGCTCTGAGAAGCACGGGTGCTCCAAAAGCTGTTCTTGGATCTTGGAAGGCAATTGGGCGACAAATTCCAGTGGACATCACAGTGCACTAAGAAATTCCACAACTTAGGTGGTTGTTGATCTCCAGTATCAATTTGTCTTTAAGTAGCTTCCATTAACTTGTTAGTTTTTCAATTTTTAGGGAAGTATATTAGACAAGAGATAACTATACCACGGTGCCCTACTAGTTTCATTGAGAAAGCATGCATCGAATAGTGTGGTGTGGTAGAAGCAGCATGGAAGCAGGATCGGAAGCGACCCAGACTGCATTCCTGGCTTTATTTCTAATTAGTTGGGTCTTTGGGGGAAAATTGTGTAATCTCAGGGCCTCAGTTTTCTCAGCATTTCTATTCACCTACAAATCAGTCCTAGGAAAAAGTTATAGTGGTCACACAAGTGAGGGAAATCCTGAGCACTGGAACACCCTCTTGACAAACCCATGATTTATATTAGTCTCTGAGAAAACTCTGCCACAACGTTTCCCAAACTTATTAAACAATAGAACATTTTCTGGTTAAATTATATCACCAGGGAACTTTCCTGAGGAACAGAGTAGATGACCTCTACGGTCCCTCCCAACTCCATGAGTAGGTCTGCGAGGTTCAATTTCTTCAAATTTTGAGAAAAGCTACTGAGAGATGAATTAAATCTGATAACAAAGTTAACCTGCTTTAAAAAAAGACCTTGAATTCTGGAAGGGCTCATTTAGGTGCTGTATTTCAGAAAATCTAAAATGCCACTGGTTATAAAATGCACCATTATTTTATGTATTTCTAAGAAAAAAATGCTGCTAGTCAAACTATAACATGGCTTCGGTTATAAGATTCATCCTGATTTAGAGCTGGCTTTAATTCCCTACATTCAAGTTGTACTCATGTATTCAGAGTTAGGAATACTTCTGCCACCTGGTATTGAAAGGAGAACGAGAAGGGTATTAGAAGGAGATTTTAAGCGTTAAAAGACCTTTATGCTTGAATCTCTTAAATATAATTTTTGCATGAATAACTTTCACCATGACTCTAAGGAATTGTTGGGCATCCTACTTGCCTTTTACAGATCAAGCAACTAAGATGGAACAAGGTTATGTATCACCAAGGATGACAGAGTGAATTCCAGCAGTTGTTGAGATACTAGTATGGGTTGACATGGCTCATTATAATTGTAACTACTTTAAAATATTATTATTTATTAATCCTTAGTTTTATTAATTGCATTTTCAGGTGGGTAATCTGGAATCTAACTTGGGTTTCCCACTGCCCAATAAATAGTCCGTCCTGCGGCAGGGTAGGTAGTCCCTCCAGGGCGCTGTTGACCACCCAACCTGCAGAGGGCAGACGAGCGCAGGAGAAGGCGACTGGACCCGAGGACCAAGAATGGTGTTCACTGTTTGCTGTGAGACCACCCACTTCACCAGAAAAAAGCGCCAAAGAGGAAAGACAACGGGATTTGAACTCATAAGGACGAGGGTGTGTGTGTTGGACAAGTGAGAGACTATCAATTGGTCTCTTGGGAAAAGAAGAGCATGGAAGCAAAGTGACCAGACTCCCGTTACTGAAGCAGCTAAAGGCAGTCTTCTCTGTTTCTAATTTCCAGTTAGCTTTTTCTAGAAATAGGCAGGCATTGAAGAAAACTTGTGATTTTTTTTTTCAAACTGAGTTAAAGCAGCCAGAAAAAATATGATGATGTTAGACTGGCTTTTTCTAGCAGCTTGACTTGGGATTTACTGGCAGAGCTTATCTTTATAGCGTGAGAAAAAAAATTAAACTCAAACCTTGGCATATGTGCACGCAGGGAGAGAGACCTCGTGGACTATTTGAGGGTTGTCTGTATACCCATCTGCACTGAAGCTAGCTCTCTGAGGGCCTCCTGCAGCTGACATTTGGTTTATTGGTCATTACTTTGAGTCAAGACACAAAAAATCAGATTTCAAGGCAAGTTGGTGTCACAAAAGGCAGTGCAGGAACAGTTATCCCCCATCCCCACCTGAGCATGAATTGATTCGTCAACCAGCAGCTTGGTCATCCTTTAGTGCCCCGAAGCAATAGAAATGGAGTAAGTTTAAATAATATCATAATCATTGCTGGATTGGCTAGTGACAGAAACCACGCTCAACTTAGACTAAAAAAGGTGGTGTAATTAGAATAATACTGAGTTGCATTTTGGGACCCAAAGGAAGGAATGCGCTTTGGCCTCAGGAAAGCTTGGAGCCAGGGACTTGAACGCTGGGGTCCACCATTTCCTCCTCTTTCCTCACCTGCTTCCTTCACTTCTCTGGTTCATTTATCAGAAACAAGACAGCTACCAGGGCCCCAGTTCTACCTCTGCCAGCCCTGGCACACAGACTCTGGTCTACCATTCTCAGCTCCAGCTTAGCTCTCGTTGGATCAGGTGCTCACCCATGGACTTATAAACTCCGAGAATGGGATGGCAATAACTCCCCCAAAAGTAGTAATTTTCTAGGAAGTAAAAAAAATGTATTAGACCCTGAAGAGAAAAAAACTCAGTTCTTACGGGGGAAAGAGAGAGAAGGTGGAATAGTGAAATGATTGATATTCTTTTAACCACGAGCATGAGGGCAGGTGGAGCAACGTGGGTCTGCAACCAGGTGGGAAGATCTGCGTTAAGAGTGCACTGTGCATGTTCTTCTCAGGGTGGTCCTTGGAATGCAAACCCTTCTTATGGAAATAGCATCACATTGAGACAGAACACGCAAAAGTGAAGGAATCAGTAATTAGAGGCAGCCCACTGATGAAAGTCAGCTCCTCCTTGGAGAAGGTCTGGGAGGGATTTTGGAGGCTTTGGCTCTTAAAGAATGACGTCATGAAGGGAAGGAATTTGACTTATGCGTAGAAAGGTCAATTGAGCCTTTGTCTTTCAGAGCTTCCGGATACTTCTAACTTAGTCTGGTTAAGTCAATGTGAATAACAAACCATCCAGCTGCATGTCCACAATGTCCTGCCCATTCTGTTTGTCCACACTGCCATCTGGAAGGAGCCAGGAAAAGGAATGGCTGTGCCTCACTCTCCTCGTGCCTGTCTTGGCAGGCTGGGGACCAGATTCCTCTCCCACCAGCACCATCACCTCCTAAGGCTGGGTCTGTCCAGAGAGAGGACAGGGCATCAGCCATAACTGACATCTGTCAGAAGACTTCAATGTGTCAGGCGCTGTCAAAACATTTGGGATGCATTATTTCACCTAAAGGTCATAAAGACTTTATGACATAGTTATCACTATTGTCCCCAATTTCCAGATAAGAAAACTGAGGTGGGGGGGAAGTTAAATAACTTGCCCAAGGTCACTCAGCTGGTGAGAAAGCCAAGTCAACAAGATTTCAGAACCCCTCACAGTGACATTGACTCACCAGGTGAGTCAACACGCCCATTGTTAATGGGGAAAGAAGAGTCTGCATCCTGGCAGGAGGCTAGATGCTGGGTCCTCAGAATACAAGCAGGAAGAAGGAGGACCAGGGCCACTGCTTACTCTCAGAATCCAGGGGCATAATGACATCTCCTGCTCAACCATCTGCCCATTTGTACAACCCCAATGAAAACTCTAGGCCAATGAGAAAAGGTAGAAAGAAAGGCAGAGTTGTTGAAATCAACCATGATCTCAAAACCTGAAGGGGAAGAGCTGAATGAAGGGACGAGTGTAAACAGAGTGTAGGGAAAACCTGATACAGAGTGAGGGCTGGAGTGAGGAGGGCAGGGCCAACGGCACAGGGAATGGACCTGCCCTCCTCACTCTCTGTGCCCTTGCATGTGATGTAGCAGAGAGATTTCTTCTACCTGTCCAGAGTGACAGGTGTAGATCCTTTTGATAGGTCCCCTTTCCACAAGACTTGATAGGATGCAACTCAGGTCTGAAATAAGAGACTGCTCAAAAGAAATAGAGGGAGAGGAGTTGTAGGTTGTTATGGGTCATGCTGACTTAGTTTGGATTCCCCAGAAGATCCTGAGACAAGAGTTTAAACACAAGTACTTTGTCGTCCATCTCAAGGAACACCAGGTAGGAAGTGGGTCCTACTGGGCAATAAAGAGATAATGGGTACATCCTCAAGCAAGTGACCACTATGGCTAAGTAGAGTGCAACCCCACTGGAGACTCTGGGAGATGTGGTAGAAGATGCACCTCAAAGTTAGCCCACAAGAGAGCCTAGAGTGCTGGGATGCTGACCCACCCACCCTCAACCTGAGGGGCATGAATTCCCGGACACTTTGGGTCTGCTTCAGCAGAGAGCAGATGGGGCTTGTGGTTGGACGCTGGGCCAGTGTGTGAGGAAATGGTAAGCACGGAGGGGATATAGGTGGGGTATTGATACGTATGCAACTGTGTCTCTCTGTGGTTCTGCAGCCAGGGAAACCACAAGGCAAGTCTTCTCAAGAAGGTTGGGGTCTCTCAAGAGTAAATTCTGACTTTGCCATGGCAGGTGAAGACAAAGGGACATGAGGCAGGGGTTCAGGTTTCAACAGCACCTGTAGAAAACATTGGAAGAAGCAGTGGAACAATCGGCTCTGCTTGACTAGAAAACTGTGCATTGAGCTAAATCCCAGAATAAGGTGAAACTAGTTAAATTGCAAACAACACAAGAGGATTTATGAGGAATTTTCAGCATAAGAACACAAGGAAGCTGTGGGTCTGTGAACTGGGAGGAATGGAGCCTTGGCATGGGGTGACAGAGAAAACTGGGTGCTCAGACCCTAGGTTGCTCTGTCTTCTCTGTCCCCCACTGGAGAAAGTGGGACAAACATTGAGGGGAAAGATGGCCTTCATGGCTCTCCACCTAGGGTGTAATGTCAGGGATATTGTGGTCACGTGGGATAACTTTACAGGCTCTTAAATAAAATCATACATTATTTAAAAAGTTACGTGCCTAAGATAATCAACACTATTCAGGTCAGTCAAGAGCAATATAGTGATATAATTTGTTATTTTGGAGTAGCAATTTCTATTGTCTTAGATTAGGAAGGGGGCTTCGCGCAGTCTTGGGTGTGGGCTGTGGAGAAGGTGGCCTGGCTTTCAGTCCGGGTTGGCTTCTCATCAATAAACCAAAGAAAAAGTGTATGCACCTCCTAAGGTTACTGTAGGGATTACGGCAGATTTTGTATGATGAATACGCAGCATAGCACTGGGTTAGTAGTCAGGGTACAATATATGGTAGTGAATTACTATAGCTATTTTTATTTGACCATGCGTTGTAGGATTTTTTGTCTTTTGTAAAAATCAATTCTGTTTTATCACGCGTCTATGTTATCATGTATTTTCTCACACCTTGGCAATAGAAACATCTTATAGATTTTCCTTTCAATTGGCACTTAAAGGAGGTTTTCAGACAAACGTTATTTTGGTTCAGATACAAGGTGATGAATTGAGATGTTAGAATCAGTCTGCTTCAGCAAAGTTTATTCCAAAAAAAGAAAGGCGGGGGAGGGAGTATTCACTGATAAGACAAAATATTTCAAGATATCAAGTGGTAGACAAAATTTAGGAGTAATTATGCGGAAGAACTACTTCATTAAAGTTTAAAGCTCCGTAACATGCTCTTATCAGGAAAAGAAGCGATGCAATTTTTCAAAGGTTATCTTTTCCCCTTTTGGAGGTGTCGATAAGCTGCTTAAAAATTAGGTGAAAACTTGAACCCAACTGCTACTTGCAAAATGAAGCAAGCTGTGGTTTGCCTCTCAGGTGCTTCCTCCTCGCATGTACGAATCACTGTGTCCCCCAGAGGGATTTATTAAGGCTCAGTCTTATGTCCAGAGGCCCCAACTTCCGTTCCTGAGCGGTGAGGTAGCAGCTGCCCAATGCCAGAATGTAAGCTGCTTCGAAGCCAAAGGCAAACGTTTGGGGTTCCTTCTCCCAAGTGTCATGTTTGACTCTTTTTTTAAAATGTCCCCAGATCCTCACTGGGTTCAGACAGGTTAACTCTTCGGAATCCTGAAGCTTTTCCAGTGAGCACCAGCAGGTGCCTTGTTTGAGTAACTCCACAAACTTTTTCTGTAAAGGGTCAGATAGTAAATATTTTGTACTTTGCAGGCCATTTGGTCTCTGTCACAACTACTCAATTCCGCAGTTGTCACACAACAGTGGCCGTAGACGATGCCCAAACGAATGGGCGCAGCTGTGTTGCAAAACACTCTATTCACAACAACAGGCGAGGGGCAGGATTGCACTGCAGTTTGCTGACCCTTGAGTTAGAATTTTGGTGAAATCTAATGGTTTCTATTAAACAATGATTTGGGGCTGCAATGGTTATTTTTATGGGTCAACTTGGCTAGGCTAGAGTACCCAGTTATTTAACCAAACACTAATCTAAGTGCTGCTGCGAAGGGTATTTTGTATGTTTGATGTGGTTAACATCTATAAATCTGCAATCCGCTGACTCTAAGTAAAGGAGATGACCCCCAAGAATGTGGATGAGGCTCATCCAATTAGTTGAAGGCTTTAAAAGAAAAAAAAACCCTGCTAGCACCACCCGTGGGACAGACCCTCACTCTGGAGTGACTGCCCTGTGCTGTCAGAGACCGAGGTCCTCTCCCTGAGAGAGGCCCCCTCTCAAGCACCGGGTGAGCTCCTTCTTTATCAGACCTTCGTTTTTGCAGCCCGAAACAGCCACCCCTGGCCAAACACATGCACACATCCATGATGAGCCTGGTCTGTGGTGGGTCAGAGCTGGGTTCATCTGGCTTTATCTCCGAGTGTGAATTTTCATAAGATGGGATGCCAAGGCTATGACCAGAGAGTAAGAGAGGTGGAGGCACTGTGTAGCACAGGTGGATGCTCGGTTTTCTTCCTCCCTGAGTCAGAGGTGAGCCCCCAGCCTGGTCCTGTCAGCTGGCACTGACCTGCCTCCTGCCTGATTTCCTCCAAGTGTGTTGAGTCTTTCAAACTCAGAGTTCCCAGATCTTGCCATCAGGGCTGGGAAGAGGACAAGAAGAGGGCATGAACTCCCCTCTGCTTTTTCTTTTCTCAGCCTGGGCTCACCTGGGCATGGGCTTCTCTATTCCTGACTCTGCCGTGTCCCAGATATTCCATTACCCATTCACTCTCCTTAGATCCACACAGAATGGGCCACACTTCCATAAATCTCAGTAAATTTTGTGCAAAGTTGACTTCTATCAGAACTTCTTAAAGGGTCTTGACTTTTTATCCACCTTGAATATTTGAAAACACAACACACGTGGTGACATTCTTCTGCAGTGACAGTGTAGGAAAAGTTGGACTATTTTGTCTAAAAGCACTTGGATTTCAGGAAGTGAAAATACTCCATAAACAGAATGTAGTATTGGAACTTTGCTCCTTTTTCCCCTTATTTTTTAAACGTCTTGGTTATGATACCAGCGAAAGCTGTGCTAAAATTCAATTTGATGCCCCTTTACTTGTATTTTTCAGTTGGTACAGTTGATATTAGCATACAGGTAGATTTCAGTCTGCACTGTCTTGGTGTGCAAGAATTGATGTTTCTTTGTTGTTCTATAATTTAACTTTGTGACTCCATTCCATTGGGGTGGTAGAAGTGTTTGCCATCTTGGGGTTATTCCAACAGTCTGGCCTCGTATTTAAACTCTACGGGGATTGCAAGAGAAGATGGGGGAGGACCTATCTGGCTCTTACTTGTCTGCCCAGAATTCTCAGCATCTCCTGTTGTGTCTCTGGTCTTTCCTTTCCAGGTTCCCCATGTCTCTGCATCATCCCCCATTTTGGCATGACTTATCTGCAGATCTGGTGACTGTCTTATCTCTGCACCCAGAATTTGTTCTGTCTCTTCCTACACACACTCACTGGGCCAGGGCCACCCTATGAGGCCACGTGCAGTGACTTCCATGCCACACTGGGGTGCACGGAGTTTTCAGCTCTTCCTGCATCTCACTGGGGCCTTGAGAACTCTGTAAGCCTGCCTCAGACCCTCCAGCAAGACATCCCAAGCAGAATTTCTACTCTGGATCTCGCTGCTTCCTCAGCCTCTACCTGGGGCCACACTCACACTCCCAGCCATTCCGGGATTCTCGTCAGCACCCCTGAGGCTCGGTCTGGGGAGAGCACGGTTCTGTCTCTTGCTCGGAGCCCTCCCTGCGTCTTAGCTCCCGTTGCTTTCACTCTGATTGCTCTTCTCCCTCCAGCCTGCGGATGCTCACCTTTCCTGGCTGGCAAGGGTAGACAGGCTTTTTCACTTGGAACCTAGACTTGTAAAACTCCAAAGCATTTTCACTGCTTTCTACTGTAACTTTACTTACATGAGCTAATGAATTCTGCTCTTTCTGGTTTCCCAAATGGAAGGATAAAAAGTCCAAGCAAACATGGAGGGGTAATGTCAGTTAATACTGAAAAGTATTATCTGAGACAAATAGTTTCTCTTTTTCATCAGTTCTATTTATCAAAGGACAATTTATTGAATGTCTGCTTTCTGATGGAAATGTACTAGGGTCTTAGGAAACAAAAGCGAAAATAACACAATACCTTGTCTTTTTAAGGCCTAACAATTCAGGATTGGGATGAAAAAAATGTGCTGCCTCAGCATGAAAAGCTTGATAATAGGGTGTGGACAGAACACTTTGGTAGTGCAGGTGAGGGCAGCCTGGTTCTACCCCAGCATCTGCGTGGTTTCTTGGGTATCGTTTGGTGCTCAGGAATCGCTGTGTCCAGAATTTGAAACGACTGCTTTTACCACTGACGTGAAACATTTGGGTCATACTTCCTGAAGCAATGGAACAACACAATCTGCAGACCCTGTTCCAAACACTGAAAATGTGTCCCTCAGTTGCTCACGGTTTACATGAAAAACTTCATGCATCAGTAGGCACACCGGCGGGAGACCAGGTCTGCCAGAGAGAATGCGTTGTGCTGATTAACACTTTCTTGTTGAAAGAAAACTCGCTTGACGAGGAGTTACTGTTGAGCCTCTCTGTTTAGAAGTCCCAGTTTTAAATTTAGAAAATCTCTGAGAAATCACACTCGATAGGTTCTAGGACTCCGTCACCTGGGTCACCCCCTTCTCTCAGGACTCCCCCTTCTATCTCTATGGACACCGCATATTTAGGCAGCTAATGACCCAGGTGGCCCACGTGGCCGACCATTACCAAACCACACACCGTGTTCAAAATCGACCGCCGAGCGGAATGCCTCCCTTACTCCCAGGGCTTACTGTATACCTTCACAGGATTCTATAATTCTGGATTTATTGATTTTATTACTGCCTCTGGAAGAACTACATTGCAATCAGTATTTTTTTCCTAATTTGTAAAGTCCTTTGAGAGAAGCTCCTTTACAATCATTTTCCAATTCTTCTCCCAGCATCTAGCCAGGTGGCCGCACACGGGATGCATTTGGGATTTGGCCCTGCAGCCATACTAACAGAGAACACTTGCTTGTAAAATTCCCTCAAGGAAAAGCCATGTTTGCTGAAGAAATGAGGCCATTCTTGTACTCAGCCTGACTCCATGATATCAGGGACTTGTCAGTTATTACCTGCACTCTGCACAAGGATATACTTTGCCCAATGACTCACCAGAAAACACTGTATCTTATTGACAGATTTGCTTAAGAACAACACAAAGACTACAATTGTAGTCCATACATGGTGGAGCAGGATTTAAAATAGGCTTTTTTGCCTTGGAAATAACAATTGGGAAAAAATTTCTTTTTGCATATTGAGTAATTTATTTATGTTCTATCTCATTGCGATGGAAGACAGAAAGTGTGTTAAGAAGATACAATATTTCAACATAATAAAAAATTTAGGACTATCTGAGTCATTTTCAGAAAGCCAAATAAAGGATAAGGAAATTAAAATAGAGCCAGAGGGAGGGTCACCTGGTGGGCCAGACAGTCTCATAATAAGTGGGAAGCGGACCACAAATTTAATTCTGGACCCAACGAGGCTGATGGGAAGATTCAAATGAAATCAGCCAGCATTGGATTTCAAAAAGGCATACACGGGTCAGTGTTTCAGGAAGATGTCTGCTCCTCCTGATCTGTGGGAGGAGCTATTTGTCCCTTATGTCTTCATGAGGAAGCCCCTTTGGCAGGTGATGAGTGCAGTTCTCAAATAGCAAATGCAGGAGAAAGTCTGTGATGTGCTCCATATTCCACAGGTCAAAGGTCCTGAGGTCATTCCAAAGGGGTGAAGGAAAGAACAAAGAGAGGCCACTCTGCTTTATTTCGACAACTGTGTTCCCAGGGTCAATTTGTTGGGACACTATCCTTTCTTTCTTTATCCATGGATCCAGTATCAAAGCTTCCCTTGGGACTGAGACTGGGGAGAAGCTGGAATCCAGTGTCTAGCAGCACAACTGGCTATCATACCAGCCTGGTGGGGTCATCTCTGACCAGTGCCACCAGGGGAGACCAGCAGCTGTGAGAGCAGGTGTCAGGGATCCTCAGTGCTCCCAGTGAGGTGGCAGAACCTGGGTTACGTATTTACGGGGTGTTCCCTGAGGGGTTGGGAAACCTGGGCCAGGAGGAGCCAAGGGGTTGAGGAGAAAGCAAATCCTCTGGGACAAAGCCCAATTCTAGAACCATGGTTCTCAATCAAGGGCAATTCTGCCCTCCAAGGGATGTTTGTCTGCAGACATTTTTCGTTGTCATGGCTTTTGGGATAATGCTAGCACGTACTGGGTGGAGGCCAGGGATGCTGGGAAACATCCTACAATGTACAGGGCAGCCCCACAATAAAGAATTATCCAGCCCAGAATGTCAATAGTGCCAAGTCTGAAGGAAGCCCAGAGAAAACTGGGCCCAGCGTAGAGTGACTTAAAGCACAGATGTGCAGATGACAAAGAGAAAGCAGCAATAGAAGGTGGAGCCAAAAATACAGAAATTCTTATTAAGGAAGCTGGGACAACACACATGTGAGCCAATGATAAAGATAAAGAAAGACAGTTTAAGAACTTTGTAAAAGGCCGCTATGGATCTTTGAAAAATCAGACAGGCACAGTGCAGGTGGCGTCTCGTTGGCTTTGTCCAGCTGATCTGTCGGCGCGGCAGAGCTGCCTCTGGTGCTGGTGCTTTTGTGGGGGAAGGAAGCGCAAGCTCTCAAGAACATGTTGTGCTCCTACTCTGTGCTCAGTCTTTTGCCTACGTTATTTTGTCTAATTCTCACAAAAATCTTGTTGGGTAGGAATTGTCATCCTCACTACACGGATGTGTAAACTGAGGTTCAGTGAGGTTAATCTCTCCCAGTGTCACACAGTAAATGGCTGAACCGGGACAACTGCCCAGATCGGACATCAAACCCACTTCATATGCTGCTCCATGCTGCCTGTTGCTGGAGACCTGGTGACTGTGGAAATGGGAGCTTGGGGTCTTAGTGACAGAAGCTTCGATTTCTTGAAGATCTATGGTGTTATAATGATTGAAAAGGAAAAGGCAGGAATGGGTGACAGTTGGTGCATAGCAGCATATCTTTTAGGATAGAAACAGGCTCTCCAAGGTCTGTCTGCTTATAATGTAAAGCAAGAATCTCCAGGTTCCCTCCTTCTCAATCCAGACCCACTTTCCAGGAAAATTGTTCTATTTTATTATTTATTTTTTTATTGAGGTAACTGGTTTATAACATTATATAAACTTCATCAGGTGTGCATCATTATATTTCAATGTCTGTGTGGACTACCTGGTGTTCATCACCCAAAGTCTAGTTACCATCCGTCACTATACACATGTGCCCTCTCACCCCTCTCCCCTCCTCTCTCCCAGCTTCCCGTCTCCAGGGAAATTATTTTAACTCTTCGAGCTGTTTCCTCTGGTAGTTACATCCATATCTCTAAATGAATGCCTTCTGTCACTTGGTTTTGGTATTCAAATATTAGACTTCATCTGACTTTCTATTATGCAAGATAAGAATTTAGTTCAGCCTCGCCCCGCCTCCCCTTCCTGCATCCTTCCGGTATAGCTTTACTGCTCGTTGTCATGAATGCACAGTTGTGCCTGGCACTGAAGACCCAAGCACGATGAAGACACAATCTCTGTCCTTCATGAAGCCTAATCACAACTGGAGGAAACACAGAAATAGCAATTATCTTACAGTATGATGACCTCTGCGAAAGAGGGATTCACAGAGAAGGGACGAGATGCACCTGAGTCCCCCTAAAATGCCTGAGTCAAGCTTTAAAGGATGAGTAGAGTTTGCCAGAGTCAGAATTGAGTAGTGGGGTTAGTGAAAGGATAGAGACACTAGATTTCAGCAGGGGCAAGAAATGCACGAAAGTTTTAAAGCTTGAGGGAGAATAAGACATTCAGAGAACTCTACGAGGTGGAGATTAAGTACAATAAGCCACATACAGCACTTACACACTTAGTACAGCACCTGACAAAGAAGACGTCTAATAATTATGATGGCTTTGTTGTCAGTGGTGGTTCTGTGGTTATTTGGCGGTGATAATTTTGTGTTTGTGGTAGTTGTGTTATTGTAGCTGTTGGTGGCGATCTTGTTGATCCAGGCCGTGGGGGTTTTATCGTTGCCGATGGAGATTGTGGTGGTGGTTTTGTTATTGTTGTTCATGCTGGTGGTTTCGCTATTGGTTTGAGTGGTAGCAGTTGTGTTGTGGGCGGTGGTGATAGCGGTGGTGGTTTTGTTGTTCTTGCTTTTTGGTTTTTGGTGATGGTGGTTGTGGTGGTGTTTTTGGTGGTACTGCTGTTGGTTTTGTTGCTATTATTGTTGCTTTTGGTGGTGGTTGTGACAGTTGTGTAAGAAATTGCCCATGTCTGGACCCATAGGGAACAAGAATGGCTGGAGTTGAGGTTGACTTCATCTCTTCAATTGATTGTCCTCTGTTCATAAAAATGTGCTGTTGGGCCTACATAAAGCAATGGGAAAATGGGTAGTAAGATTTTGTCCTGTAGAGTCCACCAGGACCAGTGCATTCTCCTCTTCAGAAAAGACTACAGGTCCATAATGGTCAGGTGGTAAAATCTTAGAGCCTCAGAGCTATAGACCTCAGCTATCTTTTGATAGAGAACGTGCATAATCTTTGTGGCAACAACAGAGAACCATGGAAACTCTTCCCAAGATTTAAGACATTTAAAAAAATGTCAATCCATCTGCAAGCTGGATTAGCAAGCTTGGAGCCCTGGGACAGCAGATGGTGGCAAGCTCCCAAATGCCAATTTGACCCCAGACTGAAATATTTCTGTGCACACGCCTGACCTCCATCCTGCTTTCATTTATGTCCATCTGCTTCGGAGGCAGGTTGCCCATTCAAGAACTGGGCACTCTCTGTCATGCAGCAGAAGTGCCCAGTGGTGGGCTGCGTTGTAGGGCCATTTCGCAGCCTGAATGACCACCTCTGTGAAGCAGTCTAGGCAAGGCAGAGCCAATGGCAGCTGTCTAGGGCCTCATCTAGAGCGATGGTGCCAGGCATATTCCAAGCATCAATGTTTCAGCCTTGGCATGACTATGGGCTGTGAATATGCTTCTCAAGTGCTTTTGACATTCTAAATACTAGGTGGTATTTTTCTGTAGTAAGCTTAGATGATTGTATGAGGGATTAGTAATGCAGAAAATAGCTCAAGCAATGGGAGGACAGAAGATAGAACCGTAGGTATTGAAAACGAGTAAAAAGAACATGAGAATTTAAACTTTTGCTTTGCAAATTTGAGGTCAACCCATGGTGCTGAAACTTAGCATTTATATTTTTCATAAGTGCACTCCACAACAGCCACTACTCCAAAGGGCAAGCATAGAGAAATTTTGGGTGAGAAGGCAATCTGTTAGCTTTCTCCAGAAAGCAGCGAATTCAACCTTTTCACCTCTTGGAGATTAACCCCAAACTTTCCTATAGCATTTAGTACAATTTAGTAGATGTGTCAGTCATCTATTGTTGCATAAAGAATTACCATGAACCTAGTAGCTAAAAATGACCAAATTTATTAGCTCACCATTTCTGTGGGTCAGGAATCTGGGTGCAGCTAAGTTGGGCCCAGCAGCTCGGAGTCTTATGATGTTGCAATCAAGGTCCCACTACAGCAGCTGTAGTGACCTCGCAGCTCAACTGAGAAGAATCTTCTGGCAGGATCCTCCGGGGCTGTTGGTCTGAGGGCCTCGGTTCCTCTCTGGCTGTTGGCCACAGGCCGTCATCAGTTCCTTGGCTCCTGGGCTCACAAAATGGCAGCTTGCTTCAGCAGAGTGAGCAAGCAAGGAGAACCAGAAAGAAACAGGAAAAGCGGAAACAGGAAGGAAATCATCGTCTTTTATAACCTAACCTCAGGAGTGACATAGCATCGCTTTTGCTACAATCTATTCATTAGAAGCAAGTGATTTGGACCTCAGCCCACCCACATGGGGAGGAGATTATACAAAGATATCAGAAGCTTGGGAACCATTTTAGAAGCTGCCCAGAACAAAAGCTAGTCAATTTGGACTGTGACTACTATTTTCTTCACCAGGTATTATTTTGGATAAGTTGAAGGTGGCATATCAGAGAAATAGAAATAGATTTTTCTTGAAAAAGACATAAAATTTATTGAAGTGAAATGTTGGGCCAATTTGGTAAACCTCCAATAATATCATATTTATTTCTCCTTCAATTTCCTTTTCTGTAATTACCCATGGCAAGAGAAGACCTTTAACCAGTGAGTATAAATTCTCCATTAATTAGAAATATTCACTATCCTTTGCAGCCATGAGCTAAAAATATTTAACACTGAATTTGTCAAAATTGAGTAACACATCTGTAGGAGATGAGAAGTAAAGACAAAAAAAATCTAGCAACATTCAAAATATGTTGATAATAGTTTTCGCTTGACATTTTTTAAAATGTTGTATTTATTCGCTGTCTACTGTGGGTTAGTCAGGACGCTAGGGGCTTTTAACACAGTCTTCTGTTTCACTCTTACATAATTATGTGAGCTTAGGGCTGGCTGTGTTTTATAGATGAAGGAATGCAATCCTGGCAGAGTTTGGATAACAAAGCTTGTCAGCAACACCAGTCTTGTAACCCAGCTGAACCCCAGAGCCTGTAGCTTCAACCATTATGCTCCACGGCCCCTCCATATTTCTGGCTTTAGAACACACTTTCGTATACAATTTTCTTCTTGACTATTTTTTAAAAAACAAATATATTGAGGGGTGGCCGGTGGCCTAGTGGTTAAGTTCCCGTGTTCCACTTTGGTGGCTGAGGGTTTGCAGGTTGGGATCCCGAGCATGGACCTAGCACCACTCCTCCAGCCATGCTGTGGCAGCACCTCATATACAAAATAGAGGAAGACTGGCACAGATGTTAGCTCAGCGACACTTTTCCTCAAGCAAAAAGAAGATTGGCAATGGATGTTAGCTCAGGGCCAATCTTCCTCACAAAAAAAAACCCCAAAACCAAAAAACAAAAACAAATGCATTAAAAAATGTATGTAGCCTTGGTGTCATACATATGTGAGAACGGACATATTGTTCTCACAAGAACCCCTAAAGAGCCACTTTGTGGAAAGCTCCTTTGCTCTTTGCTGGCATATACTGTGCTCCTAGCCTGTCAGAGAATTTTTTCGAAAGGACTTAATTAGCTATATATATAAGCATATCACACATCGGTAGGGGAAATCTCACATACTGCCAGTTCTCAGCTGCCACCCTACCGCAGGCAGGGGGCACACAGGGGCCCTAGCTGAGCAACAGCATCATTTTCTAGATTCCAGAACATCATGGCAGCAACTGCCTCTGCCCAAGGGAATGGGAGAAGGGGCACAGCAATCCCTCAGATGCAGGGTGACACTCCTGGAGCTTCCCAGAAGTGCTCAGGCCGGGGAAGAAATCTGAAGACCTTAGAGATGTGGAGCTTCCAGCCTTTGGTCTCAAAGTAGAAAGCCTCTTTAAAAACCCCCACTTAATAGATTTACATAATACATTTTTGAAAACACGAGTTCACAGTCCACACCAGTCCATCCCCAGGAGACTCTTGCTTGCCTTCTCCATTTCCCATATATACATATTCCTTTCTCCATAGTGAGAATCCTGGCTTCCTTAACGTATTTACTAATTTGCTTAATGCTGTAATACATGCAAAATGGTGTCAGAATCGCTTTGTCCACCCCACTATAATAAATAAACCTACTGTCCTTGTGGGTCTGGCTTATTTTACTTTGCATAATGTCCTCCACATTTATCCACGTTGTCATAAATGACAGGATTTCCTTCTTTTCTTAAGGCTCGGTAACATTCCATTGTATTATGTAATACATTTTCTTTATCCATTCATCTGTCAAGGGACATTCAGGTTACTTCCAGGTCTTGACTATTATGGATAATGTTGCAACAGTTTGGGGGGGCTGCAGATTTCTTCAAGATTCTGATCTCAATTCCTTTGGATATATACCCAGACATGGGATTGAAAGATTACATTGTAGCTCTAGTTTTATTTTTTTGTGGAAACTCCATACTATTTTCCATAGTGATTGCATGAATTTACATTTCCATCAAATCTGTATAAGCATTCCCTTTTCTCCGTCTCTTTGTCAACACCTGTTATCACTTGTCTTCTTGATAACAGCCATTCTAACAGGTATGGGAGAATATTTCCTCATGGTTTTGATTCCGTCTCCCTAATAAGTAGTGATATTGAGCACATTTTCATATACCTATTGGCCATTTGTATGTTTTTTTTTTTGAGAAATGTCTATTTCCTTTCTTTTCCTGTTTTTTAATTTAGTTGTTTGAGTTTTTTTGCTGTTGAGTTGTAGGAGTTCCTTACATATTTTGGATGTTAAGTTTTTATTAGCTATATGATTTGCAAATATTTTCTCCCATTCTGTAGGTTGCCTTTTCATTTGTTGATTATTTCCTTTGCTGCGCAGAAGCGTTTTAGTTTGAAGTAATCCAATTTGTCTATTTTTGCACTTATTGCCTATGCTTTGGTGTCATAGCCAAAACATCATTGACAAGGCCAATGTCAAGAAACTTTTTCCTTACATTTTCTTCTAGGAGTTTTACAGTTTCAGGTCTTGTGTTTAAGTCTAATTTATTTTGAGTTGACTTTGTGGATGGTGTAAGATAAGGATTCAATTCCATTCTCTTGAATGTGCATATCTAGTTTCCCCAGCACCATTTATTGAAGAGATTATCCCTTCCCCTCTGCAGATTCTTGGCATCCTTTTCAAAGATTAGTTGACCGCATATGTGTGGGTTTATTTCTGGACTCCCTATTCTATTCCACTTGTCCATAGGTCTGTTTTTATGCCAGTGTTATACTGTTTTAATTACTGCAGCTTTGTAATATATTTTGAAATCAGGAAGTTCGATACCTCCAACTTTGTTCTGCTTATTCAAAATTGCTGTGGCTATTTGAGGTCTTTTGTGGTTCCATATAAATTTTAGGATTGTTTTTTCTCTTTCTGTAGAAATCTCCATTGGTATTTTGATAGAGATTGCATTGAATCTATAGATGGCTTTACAAATTTATAAATTTTTTAATAAATTAGTGATATGAGTCTTTTTTATCTGTAATATATGTTACAAATATTTTCTTCCAATTTGTCATTTTTCTGACTTTTTTATGTTGTATTTATACCATCCAAAACCTTATTTTATTTTTATGTAAACTTACCATCCAAAACTTTATTTTATTTTTATGTAGTTAAACTTACCAATCTTTCCTTTTATTGTAATTAAAGTCATAATTAGAAGGCCTGTTACTATACTTAGATTGTAGGAGAATTTACCTCTGTTTTCTTCTAGGACATGTATAGTTTTCCTTTTTTTGAAATACCTGTTTTGCATCTTCTTCTTTACTTGATATTCTATTCCGCCATTCCCTCTGTCTATTCACGTGCCGGTGCCACACTGTTTTGATTGTATAGCATTTGTATTATGTTTTAATGTCTGGTACGCCTATTCGTCCCTCACCCTCTCCTACCTGCTGAGCTCTTCCTTCTCAGTATTTTCCTAGCTATTCTTGTATGTTTACTTTTCTAACTTCTCTAGCTCCATTAAAAAGCTCCTTAGAATTTGTATTCAGATTGAGTTACATTTATAAACTAACTTGGGCAGAACTGAGATCTGGATAACACTGAGACATCTGAACCAAGAACAAGGGATGCTGTTCCATTTGTTCGATTATTCTGCAGGATACCTATGTTCCCTTTTTATTTCCTTCTTTCCCTTCACTGCCTCATCTCTAAGGGTACTGTGTCCTTTCTATAGATCAGTTTCTCTCTCATAATTATTGTGTCTTCGAGGCTGCCCCTTTGGTCCCACCCACTTCCAAGTGCCTTTTCCACAGCATGGCTACGAATCTCCATCTCGTGACTGGTGTTCAGTAATTTTGCATTTATTGTTTCCTTTCTGCAGGTGATTTTGTCTGTACTTCTTCTAAGCCCTCGGCTCCTCGGCTCTTTTTCCTACCTCTTTCCAGCCTTGTCTCTCTGCTCTCTGCATCTACAGGGTCTTAGAATCTGCAAGTGGGTTGTGGGAGCTCTTGGAATATGCTGCTTCCCACCCCCGCCCCTTTTCAGGTAATCTACAGGGTGCAGTTTTCTCTGGCTTCTGAAGACATGAGTCCTTTTTAGTTTCATTTGTTTTCCTGTTGATTTCCTTGTTGTCGTGGGAGGGAGGCCCAGGTTCAAAACTAGCCCACCATTGTTCTCCTAACCCTGAAGACTTTATTTTGACAAGTTTGATAGCTAACCAAATCTAGAGGTAGATTTCAAATCCAAGGTTATCTTTTTCCCCGTGAAGAAAGACTTGAGTACGTTGATAGACTTTCAAATAATGGGAAAGTACAATTTCAATAGATGAAGAAATTCTGTGCCCCTAAAGGAAAGGGGCTCGTTCAGGCAAGCTTTGAGGGCAGAAATTAGGGAATCCATTTAGTCCACGTTTGGGTGATTACGAGGAAAAGAGTGTTGGGAGTAAGTGTAGGTAAAAACAGTAGAACATAGACTTGGTGGAAATCTGGATTTGACTAAATTTGATTGCAGTCCTTGGGGCTTTGTCCCACTATAATATAATAATTTAGCCACTCTAAATGAGGTTGTGTTTAAATGAATGTGATTCATAGATAAATGGCACAGAGGTGCTGGAGAGAAGCCCCCTGTCTTGGTTGTTGGCAATAAAAAGTCATCTGACCTGTGAGATTGGCTGTGCCACTCCCTGTCTGGGAGCTGCCATAATAACATAATAGTATGTAGCTGGTTTATTGTGGCCTTTGAACTCTAAAGTATACAAAAAGAAGTGGTTTTACTTTTCTCCCACTGATATTTTCAGTCTTACTCTGTTGGATTTCCCTTCTCTGCCCATTAAAGACATCTCAGGCAGATCCAGAGCTTTCTTGATGCTTTGGCTCTATTGGTAGAGAAGATTCACTGTCAGGAATTAAAAGTCTAGTTGGATTGTAAGCTTTAATCTTACATCCAGTGTAAAGCTGCTCCCCAACTCCAGCTCAGGGTCCTGCAGTGGGGAAGGGAAACGCAGCCTGCTCCATCTCTGCTCCTCCTGCCTCATTCCTTCTCCCCACGTCTCCAGGACAGGGGCAGAACAAAACTGATTGAAGAAATGGGACAAACCTTACAATAGCTTGGTGCTGCTGTAAGCCACGTGCCCCTTCTGTGTGATTGGTCCCCCAAAGCTGGGACTCCCCTGGGAGACACCCTTGTGAGTTGTTGGTAGGCCCACAGAGGTCTCCACAAATACATCAATAAACTCTGGGGAAGACCTTCTGAAATCCTCCTATGGAATACCCAAAGCCTCCTGGTGATGGGACCCCTCACTTCAGGAGGCTGCCCAATCAGGTGGGTGCTTCCAAACTGCTTGGCTAGACCACCGTTTCTAGCATCCTTGCCGTTAGAGATGGTGGGCACACAGAGGCCCTGAGTGGGTCCTCCCTCCCTAGCTCCTACAGTGAACTGCTCCTCCAGCCATCCTCCGCTGTTCAGAATTCTTCTGGAGAGAAGCAGACCACAGTCTCTGCTTGCATCTACCCCCAATTCTAGGAAACATGTCCAGCTCTCCCAGGAGTCCCCTTCACGCTTTGCTCAGCACGGAAGGCATTGGTTTGCTGGAGAGTAAGATGCCAATCTCTCCCTCTTCAAGTACGTACTATTTCCTCCAATGTCTCTTCCCCAAACCTCCTTTTCCTTAGCTTGAGAGTGTGGGTGAGCACCCCACTTTCCTCTCTCAGGTTGAAGGGAGAACCCACAGCAATCTCCCTGCTGGCTGGAAAATCTTGTTTTGGCTCATTCCCTTCAAAGAACTCATTTACTCACATATATGTATGTGTGTATATAAATATCATATATATGTTATATTACATATTATTATCACTATATATTATCACATATTATATTATATTATATATGTATAGATATGTAAGTTGCATGTTGCTCACAAATTGCATATGTCATGCTATACACAGTTTGGTTGCTAGACTGGCTCTTCAATCTTTTAATAAGTCCTGAAGGAACATATTTAGCACTTTATTTTGGAACAGGAGGGGGCTTTCCTCCTATTTCTTTGAAGCTTCAGCCAAAATCCTGAAGCAGAGGGAATAGAGTCAACCGTATTCAGTTACGAAAACTTCCACCACTTATGATCATCTCTTATGTGCCAATCCCTGTTCCAAATGCTTGAACTAGTTTTCATAATGTTCCCGTAAGGAGTTTTTTTATTTACCTCCTTTTACAGAATAGGGTATTAGGGTTCAGAGAGGCAAAACATCTTGCCCAAGATTACACATCTGCTGAAGCCAAACCTACATACGGATGGAGCTCTGTCTGATTACAAAGCCTGTGTTCTGTACTTCATCACAGCATCGCATGATTAGATACCATCAAATGCATCTGTTAAGTCAGAACAGATCTCATTCTCTTGAAAGAGCTGATTAAAAAGTTCAGTTGGGGTGGTGTGTTTGTTATCATGAGTGCTGGTGTGGATAACACTATATTCCCTGGAAACCATGGCCATATCATCTAGATCCCATTTACAGATGCATTATCAAGTAAAGACTGCAAACTACTGCCCCTTGGGGAGGAAAATCAGCCAACCAGTCATTAGGGACCTGTTCAAATTTCTGGTTTCTCAGTGAATGCTGATTTTTGACATAAAGCCATTTGTGCACATGAGAAAGAGATTGTTGGAGGCATTTGGCATGTGCTGCCTGCAAAGCTCTGTATTAGGTGAGAAAAAATATTTGAATGTGTGGGTCTGTCATTCAAAGAGTAGAACCAGTGTTATCATTGCTTTTATATGTTGACATGAAGGTGTTACTCTATTGACCTTAAGCAAAATAATTTTTAAGTAAATAATTACAATTACAGTAGTAGAACAAAGGAATTCTGACCTGAATTTGTTAATTGTGTCACACTTTGTGGATATAAGCCAGTGTTTGGTTTTTAGCTGAAACAGACATTTAGCCATAAAGCGTTGGCTAGAAAGATCATAAATGATCCATTTCTCCTGTTATTTTAACTCCCTTCTCTCTCCTAACTGTTCCCCGCACATTTTTCTTCACTGACCTTCCAACACACTCCCAGCTTTCATGAGCTTTGTACTTCAGTTATTAAATTACAAAAGAAATGGAGCAAAAGGACTAAAATATATTTTTTAGAAATACAGCTGTGCTAGCAATGGGTGCCGCATGTGAACTATGTCTCTTATCCCACTTCTCCTCATCACATTTCCACAAATAAATCCGACTCTCCGTGGAACAATTTTGGTGTTAGCACAAAGTAATTCAAAACAGTGGGGGGTGGGAGACGCATAATTATGACCAGCAGAAGACGCATTTGCAAAAGCTGTGCATGAAATGATTTAGTTAGGAAAAAGCTTTGCCAGAAGCCCAGAAAATCCCTCTGTTTCCCCCTAAATTACAACGCATTTATTCTACTCTATAGTAATTTACATGATAATTCTATAAAACTTCTTTCATCCAAAATTGTTCCCTGTCTGTTTGTCCTCTTCAGTAATAATATGTTAGGATTCATCCACTACTTATGGATTAATTGGACAGAATAAGAGACAGTTCCCTCTCTGGTGGGCCACACAAAGGAGGTCATTATATTCTAATTTAACATGTGGATTGATGGGGGAGCTGTAAAGACAGCATCATCAGGGAGGACCGCATATGCTAGTCCACATGGTCATGGGAAGATTCCTGGACACGGTGATGGCTGGACTGAGTCTCAGAGGAGGAATAGGCACCTTTGGGGGTGAGGTGGGTCAAGACGTGCTGAGTGGAAGGGAGTGGAAGTGGAAGACCAAGGGCCAAGGACTTGACCAAGGACATGGAAGACAGAATCAGGAAGAATAAGGAATGTGAGAAGGTGGGTGTCTTAGTCTCCTTGGGCTGCCACAACAAAATACCATAGACTGGGCGGCATAAACAACAAAACTTTATTTTTGCACAGTTCTGGAGACTGGAAGTCTAAGGTCAAGGTGCCAGCAGGGTCAGTGACTGGTGAGGGCTCTCTCCTTGGGTTGCAAATGGCCGCCTTCTTATTGCATGCTCAGATGACCTTTCCTCTTTGTTCCTGTGGAAGGAGAAAGAGGGAGAGAGAAAGAAAGAGAGAGAGGGCACTCTCCTTCTTATAAGGTTACTAATCCTATCACTAGAGCCTCATCTTCAAGACCTAATCTAACCCTAATTATCTCACAAAGGCTCCATCTCAAATACCATACCAGAGGGGTTAGGGCTTGACAATACGAACTTTTGAGGACACAATTCAGTCAATAGTAGTGTGTAAACTGGTCAGGGTGCTCCAGAGAAACAGAACCATATGTGAATGGAGAGAGAGAGAAAGAATTGACTCTACAGAGTGGGAGTTGGCAAGTCCAAAATTTGTTGGACAAGTCAACAGGCAGGAAATTCAAATAAGAGTTGACGTTGCAGTCTTGAGTCTGAATTCTGCATGGTAGGCCAGGTTGCTGGAAACTCAGGTAGTGTTTTTATGTTACAGTCTTGAGGCCAAATTCCTTCTTGTTTGAGTAGCCCCAGTCTTTGCTCTTAAGGCCTTCAACTGATTGAATGAGACCCACACATGTTATGGAGAGCAATCTGTATTACTCAAAGTCCATCAACTTAAATGTTAATAACACCTAAAAAATCCTTGCCAGCAGCATCTACACTGTTGTTTGACCAAACAACTGGGTACCACCATAGCCTAGCCAGACTGACAATTACAACCCTCATAGTGGGTGATGAGGCAAGGAGTGGCAACTATGACAAACAGGGAAGCTGGACTATGCCAATGAACCACTGTTGCCGTATAGATCTGGGGATCCTAAACACAGATGTTTAAAGGGAACAGGCAGGTAAGACAAATGAGTGGATTGAGACCTGCTTATATATCTTACACATTTTGTTTACATATTAAACACATGAGGACATTCTTTTTTATGAAGAAAGATGTTCTCCCATTTTATTTTTTAATATTTTCTTTTCTTTGGTTTATCTTTTGTTTCCCCATTTTTGACAGAGACATGGGTACACAAGAATATGTCTCTGTTATAACCTAAATAATCGTACAAGCAGGGACAAAAAATGGAAACTATCATGTGTCCTTACCACTGTTGAAAGAATCATAGTGGAGGACACTGGCTGAACTGGAGAGTGGCTGCTTTTTAAAGGGAGCTGCCCATCCGCTGGCCCAGCTCATGGTATTCTGTGGACATGTGTAGCCAGTGTGGCCAGAGGTTCTGATGTTTATGTGATATCTCTCAATTTTGAAATGTCAGTTCAAAATATTTAAATCTTTGGACAAAAACTCACCAGCTGTCAATGCCAGTTCCTCTATTTTAACTGGTTGGACCACTTACAGGTTTTTGTGGGATTTTCTTGGTGAGGAAGATAGGCCCTGGGCTTACATGTGTGCCAATCTTCCTCTATTTTGTATATGGGATGCCACCACAGCATGGCTTCATGAGTGGTGTGTAGGTCCGCACCCAAGGTCCAAACCCACAAACCCCGGGCCACCAAAGCAGAGCACACAAACTTAACCACTACGCCACCAGGTTGGCCCCCATTTACAGGTTTTAAGCAGGCAATTTCACATTAAGTGAATTCATTATCTATCACTGCATAACAAATGATCCCCAAACTTATTTTCTGAAAACAGCAAACATTTATGTCTCACAGTCTCTACAGATCAGGAACTGGGGAGCAGCTTAGGCAGGTGGTTCTGGCTCAGGGTTCCTCTTGAGGTATTAGTCAAGATGTCAGCTGAAGGTTTGACTGGGGCTGGAGGATCCACTTTCAAGGCCACTCATGTGGCTATTGGCAGAATGCCTCAATTCGTTGCTATATGGACCTCTCCATAGGGCTGCTGAGGACGTGGTAGTTGGCTTTCCCCAGAGCAAGGGATGAGAGAGAACATGATGGAAGCCACAGTACCTCTTCTAATATAACGTCAGAAGTAAAATCCCATAACTTCTGTCATCTTCTGTTGGCCACGCAGACCACCCTGGAACAATGTAGGAGGGACTACAAAAGGATGTGAATATCACAAGGCGAACATCATTGGCAGCCATCTTTAAGTCTGGCTACCATGCTAAGTACTGGGCTAGCATTTGCGTAAAAGATAGATTTGAAATAGGGAACTTTTAGGAGGATATTGGCCCAATAGCATGCTGATGAGGGGATATTGCAATTAGAAAGAAGAAAGAGAAACTAAGTTGATAAATACTCAGAAAATAAAATCACCGAAACCTTGTACTGATTTAATGACTCATTTCTAATCAATGAGGAAATTTGATAGTGGGATTTCTGGAAAAAATTTTCTAGCCTGATAAAAGAAAGAACTCAAGAATGAAGGTAGTCCCATTTCCCTGGCTTCTTCCTGAATTTTTCCTGCCTTTGAATATAACCATTGGAACATGATGCATTGTCACCATTTTGTAACAACAAAGTGACGAATCATTATGCCTCAATGTGTAGAGTTGAAGAATGGACAGAGGCTGGGTGTTTCGTGACATTGGTGAGTCACCAGTCAATTCTAGAACTTCTTGTTACATAAACAATAAACATCTTAAGAATTTAAGGCACCATCAGTTGGGCATTCTGTTAGAAAGCATTCCTGGCATATAGCGTAAGAGAGAAAATCATGATGTCAAGCTCTAAGGTCGAATGGTTTAATGCTAGATGAAATAAAAATTATGCAAGATTTTTATTTCATAGGTAGTGTAGATGGTGGTGATGCTAGATAAAATAAAAAGGATGAAAGGAAGAGCAGGTTCAGGTCCATATGAGTCCTGTTGAAATTGACCTGCTTGAGGGACATCCAAGTGAAAAAGACCAGCAAGTGATGGTTAAAGGAGAGAACCATGCTTAGCTGGTCTTTGTAGTCCTGTGTCTAGCCTGATGCTTAATGCATGCTAGGCCTTTAATAAATGTGTACTGAGGAAGTGAATAAATGAATGATTGGAAGGATGATGGCCTAAACCGAGGTGGCAGTCATGGGGCTAAAAAAAAAGACCACGTGTCTGTATTTTGTGACAAAGTCTCAATGTAGATGGCATGTGACAGATCCTGGCAAGTTAGACTGTACAAAAAGAGACATCATTGTGTATGAAAATGCATTGCTTTATGAGGATGTTCATTTTCTTTTCCCTCCATATATGTATTCCTTTGTATGGTAAGTTGCCTTTGAAGAAAATGGTATCTTCATTTTTGCAGCAGAAAACTAGGTAGGAGAGAATAAAATTACATGAACAAAATTGAATCTGCCATGTGGCACAGCATTTCAAGGATTCTTATTTGAGAACCGAAAGAAAGTGACAGTCTGCAGCCACACAGTGTCTGCCATCCGTATGACATGCTCACTCTCATTTAAGCTGAGTAGCCTGAAAGCCTAAAGTGCCTGTTGGTCAGTTAATTTCATCTGAAGAATATTCTATGGGCCCTTCTTTCTTCCCTTTTGGACTTTGAAGTTTGTTTCCTTTTTCTAGGCTACCTTCAGATGATGACACTCTCACAGCAGTTTGCACCATCAAGACAGCATATTTATGGTTGAAGCCTTTCTATTCCATCACTCTCAGTAGACACTGGAGATAGAGTTTCAGGCAGAGCCTCCATGAATAAGCTCAGCCAGCAACTACGGTGAGAAGCAGCTCCAGGTAGAGTCACAGATCCTTGCAGTAAGAGGCTGGGAACAGACAGTGTGGTCTGGACCAGTGAGGTTCACAGGGGTGTCGGCAGGGTCTTCACAGCTCCAGGTACAATAGTTAATCTGAGTTGTTTTGCATCACCTCCCTGTACAAGCAGGGCCATGGTTCTAGAATGTTAATGCAGTGCAAAAGCTCAGGGACGACTTGGGCTGTGGAGGCATCACAGAGCTGTCTGAGTGGGTGCTTCTGGTGGGCAGGCTCTCTGGTCTTCTAAGCTGGCTTGGGGCATGGGAACACTTGTGAGGCCATCTAGGGTCCTGAATCATGAGGACCAGACACGCCCTGCCATGGGGGTCAAGCTTGACCTGGGATTTGGGGTACATTTTGGAGATCTCTCTGTTCTCCTCATCCTCCTGCATCCCCATTCTTCTCCCCAAGTCTACCATTAGCCAGAGGGAATCTTTCCCTGAGCTTGAGGAAATCCTTCTCTTCTCGAGGTTTTGGATATTTTGTCTCTGCCTGGAATTCTCTCTTGGCTTTGGAGGAGCTATTGCTGTTAGAAACAAGAAACTTAAAGGTCTTAGGATCTTTCTATCCCTCACTCTGTCACATCCTCACCCCTGAGGCAATAATAAGCAGAGTAACTCATAAATACCTGCTTGCATTGGACAGACTTTGGGAAGGATGGAAATTAAGTGAAAAAAAAAAAAAACCCACAAACCAGAAAAACATTGTTTATTATCTCAAAATATTCCCTTAATGTCAGGGCCCAATTTCCGTAAGCCTGAAGCCCCCTTTCCACCAGTACCCAAGATATAGCACTAGCCTTGATGTTCTGTGCTCTCCACTGGGGAGCATGGGATGAGTTCTGAGCGTCCAAATATCCTTTGAGCTCTATTTTTCTGCCTGCCCTTCTCATCAACTCAAATATACTTGGGTCTGCCAGGCTGTACACCTCAACTTCTGCTTTGGTTTCTGATGGTGTTTTTTCTTGGTGAGAAAAGTAGTTTTCCCCAGTGCTTGCCTAGTTGCATGGAGCATGGACATTCCATCTAGTGCTCACTGGCCTGTTCCCACCAGTGCTTTGGGCTCTGCTCAGAATATAACAGAGCAGCTAGAACCACAACACTTTGCAGTCTGTGACTCCAGGAGTTACTTAGGAGTCTCTGTCTGTCCACTGGAAGGTTCCTCCATGTATGTCTTGGCTCTGGTGGAGCCTGACCTGGGCGCTAGGGTTTGGATTGATGGCCTCAAAGGTCTAAAAGGCCTATCCAATTCCCTGGGCCTGGCTATGAGCTCAGCTTCCTCCCTCCCTCTGCCACTGGCCTTCGGTAGCTTCAGCATTCCTTAAAGCTGGGGTGACCACACTTGAATTGTTACCACGGAAAATGGTGCTGGTTTGTAGTAGCAGGCCCAGAATTATTTGTTGGGGGTTTGAGGAAGGCTTAAAAGCAAAAACCCATCTTCCAGGCCTAAGTTCTGATGGAGAGCAAAACATTAAGATGTATTTCTAACAGAGTTGATTTCGGAGAACGTCCCTTAGGTATGAGGGCCAAAGGGGCTTGGAAATTCCTTCTCTCAAACTTGGACGAGACCTTAGACAAGCCCACCCAAAGGAAACTTGGTTCCCATAAAGGAAACTTGCTCACTCAGGTCCCTGCATCTCCCCAGGCCCAACAGGGTGACCACCTTGTCCTGGGACTGTCCTGGGTTAATGCTGAGAGCCCTGTATCCCAGAAACCCCTCGGTTCCAGGCATACTGGAATGATTGCTCATCCTGCATCCCCCAGCCTCAGGACTATGTTGATCAAGGGGTGATTAGGATTTGGGGAGCTTTCAGACACAATCAGTTGGACTGAATTTCATTGTTACTTTACCTCTCTGTAGTAGTATGGCTTCTTTTCACTAAATTGTTATTAGGAAAGCAATATATGCATGCTCACAGGAAATAATTCAACCAGAATGGAAGTACAGTGTGAAAATTAGAAGTCATCCTCCATTCTGATCCCTTCCTCCTTTAGATCTTCCAGCCAAGGGGAGCCACTCTCAAGAGTTTCCTGATGTTAATCTATTAATATTTGACACACATAGAAGCCTCTTTATACACAGGTATGTATGTGTTAAAAACCATTTTCCAAATTATTTTTGCAGTAACTCTGTTTTGAAGTTCAATTCCTAAGAACACCTATAATTTATTTAAACTTTCAAAAATGACTATATAATTTTCTTCCCACCAAAAAGCAATGTCCAATTTGCCACTAGTGGATATTCAGTTTGTGCTTAGTTTTCTGCTTTTACAAACAATCTGCAGTGAATAAACTTGAAGCACATTTGTATATACACCTTGTAAACACATGTTGGATAAATTGCCAGAAATGCAGTGGCAATACCACAGGGTGTGTCCATTTTATATTCTGATAGTTATGAAGCGTGCACCAATACATTGCACCGATTTGCATCCCTACTAACAATGGGTGAGAATGTCTGTTTTCAAACTCTCTTATCATTTCTGGGTATTATGAAAACCTCTTAATCTTTGGTAATCTGACAACAAAAAATAAACTATAATTTTATTTGCATTATTTTACTTATAAGTTAGATGGAACCTCAGTTATATGTTATTGGGTCACTTGTCCAAGTTTTGTGTGGACTAATTTTTCATATCCTATGTCCATTTTTCCCTTCTTCATTTTGAAATCCACATGCTTCTGCTTCTTAAAAAATCTACAGTTTTAGGATGCTTTTATTTGGTTTCTTCATCATGAATTGCCTTTGTTGTTCTTTGAGGGTATTAACTATTTACATTTTCATACTTAAATCTCACGGTTGCTCATGAGCAGGCAGCCTGCGGCTCACGGGATCTATTTCACGTTACCAAACTAGATTTGTAATATCTAAATTTTTTTCTCAGTGGAGCTCCTTCTGCAGGAAGTAGATAAAGAACTTGGGTCAATAAAAAACGGAAGATACTCTGGGGAGGGATAAGTTTTTGAGGGAAGAAATTGTGATACAGAAAATTGGGATAAACATAACATAAAACAAACAGCTAAGGCCCTCTCATAAGCTCATGGGATTCAACACTTATGATCTGAATTCAAATTTCATCCCAGCTTTTTCTAGTTTTGGGAAATCACTGCATTTGCTTTTCTCCCTTCATTTCTTCACCTGTCCATCAGAGTGTTAATTAATACTTCCTATCTAATCTGAATAGAACACAGTACAGTCAAAATTCTCTAGACTAGGCGTTCAGGGTAAACGAATATTTGTGTGATTTTACTACAAATCAGCATTAGAACTTTGACCACTTTGGAGTCAGTTTTCATTACTGGAAAGTTGAATGTCTCAGCCCTAAAATCTTGTTCTTATGGGATATTAGTTGTTACCAGAGTATGATTTTCATGTAGTGGCTAAGACACTTTGTCTTTGAAGAATATGAACAAAATCTCCTAACAGTCAGTCCTGCCTCCTCATCCACTCAATCCTGACCTAGGGCAGCGTGGGCACAGACACAATGTCAGCAAGGCTCTGTGTCTTCACCTGAAGAGTGACAGGAAAGCCAAGTTTCCCCAAAGACTGTGTTATTTCATGTCCCAAGGGTGGCCGCCTGGTTTCTTGGTGGCTATTTAAGTTCTACTCAATGGCTGGCCCTCTTAGCTTACCGAGGATTGGTCTACCTCATTCCTTGCAGTCACTCCTGCTGGGCGGGGTAAACTTTTGTGTCTCTGTTGTTGGACCCCTCCTGCCTGGATGTTCCTCTTCTTGTCTCCATGTGGCCCTTGTTGATCACCCCAGATGGGTGCTTTCATTACTTCTCTACAAAGTGGGGGCTGTCTAAAGTGACTGTCCTTCTATTGGATGAGCAATTTGACCAGTCCAATGAGCTCCATTTCCAAAGCACTCATCATATTTGTAGATTTATTTATTCATTTATTTTCAGCTTTCAGTTTGGAGGATGAGGTTTGAAAAGTTCTAGAGTCTATGTCCCTGCCCAACAGTATCACACCCAAAAGTGCCCGTGCCACAGACGAGTGAGCCATGGACCTGATGGAATCCTGGTGCCTCATGCTCCTCTGACATTCAACATCTTCTCTACTCAGTAAGAACTGTCCTCTGGCCATTGGCAGAGGGGGATACCCTTAATTCTGGGATTATGGGCACTGACTAGAGTCCCAAATCTCCACTGACATCTTCTCTCAGGAAGCCAATCAAGTCTTCAAGCCTGCCCTGGTACAGGAGGCTGAAAACAAACTCCTGGGGTCTAGCTTTGTTTTTTTCTTTAAGATCATAATGTTAAAGGAGGTATTGCTTAACTGGCCCTTTTCAGTGCTTCTGTTACTGACTTCTCCCTTTCATCTGATTATTTTTCTCTCCCTTGCTCAAAGCTTTCCTTTCCTTTCCCTTTCTCATCTCTGTTGGCTCCCTTAGCTCTGTCTCTCTTGTTTTCTTTCTTCCCGATCTGATACCACCACCACTTTTCTTGGCTTCTCTCTGTCTCTCCACCATGCCTTTAAAACTTTCCCCTCTCCAGCCTTCTGTCCCTCCACCCTTATCTCTTCTAGCTTTACGAGATCACTCTGGGTGCTCTCATCTGGGCCAATTCTTTAAATTTCCTCTTCATATTACTTAGCTATTTCTGTGTAAAAAATCACCCAAACTTAGCGGCTTGAAACAATAATTGTTTAACTCTTAGTTCTTCTGATTGGCTGGGCTCGGCTGGGTGACTTTCTGTGCACTTATAAATTTCTACTAATTTATGAGTTTCTTCTTATTTCCAAGGATTTAGCACATGGCTTTTCACTCTTAGCGTTATTGGCATTCGGACCAGATAATTCTTTATTGGAGGGGCTTTCCTGTGCATTATAGGATGCTTAGCAGCATCTCTGGTCTCTACCTATTAGATGCTAGCAGCAACCCCTCTCCTCCTCAGTGTGACAACCGGAAATATCTCCAGACAAGTGTCCCTTGGGGTGGAAGTAGGGGAATTGCCTCTGGCTGAGATCTAGCCCAATACCTGGAAGACTGACAGCCAAATAAATGTGTATTTAATGATGCATGCAGTTCTTTATTCCCACAGATTCAAAACTTTTAGAAGCATTTGACACTTATTGGACAGACCTTTGATAGGTTCTTACCAGGAAGAGTATTTTAAGGTTTAACGGAAAGAAAGGAAGGAAATAGCCTTGCAATTGGCTGACTTGGAGAAATGAGAGAACCCAAAACATAGAGCTCTAACAGTAGATTCAGTGCTCAACATCCCTTCTAAATGTTTCTCGTGAGAGGACGTCTAAATTTCATTCTGTTATCTACATAAAGTGACCCTTGGCCAGTTTTGCCCCCTGCAGGTCAGATTCATCTCACTGTAACTTAATTATATTAAATTAAGAAATAGTCCATCCTAAAAAGGGCTCTCTCTAATTTTTGTGAAATGTTTTATCATGCATAGTAGCAGTGTGATTGCAGGAAAGAAGAGGAAATGTAAGTTTGATGTGTAAATCTGATTTCAGAAACATTTAATGATCGTTCAAAACACATGAAACATGAAAACCTGTTGTAAAAAGAATTGGAAAAAAATTCTCCAATATATGAAGAAACAATTTTACAAAAGTATTTGGAGTTTATACACATATGGATATGCTTTGAAATTAGTATTTGTTAAATCATCAATGATTCTAATTCCTAGCATTTAGATTTCCTTTAGTTCATGTCTGTCTACTGATTGCTGGTTCCTTGCTTCTCTGAGAAGCAAGCATCTTTTTTCCTTTGTCATTGTACTAGGTTATGCTCATATGCAATATGAATAAGATATTGAGGAGGACTTTTGAAACACCCAATGTCACCCTGTCACATTTCATTTTTCTTGTCAGAAAAGTAGTTTGCTCCATGCAGTAACTCAGAGTTACTCAACCCAGTCCAAGAAAAGCGACTGTTCATCTTGTGGCCAGACATGTAAAGAGAAGGAATTTCAGTGAAAGAAGAGTTCAAGGAAGAAATAGATGGATATTATTACAAGACTCCCTATGTGATATGTCCACCATATTGTCAATGTTATAGTAACCCCTTTCAGCAAGAATCGCTCACCCCCTGCACGCACATGGGGAAATCTCATTTGTTTTTCCTATTTCTTCTTTTGGGAGACTAATTGGCCAGTGGTGTCCACCTACATCAGAAGTGTTGAACAGCCCCATCGTTCCTTTGAGAAGTGTTTTGTAAGGCTGATGCTTCCTATATGCTACAGACTGAATTGTGCCTCCCCACCTCCAATCATATGTTGAAGTCCTAACCTCCAGGACCTCAGAATGTGACTCTATTTGGAAATGAGGTCTTTAAAGAAATAATTAAGTTAAAAATGAGGTCATTAGGATGGGCTGTAATCCAATACAACTGGTGCCCTTATAAGAAGAAGAAATTAGGCTACAGACCTGCACAGAGGAAAAGCCACGTGACACTACAGGGAGAAGACGGCCATCTACAAGCCAAGGAGAGAGGCCTCAGAAGAAATCAACACTGCTGATACATTGATCTTAGACTTCTTTGAAGAATTGTGAG
Source organism: Equus quagga (assembly GCF_021613505.1). Classification (NCBI taxonomy): domain Eukaryota; kingdom Metazoa; phylum Chordata; class Mammalia; order Perissodactyla; family Equidae; genus Equus; species Equus quagga. The sequence goes on from NC_060275.1 coordinate 113,281,789, forward strand.
AATATAAATTTCCACTGTGGAAGCCACCCGGTCTGCGGTACTTTGTTAAGGCAGCCCTCGCAACCTTAAATGCTGTATTCCAAGTCTCTTGTGCAGTTGTGTTATATAGATTTGAGTTCCCTGAGTGATCCTCCTAGTCTGTCTTTTCTACTGCTTCCTGGCCAAGTACACAAATTAAAAATAAGGACAAAGATGATCAAGGTTAAATTAGACCTATAACGGAACTTTAGTAGACACACAATTTCTGGTCCAGAAACCTAATTATTTCAACATTGAGAACTTGATGAATGACTCAATTTCAATGGTAGAAAACATAAGCTGGATACTGAATCAGGGTCATTTTTAAAATCAACTTACTTAGAATCTTGATCAGAAGACAGTGATGAAAAAGATAAGGGGAAAAATCTCATTGTGTTCAGAATTTTATAGATTAGCTTTGTTTGTTTAAAGCAGAGTGAGGTTCTGTTTTTCACACATTAGAATTAGGTTAAACACCAGAATTTCTTTGGGGTTTAAAAGACACTGGAACAGGTTATCTGAAAACGATGGGGTATCTTTCGCTGAAGAACTTTGAAAACTTAGGCTCAATTCTTTTCTGTCAAGGGTGCATAGTTGTGGTTCTTCCTTGGGCTGACAATGCCCCAAGAGACCCTGCTAGCTTTACGTTGATATAAGAATAAAGTAAATTTTTTCTTCAAAGATGCTACAGGCCTTTGGCTAACAACGTCTTTGTAGAGGACAAAATCGTCAAGAATCAGAAACAGCATATTGCAATTAAAAGAATACAGGCTTGTAAAAAGAAGGAGGAAGAAGGACCTGGCCACCCACTTCTGAAGAAATTGGTGGTGAAAACCCTATGAATAGCAGAGAAGAATTGTCTGATGTAGCGTCGGAAGGTGAGAGGATGGCGCAAAAGACCACGCAGGGTTCTGCTCTGCTGTACACGGGGTCACTAGGAGTCAGAATCAACTTGGCAACACCACCAATGAGAAAGACAAAAGGCAAGGTGATCAGTGCACAGCCACCTTGCAGCACATCGTATTCCCGTCACAACTGCCCACAAGTATGACCTAACATCAGAGCACTTGGTTTTCCCATGAGTAATTAAGGTCCACAGCGAGAGTGTGTCTAGAGACAAGAGTATCAGATGCCAGAGGAAAAAAAATCACAGACTCCCTGAGACCATGTGAGTTTTGGAGATAGAATCTGACGTTGGCTTTTGATGTGAATCTCTGTTATTTGGTAGTGGCTCAAGGGCATTAGGCACAAGAAATGAAACAGGATTGTATCATTTCAACTCATATAAATCTTCCCCAGAAGAATAAACTGTCCTTAGAAGTCAGAAAGCTGCATCAGCTCCATATTAATGGGAGCATGAAAGCCTCGAAGGGAACTGACTCATTCCGTGGATGTTCAGCTTCATCACTTTGATTTTGGTCTGTAGAGTTAACTGCACCTCTGATCGGACTTACATGTTAGATCATTTCATATATTTACATGAACTAGATGCTTCTAATCACTGTATTTATTATATAGTTTGTGGGTAACTATGAGACAAACTTATCTTCATGTCTCTTGATCTATTATCTCTGACTTCACAGGTTACCTATATTATTTTCTTTTTAAACAGCTTTGTTGAGATACAATTGATATACGAAATACTGCATATGTTTAAAGAATACAATTTGGTGAATTTGGACATATGCACACACACATGAAACCACCCCCAATCAAGGTAATAAACATATCCATCACCTCCAAAAGTTTCTTGGTGCTCTTACTTTTTTTTTGCCCCTAAGAACACATAACATGAGATCTACTTTCTTAACACATTTTTTAAGTGCACAATACAGTGTTGTTAACCATAGACACTAAGTTGTATAGCAGATCTCTAGAACTTACCCATCTTGCAAACTGAAAGTTTATACCTACAAACAACAATTCCTTGTTCCCCTCTTCCCTCAGGCCCTGGCAACCACATTCTACTCTCTGCTTCTATGAGTTTGATTATTGTAGTTACTTTATATAAGTGGAATCAGGCAGTATTTTTCTTTCTGTATCTAACTTATTTCACTTAGCATAATGCCCTCCAGGTTCATCCATGTTGTCGCATATGACAGGATTTCCTTCCTTTTTAACGCTGAATAATATTCCATTGTAAGTATATTTTCTTTATCCTTTTATTCACGCTGGACATTTATTTTCCATATCTTGGCTATTGGAAATAATGGGGCAATAAACAGGAAAGTGCAGACACCTCTTTGAGATCCTGATTTCAATCTCTTCTTTGTATTGTGCCATTTGACATTTCTCTTGAAATTCCTCTAGTTGAGCACTACATACACTGAGGTAAGCCGGGACCTATTTTCAGCTTAATTCTTAAGTAGGCAAATCTTTATTGTAAAAGTCTTTGTTTGTAAAAACAATAATAGGATGCCATTCCATTTTCACTATAAGTACTAAAATATTGGAGAATGGGACAAATACATTTGGAACATAAATACAGAGAAAGAACATACACAAAGTCATTTTCTTTGAAAACGGTTTTTTAAAAGTAATATTCTTTTGTGAAGTTTGTGATATCTGGCCATATCTGCATGCAGTTTAGCCACTTATCACTGGCATTCACAAGAACTTCACAAACTGCAGAAGATGAAGTTTCCAGAATGTTCTTCGCCTTCTTAGAGTGTAATCACTATGAATTTGTTGTTGTTAAAATAAAATTTCTGAATTCTCAGATGTGTTTCTATATCATGAGGACATCTACCTCCCCCCTTTTATGTTTTCCTGTCACAGTACATTTTTTAACTTTGAAAGTCAATGAAAAAGTTTGTCTCAAGTTTACTAAAAACAAAAGAAAATACTACAACTTTAGAGAAAGGTACTTTTTATATAACTATTGAAAAAAATTAACCAGAAATTTGGGAATTCCAATTTTGACACAATATTGACAGCATTTGAGGGTGGCATGCATCTTATTTTATGATATTACTGTAGCAATCAAATATAAATAATTTATTTGAAAACTATCGACATAGAATACCTAAGCTATTTGTAGAAACTTCTTCTTTTAGGAGGTTATGAATCATGTTTTCCAAGTCCCAAGAAAAAATTCTATTGAGATTTTGATTAGAGTTCCATTAGAACTATATGTTCACTGAGGAAAATGGCCTTGTTAAAATATTCATCGTGTTCTTACCTGTGAACATAGCGTGTTTCTCCTTTAGGTTTTAAAAAATATTTTGTTTTTCACAATGAAATTCTCTTTCCTTAATGAGGTTATTCCTTGATGCTTTCTGTTATGAATGTGTTGAGAACAAGATCCCTTCCTATTAAGACTTTTATATTTCTGGGGCATAGCTTAAGATGAATTTTTGTCAACTTTATTGAGTTTTCTCTCTAATTCTCAGAGATTCTTTTCACTGATTTTCTTGGATTTTTAAATCTATTTTTTTTTGCAATTTTTAATAACTTTTGCCTTATCCTTATTAATGGTTTTATTTTTATTTTTGCTCCATGTCTTATTGTATAAACCAGAACTTTCATAATTGTATAAAATAATAACAATGATGATTATCTTGGCTCCTTTGCCAAATAATAGTTGACCATATGCAAGGATTTATTCCTGGGCTCCTGATTCTGTTTCATTGGTCTATGTGTCTATTTTTATGCCAGTACCATAATGCTTTGATTACTATAACTTTGTAGTATAGTTAGAAATCAGAAAGTGTGATGCCTCCAACTTTCTTGTTCTTTCTCAAGATTGCTTTCACTATTTGGGGTCTTTTCCGGTTCCATATGAACTTTAGGATTATTTTTTCTGTTTCTTTGAAAAATGCCATTGGAAATTTGATAGAGATTGCCTTGAATTTACAGATTGCTTAGAATAATGTGGACATTTTAACAATATTAATTCTTTCAGTTGGTAAGTATGGAATATCTTTCCATTTGTTTGTGTTGTCTTCAATTTCTTTCATCGAACTCCAGTATTCTTTTAACTTAAACAAAATCTTCTGTGTTTTGGGTGACAATTTCCTCCTTCCATCTTCCCAATAGTGTTTATTTGTGTTATATCTCCTTTTTTGTTTCAAGAGGTTGTCTGTTGTTTTTAAAGGCAGGTTTTAGATTTAATTTGAATTCAAAGATTTCCATTGCAATTGTATTTCCTTCTCTCCCCCCTTACTTCCTTCTTTCCCCTCTTTTTCCTATTCTCTTTGAATTTCTTTAGTTGATTGCTTAGTTCACTTATTTTTGTTTTGTTTATCTCATTTCTAATGAAAGCATTTAAAGCTGAGGATTTTCCTCTGATAACATCCTTGGCTATATGAGTTAATTTTTTGTATGTTCTAGTCTCTTTTTATTATTCTATTTATATTATTTTGATTTTATTTTAAATCAATGGTTTTATAGAATATTTTATAATTTTGAAGTGTTTCCATAAGATATTTAACCTCTTATTTTCAAAAGCAGTACTGAAATCTCTCCTTTACCTTGACTCCCACCAGGTAATAGGAAAAATTGCAATGTGTTACTCTCCCTTTTCCTTTAGTGATATATCATAAGACTTTCAGAACAGATTATTGTCATTAAATGATTATTTTCAGTCTTGCATATGTTTTCTTCTGCACTGTCAGTAGCCCACTTAAATTCATCAACCGTATAATTACTTTATTTTCCGCCCTGTTAATGTGGCTTATTGCTTCCTCTGGTGTGTATTTTAATTTACCTCACTTTTAAAAATTTTATCATGTAATCTCTCTTCTTTTCATCCAGCATCCTTTTCACTGAAAACTTTCTCTTTGCACTTCTCTCCTTTCTGTTTCTCAGAAGGGATGTCTTCTAGCTTCCTGCTTGTTTTGCCTTCCTCACACTCTGGTTCCTGAACCAGGCTTCAATTGCTGTGGTAAATATATGACTAAGGTCTGTCCCTTGCTGTGTCTTCAAGAGAATGTTCCCCCTGCTCATCTTGAAGGGGTTTCTCACAGGTCCTATTGGATGTGAGTGTCTTTTCTTCCTGTAATCATCCTCAGGTGCAGTCATGGAGACCTGCCAGCTCCCTAAGTCTGAGTCTCATCACTCCACAAGGCCTTATTTTCCATCTCCTTGGGTGTACCCATGCAGCTTTTTAGATTCAGAGGGAGGTTTTGTCGACCTTCACAGCTTCAATATCCAGCATCTAGGCCCATCTTGTCGACCCTCCTTAGTTCCTCCTGTAGGAACTATGAAAGGTCATCCAAATTTTCCTTAGCCTTGAATTTACCTCAGTTCATTTCCATCGACCTTGGAGTTGGGGACAACTTCTTCCAAAAGCCAGAAATAGAAGTGTAACTCTGCCTGACCTAGATCAAGGTGATTTTTAAAATGAGTTTTCTTGTTCACCTGTATCTTCAAAGTTGTTTTATTGAGAAGAGAATTGAGACTTCCTCAGGGCTATCTCAAGATGACATGTGAAACAACAGAAACAATAATAATGTTACTATTAGTTACAGTAACAACAGCAATGATAGCAGTAATTTTGTTAAGAGCTTTCTTGTTCTAAGCACTAGGCATGAATTACTGAATTGCTTTATTTAATGCACTCTGTGTGATGATATCATTCCCTCCTATTTAGAGGTGAGGAAAGGCCACAGGGAGGTGAAGCAGCCCCCCTAAGTCACACAGAAGATAAGCAGTGGTGTTGGAATTTCACCGAGGCCCCTCAACTCTAGAATCAACATGCTAACCATGTGCTGGAACTAGAAAGGATTTTACATACTACTTAGTCTACTCCTAGAATAAAGCTGTCAACAATGTCAATGGAATCAAGAACAGACCTTTAAAGGTGAACAAGTGAAATAAAATGATGGAAAACTGAAAATTCAGTGAGTTGTAGAGAAAGGTGCTAAAAAGGAGGCAAATTCCTGGAACGACTACCATGGGATATTAATGATCAAAATTAACCTAACTAAGCAATGTACAAGAAAGAGTTAAAGAATAATTATTTTACCAATTTTTAAGTTAATTTTCACATACCATCCTCTTCAATGCTTATGTTGTAACTGACATAACTTTCTTAGCAAAACATTGTGACTTACAAAACTGGCTTAAAATGAGATAATAAAAGAAATTTAAAATTAAGAGAAAAAATAGAAATTTATTGGAAAGAAACTGATCCTTTAACATTTTCCTTTTATCTATTAACGGATGGCAAGAGAAGTAATATACTTTAAACACAAAATGGCACCTGTTAAAATGTTGGAAGCCAAAGTTAAGAAAACCTTTGTTTTGCAACAAGTGACATACAAGGGACACCCCATAAGGCTATCAGCTGACTTCTCAGCTGAAACCTTACAGGCTAGAAGGGAGTGGCATGATATATTTAAAGTGCTGAAAGGAAAAAACATATAGCCAAGAATACTCTACCTGGCAAGGTTATCATTCAGAATGGAAGGAGAGATAAAGAGTTTCCCAGACAAGCAAAAATTAAAGGAGTTTATCACCAAGAAACAGGTTTTACAGGAAATGCTAAAGGGACTTATGTAAGTGGGAAACAGAAGACCACAAATAGGAATAAGAAAATTATCAAAAATAAAAACAGATAATAAAACCACTGGTAAAGCCAAAAATACAGTAAAGGTAGCAGATCAACCACCTATGAAGATAATATGGAGGTCAAAAGACAAAAGTACTAAAATTACCTATTTCAATCATACGAAGGTAATGGATACATACACACACAATAAGAGGTTAGATATGATATAAAAAAAACATAAAATGTGGGAGGAGGGAGGCACAAGGGTAGACCTTTTATAAAGAGACCATCAACTCAACATAGATTGCTATATACGTAGATTATTATATACGAACCTCACGGTAATCACAAACAACAAACCTGTAATAAATACAGAAATAATTAAGAGAAAGGAACCCAAACATAATACTAAAGAAAACCATCAAACCACAAGGGACTGAGAGTAAGAGAAGAAGAAAGGAACAGAGAAAAACTACTAAGACATCCTGAAAAAAAAGTAACAAAATGGCAGTAAGTACATATTTATCAATAGCTACTTTAAATGTCAATGGACTAAAGGTTCCAATCAAAAGGCATATGGTGGCTGATTGGATAAAACATCAAGACCCATATATATGCTGCATACAAGAGACACACTTCAGATCTAAAGATACTCACAAACTGAAAGTGAAAGGATGGAAAAGATGTTCCATGCAAATGGCAAAGGAAAGAGAGCTGGGGTGGTAATACTTATATAAGACAAAATAGACATTAAAACAAAAGTTGTAACAAGAGACAATGAAGGGCACTACATAATGATAAAGGGAACAATCCAACAAGAAAATATAACACTTGTAAATATCCATGCAGCCAGGATAGGAGCACCTAAATATATAAAGCAATTATTAACACACATAAAAGGAGAAATAGACAGTAACACAATAATAGTAGGGGACTTTAACACCCCACTTACACAAATGGATAGATCATCCAAACAGAAGATCAATAAGAAACATTGGCCTTAAATGGCACATTAGACCAGATGGACTTAGTAGATCTATATAGAACATTTCATCCCAAAACTGCAGAATACACATTCTTTTCAAATGCACATGGAACATTCTCCAGGATTGATCATATATTAGGCCAAAATAAGTCTCAATAAATTTAAGAAGATTGAAATAATACCAAGCATCTTTTCTGACCACAAGAGTATGAAACTAAAAATCAACTACAGGAAGAAAATCAGAAAAGCCACAAATATGCACAGATTAAACAAAATGCTACTGAACAATGATTGAGTCAATGAAGAAATCAAAGGAGAAATTTTTTAAAAACCTGGAGACAAATGAAAATGAAAATATGACATGCCAAAATCTATGGGATACAGCAAAAGTGGTTCTGAGAGGGAAGTTTATAGCAATTCAGGCCTACCTCAACAAACAACAAAAATCCAAAATAAACAATCTAACAGTGCACCTAAAGGAAAAAGAAGAACAAACAAAGCCCAAAACAAGTAAAAGAAGGAAATAACAAAAATAAGAGCAGAAATAAATTAAATAGAGACTTAAAAAACAATATAAAATGTCAATGAAACCAAGAGCTAGTTCTTTGAAAAAATAAACAAAATTGACAAACTTTTAGTTAGACTCACCAAAAAAAAAAAAAAAATGAAAAGGAGAGTGAGAGAAGGCTCAAATAAATAAAAAGAGAAATGGAAGGGGAGAAATGATGACAGACACCTCAGAAATACAATAGATTATAAGAGAATGCTGTGAACATCTATATACCCCAAAATTGGATAATCTAGAAGAAATGGATAAATTCTTAGAACCATACGACCTTCCAAAACTGAATCAAGAAGAAATAGAAAATTTGAATGACTGATCATCAGTAAGGAGATGGAAACAGTAATCAAAAACCTCCCCAAAATAAAAGTCCAGGACCAGACAGCTTCCCCGGTGAATACTACCAAACATTCAAAGAAGACTTAAGACCTGTCCTTCTCAAATTCTTCAAAACATTGAAGAGGAGGGGAAACTTCCCAACTCATTCTACAAAGTCAACGTTACCCTGATACCAAAATCAGACAAGAACAACACAAAAAAAGAAAATTACAGGCCAATATCACTGATGAACATTAATGCAAAAATCCTCAACAAAACACCAGCAAATTGAATACAACAATACATTAAAAGATAATACACCATGATGAAGTGGGATTTATTCCAGGGGTGCAGAGATGGTTCAAAATCTGCAAATCAATCAACATGCTATGCCACATTTACGAAATGAAGAATAAAAATCACATGGTCCTCTCTATAGATGCAGAGAAAGCATTTGACAAGATCCAGCATCCATTTGTGATAAAAACTCTGAATAAAATGTGTATAGAAGGAAAGTACTTCAACATGATAAAGGCCATATATGACAAACCCACAGCTAATATCATTCTCAATGGAGAAAAACTAAAAGCTATCCCTCTAAGAGCAGGAACTAGACAAGGATGCCCACTTTCACCACTCTTATTTAGCATAGTATTGGAAGTCTTAGCCAGAGCAATCAGGCAACAAAAATAAATACAAGGGATCCAAATTGGAAAGGAAGAAGTGAAGCTGTCACTATTTGTAGATGACATGATTTTATATATAGAAAAGCCCTAAAGAATCCATCAAAAAACTTTTAGAAATAATAAATGAATACAGAAAAGTTACATGATACAAAATCAACATACAAAAATCAGTTGCATTTTTATACACTAACAACGAGGTAGCAGAAAGAGAAATTAAGAATATGATCCTATTTACAATTGCAACAAAAAGAATGAAATATTCAGGAATAAACTTAACCAAAGAGGTGAAAGATCTGTATACTGAAAACTATGAAACATTGATGAAAGAAATCGAAGAAGACACAAAGAAACGGAAAGATATTCCATGCTCTTGGGTTGGAAGAATTGATACAGTTAAAATGTCCATACTTCCTAAAGCAATCTACAGATTCAATGCAATCCCTATCAAAGTGCTAACAACATTTTTCACAGAAATAGAACAAAGAATCCTAAAATTTATATGGAACAACAAAAGACCCTGAATAGCCAAAGGATTCCTGAGAAAAAAGAACAAAGCTGGAGGGATCATACTCCCTGATTTCAAAATGTACTACAAAGCCATAGTGATCCAAACAGCATGGTTCTGGGGCAAAAACAGACAGACAGATCAATGGAACAGAATTGAGAGCTCAGAAATAAACCTACACATCTATGGACAGCTAATTTTCAACACGGGAGCCAAGAACAAACAATGGAGAAAGGGGTTAGTATCCAAAATATAAAAACTACTCATACATCTCAACAACAAAAAAACTAAGAACTCAAACAATGGGCAAAAGATCTGAACAGACACTTCCCCGAAGACATACAGATGGCCAACAGGCACATGAAAAGGTGTTCAACATCATTAACTATCAGCGAGATGCAAATCAAAACTACAATGAGATGTCACCTCACTCCAGTCAGAATGGTGATAATTAACAAGACAGGAAACAAGTGTTGGAGAGGCTGTGGAGGAGAGAAGGGAACCCTCGTACACTGCTGGTGGGAGTGCAAACTGGTACAGCCACTACGGAAAACAGTATGGAGATTCCTTAAAAATTAAGAATAGATCTACCATATGATCCAGCTATTCCACTGCTGGGTATTTTTCCAAAGAACATGAAAACACGAATGCATAAACATACATGCACCCCTATGTTCACTGCAGCATTATTCACAGTAGCCAAGACTTGGAAGCAACCTGGGTGCCCATCAAGGGATGAATGGATAAAGAAGATGTGGTGTATATACACACAATGGAATACTCCTCAGCCATAAGAAATGATGAAATCCAGCCATTTGTGACAACATGGATGGACCTTGAGGGTATTATGCTAAGTGAAATAAATCAGAGTGAGAAAGTCAAATACCATATGATCTCATTCATAAGTAGAAGGTAAAAACAACTGCGAACAAACACATAGTAACAGAGATTGGATTGATGGTTACTAGAATGAAAACGGGGAGGGAGGAGAGTGAAAGGGGGTGATTAGGCACATGTGTGTGGTGATGGATGGTAATTAATCTTTAGATGGTGAACATGATGTAATCTACACATAAATTGGAATATATAACGATATACACCTGAAATTTATATAACGTTATAAACCAACGTTACTGCAATAAAAAAAGAAAATAACGTTTGTTTTATAAGTAGGGTAACACAATCCCATCTTCTTATTCTTTTGCCTTTATTTTGGAAGAAAGTGTTATATTCAAAGCCCTAGTTTGGTGGCCCTTAAGCTAAAGACAAGAAGTCACTTAAGGTTTATCTCTTGTTTGATTTGCAACTTTTGAGATTTTCTTTGATCTCACTTTAATTTCTTCCATATTTTTGTGAGTTAAAAACTTATTTGATTTCATTTGTCACAATTGTAACCATTTATCATCTGCTTTCCTGTTGTCACTAGCTGCAAACAGCTTAGCTGCTACACTTAAAAGGGTCAATTTTGTGATTCATTTGTGTCTAGTTTTGGCAAAGGGGACCTAATTAGTTACAAATCTTCCCTGGTGAGTTACTAAGAAGCAGTCTCCCTTGTGTAGTAACACTGGACTTGGAATAGCTTTGTTAAAATTGGATGCCTCTTAGGGGAAAAAATAAAAAGCTCGTAATTTCTTTGAAGAGAGACTGTGGTTGATTTTTGGAGGTGAGGGTTATTGAGTTCTAATAGCCAGTTTAATTCTATTGAAACATATTACATTCTAAATTGTTGTTGAGCATAATAACAACACGCTGCTTTATTTAAACTGCTATATAACGGCCAACACTTGTACAAACAAGTCTCCAAATGGACCCAAGCATTGGTTAACTGCTGCCATGTGATAAGACATTAAAAAAACAAACGGCAATGTAGCTGGCAAACTCAGTTTGGCAGCACAAAGCATCAGAACAGAGATCACGCTATAACTGGGCAAGGGATATAGATAAGAGGAAATTTAAGAAATACGTTTACCTCTTTATTGTGCCTCTGTATTAAAAAATTAAAGATTTGAGGAAGCTTTTAAAAATGCCAAATGTTTTAAATAGTATGAATAGTCATTGTACAATTTATGTACCTGTATTTATATTTGTATATATATTTATCTTCCATGGGGTGGGCTGAAGCCAGACAGCCATCTCTGCTTCACCATCAACTTTGTCGTGTTTTGCTCATGTCCAGCAGTTCATTCACAGTTGGGGAGGAGCTTTAAAAGGTCTTCTTGTGGAAATAGTTGAGTGGGGAGTGTTGAGGGGGAGGAGAAGAGAGTGAGGAAATAGCAGAAGGAAATGGCTTCTGAATTCAACAAGTCCATTCAGACAAGAGAAATGAATCATCCTTTAATATGAGTCTCACATTTCTCAGTGAACGTCATTGTTTTTGGTAAATAAGTTTGTAAAGAAATAAGTGAGGAAAATCAGGGTGAAGAAAAAAAATCAGATGGGGCCAGGATGAGGTTTCTATAAAAGAGGTGAGCCACCATGCCAGCTCCATGTCGCACAGAGAGGAGACTGTCTTTGTCATGTAATTCATGGTGTCCATACCACATCAACACTTATTCAAAGGAGGCATGGCTTTTTGGGGAAGCACACCTGAGAAAATGTCTTCCCATTGTTTCATGAAGCCAAGACCCTGTGATGTCATGAGCAACAATGTCCACAATAGGTTGGACTATCAATTGGAGCAACAATGTCCATTAATTAAACGAGGAATCCCAGAGCACTTCCTTTTTAGTATTCTTTACTGGAAACAGATGGTGTAAAATCAAAGTGCAGTGTGAACATCTTAACAGGTAACCAAATTATATGACCAGGTTCTTTGATGGTCTGCCTTAATTCAAAAACAAAAGCTTAATCCTTAGAACCACTGGGTTTTACAGGAATGGGCTTCTGGGGAGGGTGTCTGTGAATCCCCATAAAATTGTAGGCAATAATGGGACTGTGTAGCCCGTGGTTGAACATTCATAACTTCATCAGGCTCTGAAATAGTGTGAGACCCCCACTTTTTAGGAATCATCACCCCGGAGGAAGGGTGGTCTATAACTCTCAGACAATCCCACGTAAATATTCTTCTCTGAATTGATGTGTTGGTAAGCCATGGCTGGCAGTAAGCTCCAGTTGTGCTCTGATGGGAACCTAGAATGCAAATGTTCCTTGACACCGACCAGAGAAGAAACACAAACTTTGATAGTCCCTGGAGCTGGGCTTCCTGTGATGTGTAGCCTGAGGAGCCAGACAAGGACACAAGCCCAGATACGAGGCCATTGCCCCTCTTTGTGGGGGCCAAGAAGATAACTGACGACAGAGCCGACTTCCTGAGAATGGAACTCCACGGACTCCAAACAACGAAGAGAGGACGGGGTACAGGTAGCCTCTCCTGTGGTGGCACCGAGCCACTTGAGTCCAAAATGAAGGGAGCGTTTAGGGACTGGAAATTACCCGACCTGCCTAGACCCGACTCTCAGCTTCATTATTAAGGGACACGTACTCTACAGACCTTTTGTTTTAAGTCTAAACTGAGGGAGTTTCTGTTTGTAGAATCAGAAACTAAGAGAAGACTCAAGTAAAGCATTTTGTTTCACCAAATAACACACATTTAGGGGCTCCATCTGTCCTGACTATTCCTTAACTGGAACATTGGCCCAACCTGGTTAACTCTAGAACATGCTTTTACTTCACTTCTTCAGGACTCATACCAGTTTTACGTCCCTATTTCCGCTTTTATAATCACCTTTTTCCTACAGTATGAACTAAAGGCACGTTTCTCACCCATCTGGAATCTTCCAAGAAGCCTGGAAGCAGCAAGTACTGTCCGGTTTAGAGGAGTGGCACAGCAAGCCTCGGTCAGCCCAGTGCATACGTTGGTTCCCTGTGGCTGCCAGAACAAGTCCCACAGCTGGGTGGCTTAAATGACAGAAATTTATTTGTGTACAGTTCTGGAGACCAGAAGTCTGACGTCAAGGTGTCAGCAGGGCTGCACTCTCTCCGAAGGCTCTAGGGGAGGATCCTTTCTCTCTTCTTCCAGCTCCTGGTGGCTCCAAGTGTTCCTTGAGCTGTGGCTGCATCACCCCCATCTCTGCCTCCATCTTCACACGGCCTTCTCTGCTTCCTGTGTATCTGTCTCACTCTGTGTGTCTGTTGTAAAGACTCCTATGATTGGATCCAGGAGCCACCAGCATATTCCAGGAAGATGTCATCTTGAGACCCTTAACTTAATTACATCTGCAAAGACCGCTTTTTCCAGCGAAGATCACATTGCCGGGCCCCAGAGATTAGGATGCGGACTGGCCTTTGCAGGGACCACCATTCAACCCACGGGACTGGGTTTATGTCCATTTTTTGCACGTTTCTGTGAAGAGTGAGGCAGGGTACTAGAGAGAGGGGCTTTGACCTGTTTTGAAATGATTTGAGTTCAGATATATGGTAGAGTGGGTAGTGAGAAGGGTTTTCTTTGTTTTTTTATGACCTCCCTTCTATCCATTGACAGTTGGCAAAGGATGGCTTGCTCAGGGGACCAGCCCCAGGATGACGGAGGCAAAGGTATTGGAACTGCAGTATATTGCATGCAGTCAGCAACCGCAGCGGGCATCTCTGCCTTATTTATCTCCTCGTCTCCAATTTAGAATTCAGAAGGAAGATGGCTGGTCAAGGGATGCATGTCAACACTTTTAATTGAAAATGAAGTCAGACTGTTTTTTTTTTCCTCTTACAGAAATTAAAGCTGACTTGATTCGATTGACGATGACTCATTTGGCTAATTAGATAATACGAGGGCTATTTTCCACAAACTGAGTCACGGCCTTCATTTTAATGAGAGTATATTTAAAGCACCTGAGAAGACAAAAGAATTTTTAGGGCCACCACATGGTGCATATCCAGGGGCTGCCATTTGCATTAGAGTCTATGCAAGCATCATTGCTTTAAGTTGAGCAGTGCACAATTTGTGCAGTCGTACTCATAGACCTGGACATTTTACTTAAAAATTATTATACTATAATTCACAAAATCTGATTTTCCCAAATGCTTATGAATGTATCAAATTAAACAAGACGTTTCTTCAGGAAAGTCATTTGATAAATCTTGATAAATTTTTTTTTGGAATATATATTCCAGACATTACAAAAATGCTTTTAATAACAGGGTAACAAATTCTTTTACCAGTTAGATGCATTCTAAGTTTTTGCTTTCTACAAAGTTAAAGAATGTCCTAGTCATGTTTTTAGGTTGCTAAAAATAATTTTTGATGCCATAATACTATACGATTTTCATCATACAATTTAGACAAATTTTGATAACTGAATGAACACATTTTAACAAAACTCCTTCGATTCCCATCTACTTATCTGTGGGAACAGTTTTTCAACATTCAACGTTAAGAATAGAATTGATGCTGACTCCTAGCTTGTTCTTGCCGTGAGTAAGATGATTACCTCATCAAAGGATATTGGAGACTAAAAAGACCCTCACTCATCTCCTTAAGAGATGAAATAAATAAAGTAAAAGTATTTTATTTTTGTTGAATAATACGAAAATGTAGGGGCCGGCCCCGTGGCCCAGTAGTTCGCGCGCTCTGCTTTGGTGGCCCAGGGTTTCACGGGTTTGGATCCTGGGCGCAGACACGGCGCCGCTCGTCAGGCCATGTTGAGGGAACGTCCCACATGCCACAGCTGGAAGGACCCACAACTAAAAATATACAACTACCTACTGGGGGGGATTTGGGGAGAAAAAGAAAAAAAAAAGGGTTGGCAAATTGTTAGCTCAGGTGCCAATCTTTGAGAAAAAAGATTGGCAACAGATGTTAGCTCAGATGCCAATCTTAGAAAATTTATATCATGTCATTTTTATCAATTATTTATTGTAATGTGAAATTGTAATAACTCTGCTAGAAGAAATGTTTATATTTAGAACTTTACAGATAGAGGAATTTTTTTAAATGATAATTTATATATATATATATGTGTGTGTGTATATATATAACTTTGTTCCAAAGAAGTGTGATAGAGTAACCAATAAAAGACTCTCAAGCCTAAAAAAATGTGTTACATTATGATAAAAATCTGTGGGAAAAGAGCCCAAGGAGAAAAAAGAACAAGATGAAATTTCCAACTATTAAAAAAGAGCTTATTGTTATATGTATATTTAAATGGATGATGGTAGGTCTTAACCCCTGTGGCAATAGTTTTCAATCTTGAAGACACATCAGAACCATCTGGATGGCTTATTAAACACTCTCAGAGTTTTGAATCTAGTAGATCTGGAATGAAATTTGCAAATTCACATTTCTAACATGTTACCAGGTAATTCTGATGCTGCTGATGCAGGGACTACACTTTGAGAAGGACTGTCCTTAGGTATTTGGATATTTTTACAAGAGTGAGTAATTGGGTACATGGGAAAAAATTTTAAAGGTTACAGGATAGGTAGATAGATGGGTGGATGGATGGATAGATAGATACATACATAGATACGTAGATCGATATGGATAGAGACTAGCCAGGGCAGGGCAGAGCAGAGTCATAGAGTTGATAAAAGTAAGTAAATAAGCAAGAATCGGAGTCCTCCATTCAGAGTGGTCCTGGAGCAGCTGCTAGGGGTACCTTAATTACCTCAAGCTTTTAAATGCCCTGTATTAGCAGATGCAGGTGGTGCTGATGCAGTGATGGTCAGGGTCATCTTTGCTGAGCACTTTTTCCCAGTGTCTGGTTCTACACAATTTGTGTCCAGTACCAAAACAGCCAGTCCCTAATAAAGCTGCTAACATGGGAGAGGCCCCCAAGTTCTCCATTCTTGCCCTGATTTTGCCTTGCTACAGCCACTGTTCTTAAAAGACAGTCACACAAGTGGCCTTCTGGAACTGGGGGAGTGAAAACCCATGGAGCGTCCACTGGGCAAGGATGCTCACATTCTCAACATGCCACAGCAGTTGATACATAAAGATGCTGATGCTGAGCCTTCCAGAACACAGAGGACACACCCTGCTCCCAGGAGTGTATGGAGGTGGGCATCTACTCGACACCAAAGTCTGTCTGTCTCTTTTGTCTGTCTGCGTTTGTCAGTGTATGTCAGAAGTACCTGCATCCAACTCACCTATGGTACTTCTTGGAAAGGCAAATCCCAGCCTTGTCCCAGATCTGTTCAATCAGCATCTCTGCGGGATAGCTGGGAATCTCAATTTTTTTTAAACAGGCCCAACAGGTGCTTCTTATATTCAGTAGACTTTAAGAATTCCTCCTTGTCTGAAAAAGACACATTTACATGTAATCATATCGGACTTCATCTAACCTGCACAAGTGATAAATCAACCCTTCCGTCCATGGAAGAATACTGAAGCTTAATAAAGGTCACCCCATTAATGGTTTAGAGGGTTCCCAGATTTCTATTGATAGCTAATTAATATCACTTAGCATAGTTATCTAAGCACAGAATGAAAAATTATGTCTTTTCTTTGTGCTGGGGTTTCTGGTACTCAGACCTTCTAGTCATGGGGTGGTGCCTAACTTGCAGCTTTCTAGTCTTGGGTTAGTATTTTCCTCCACGCAAGTCCATTCTACCAATTCAGCGACTCCTGGGATTTTCTCGCAGCCCCACTTCTTGGATTGGACCTCGGCATATCCAGCATCAAGTTACCCATGGAGTTACCCATTGATTCCCAGCCATGGAAGGGCTCCCACCTTCTATGCAGCAGTGCCTCGTTCAGTTAAACAAAGCAAGCACTAATTGAGGACCCCCTGCAGGCAGGACGTGTCTGCAGGCCTGGTAGAGGGCTGTAAAGGAGGATGTAACATGATCTCCGCCCTCTTGAAGGTTTAGAAAAAGTGCATGGGTGGACCTGGTGACACCTGAAATGGTGCTGGGAAATTTATTGTCGCCAGACAAGCATTTCTGCCCTGCTCTGTGCAAGGCCCCCAGAGATGCCTGTGGAATAAGCCACAGGAGCCGATGACTCTTTGGTGGCAAGAGGGATGAGGACAATAAAGAGTAGAAAGACAGGCATGCTGGGATCTTTAAATCTTCGTCTGAGTGCACGTCATGCACTGCCTGGCCCTTCTATTTGCCATGATAGTCAGTCCGTCCTGTCAGCCAGTTCTCTTGGGCTGTCTCACTTGCAGGATGATCATGAGATAAAACTGCGTATCCTTATGTACTTATCGTTACCTGCAAGTCAACATTTCCCAAGTTGGATGAAAGCATTCGTGTCTCCCTTCTTGCTGGTGGGTCTTGTTACATCTGACGATAGTTTAGTACAAGTAATAAAACCATGGATAGAATTTCTGGGGCCTGTGGATATTTATGTTGTTAAGACTCGTTTTCAGTGATGTACTGTTATGTCACATGCCAGCTTCTGAGAGATCACTGGATGTGTTAGACTCTGTAAATAGATGCCCAATCAAGTTCCATTTGTTCTATGGCTCATATTTAAAATATATCATATGTTAATGATTCCTAATTAGAATATATCATGTTTTGAGACATATATTTAAATTATATGTTAGTAACTTGCTATCTTTCTGTTGTCTATCAAAGAAACATCATAATTTTAATTTTGGTTGACTATTCTACATGTGTTTAAAACACACACACAAAAGGTAACTAGATATTTTAAAAACATATAATGTTTGTTATTTTTTAAAATAATACATGTTAATTTGAAGGGTAATATAGAATAACAAAAAATACAGAAAAACACAGAAGGAAATAAAAATAATCCATAACACTGTTATCAAGATAAATTATTATTAATATTGTGTTTTATTTGTATAGTAACAAATAGTTTTGTTTGTTTGTCTACTACTCCACCTGACTTTTTAAAAAATTATTTTGTTGAAGTCATATTGGCTTGTAACATTGTGTAAATTTCAGGTGTACATTATTATGACTCAATTTCTGAATAGACTGCATCACATTCACTACCAATAGTCTAGTTTTCGTCTGTCGCCATACATATGTGCCCCTTTACCCCTCTTGCCCTCTCCCTACCCCCTTCCCCTCTGGTAACCATGAATCTGTTCTTCTTATCCATGTGTTCATCTTCCACAGATAAGTGAAATCACACAGTGTTGTCTTTTTCTGTCTGGCTTATTTCACTTAGCATAATACCCTTAGTATTCATCTATGTTGTTGCAAATGGAAAAATTTTGTCTTTTTTATGGCTGAGTAGTATTCCATTGTATATATGTGCCACATCTTTATCCATTCGTCCATTGATGGGCACTTGGGTGCTTCCATGTTTTGGCTATTGTGAATAATGCTACTGTGAACATACAGATGCATACATCTCTTTCAATTGTTGATTTCATGTTCTTTGGATAAATACCCAGCAGTGGGATAGCTGGATTGATCATATGGCATTTCTATTTTTAATTTTTTGAGAAATCTCCATACTGTTTTCCATATATGGCCAGCTAATCTTCTACAAAGGAGCCAAGAACATACAATGGAGAAAGGAAAGTCTCTTCAACAAACGGTGTTGGGAAAACTGGACAGTCACGTGCAAAAGAATGAAAGTAGACCATTATCTGACACCATACACAAAAATTAACTCTAAATGGATTAAAAGCTTGAATGTAAGACCTGAAACCATAAAAATCATAGAAGAAAATATAGGCAGTAGAGTGTTTGACATCAGCCTTAGCAGTACCTTTTTGAATACCACGTCTACTCAGGCAAGGGAAATAAAAGAAAAAATAAACAAATGGAACTACATCAGACTAAAAAGCTTCTGCAAGGCAAAGGAAACCAGGAACAAAATGAAAAGACAACCCATGAACTGGGAGAAAATATTTGCAAATCATGTATCTGACAAGGGGTTAATTTCTAAAATATATAAAGAACACAAACAACTCAACAATAAAAAACCAAACAACCCAATCAAAAAATGGTCAAAGGATATGAACAGACATTTTTCCAAAGAAGACATACAAATGGCCAATAGGCACATGAAAAGATGTTCAACCTCAATAATTGTTAGGAAAGTGCAAATGAAAACTGCAATGAGATATCACATTACACCTGTCAGAATTGCTATAATTACCAAGACAAAAAAGTAACAAATGTTGGAGAGGATGTGGAGAAAAGGGAACCTTCATACACGGCTGGTGGGAATGCAAACTGGTGCAGCCACTATGGAAAACAAATATTTTTAATAAAACGGAAATTATTTGATATATAGGACTTTAATTTCTAGTTTTACAAAATTAGCATTTTATTAGGAGAATTTCTCCATAATATTAAGCTTTTTGAAAAGCGAATTTTAGCAGGCATGTCGTTTCTGTGACATGGATATAAGGTAATTTGCGTGGTTATTTCCTCATGTGTTGAACCCTTAGATGATTTCTTTTCTACCCTACTATTTTCTTTTCTCCTTCCCTCTTTCCTTTCTTCCTTCTTCCTCCCTTCCTTCCTTCCCTTCTCTTTCTCTCTTTTTCTTTCTTCTCTCCCTCTCTTTCCCTCCCTCCCTCTTCCTTCTCTCTCTCTCCTTTTTTTTCTTTCTACTCTTATAAATAAAGCTACACTGAACATCACACTACAAGACTTGTGTGTGATTAATTACATGACAAAGCAAAGTCCCAAGGAATTTCTGGGGATTAACGGCCCCTAGGAAAGAGTTCACCATGGGCCAGATCTCCCATCTGGTGATCAAGTCTCTGGGAAATGCCTAGGTATAACATCCTTACTGCTGGATCAACATTTTTTTTTCCTTCCTCAAGAATAATAATTTTTTTCAAGTTAGATTTTTTTCCCAGTGGCAACAGCTTTGTCTTGTTGAGGATGCTCTCATATTCAAGAGAGTTATCTGTTTTTTAGGTGCTGATAAATAAATCCAGACATTGAAGATTTTACGAAACTAATTTAATTGCAATTTAAAAGATACAATCAAAATGGCATTTTCTGTCTAAAGAGTTTGCCTACATTGCTTAGCAATGCTAAATTCTGTATATAGTACAATGTACATGCTTTTCTCAAAAGTAATTTATAGAAATAATTAGGCTTCTTCCTTGGCATTATGTAGTGTGAATTGTGCTGGAATATGTCATCTTATGCGCAGCCATCCACTGGCGTGTAGTTTGCCCAGGCACTAGACAAAGTTTTGAGAGTTCTCTCGTTAATTTGTAACAACATCACCAATCCAGCCAGACTTCGACACAAGTTCTTAAGAATGTGAATAATCACAGAGGGCTTGTGGTTCCAGCATACTTGATTTAGAAAGGATATTTTGTCCAGTTTTATTTTTAAAAATATATTTACGGTACAACATAATACAGTACAATATAATGTGATCTTGTAATGGATATTATTATAAATATAACATACAAACATAAATTATTGTATCTATAGCTCTCGAAAAGTGTTTTTCTTTGATGCATTTTAGACTAGATCTATGCCTCTGTAAGGCCGTGTTGTGCGGCCAATTAATCCATTTCAAAGAGCAAAAGTCCACCTTTTTTCTTACAGCCTCAGCTCTGGTTATACAAAACAATAGAACTTCTCTCCAGTGCTTTCACCAGCAGAGAATAAATATTACCAGGTTATTTTATTCCTTCTCCCCCGTGGCCTTGTCATGAACTTTACCTTGATGCCTCTCATATCCCTGGTGCTGATCCAGAGCCCCTGTGCTCTCCAAACTCATGGACATCCCCTGTGAATTCACCCTCCACTCAGTACAGACGGCCTGGGCACGAATGAGCCGCAAGAGTCTATTCTGAACCACACAAAGTCTCTGTCCTCCAGCGTGTAGATTGCAGTGGAGGAAGATGGTAGCAGGATGTCACACCAACACCTCAGACTCACTCAGTCCAGACCTCAACTTATTATGGCCTTTACCCAGACTTGCTCTTCTCCCTTAGCCTCTATTTCAGTTTTTTGGCACCACCCTTCACCTATTTTTCTATTCTTCTAACAAAACTGTGCCATGCACTTGGCTAGATTCTGGCAGTATGACAGTAAAGAATACAGTCCTTGAGCTGATATTCTGAAAAGATCACAGCAAAAGTGGAGGCTGCTGAGGCATGTCCAGGCAGCTCTGTGTTTAGATAGAAGGGAGGTGAGAGAGCAAGATCCCAGTTCTAGGATTCAGGTGGTTTTCATTTCATGCACAAACTCCAATCAATTAATCGTGGCTGCCCCAAGCTCTGGTTTGAGAAGGCTACATCTAGCTCAAGGCAGAAGACTGTTGTGATCAATTAGTAATGTCTGCCACAGGCAGTAGCTATAGGTATGTGGTCATGCACGCTAAATATTTATAACCCAGATTGTTAACATGGATTTCTTCCTAAAAGAACTAGCGGAAATCACCCCTGGATGTCTGCCTGACCATCAGGGTGGTTGCCTGGGCTTGTTTGTAAGCCACCTGTGTCTCTGCTCCCCCTGGGTGAATAGATCAGAGATCGAGCTTTCCCAAATTGTGGCTGTTGATAAACTGTACTGTGTGTTTTAATATATACGACTAGTGAGTATCTTCATTCTAATTTCTTAGGATAACATACACATTGGTCTTAAATCATATGTGAAAATGGGCTTCCAAAAAGACTCGAAGGCTTACAGATTATGGAATTCTGCCTGACTGAGGATTATAATAATATGGGATTATTATAACGTATACGATATATAATATAACATTTTTATAATACGTATTATACTACCATACATAATGCCCAAAGATTTGGGCAAAAATGGGCACAAAAACGCAAACTTTGTGAGTTAAATGGTACAGAAAAGGCAAAGAATAAATAAAACTTTAAAGGACGTGGCTCTGAGCCCTCGTAGTTTTGTGTTAGATTGCATTAAAGGATCTTTTCATGTTCCTGATCTCCTTAAAATTCAGCTTCTTACTGTTGGTTGCTTAGAGTTTATCCATATTAAATACATTAAAGATGCCATTATATTTCATATTATGTGATTTTCTGGTCAACAGAGGAAGAGGTGTTGGAAAATGAACCCACTAGAAGAGATGAAACACAGTGATGTTTCCCATACCCTCCAGTTTGGTATGGCTTCACTGGGGCTGCAGGCTGACATAGGCATTTCATTTTATTTATTTACTTATTTTTGATTATTTTGTTGAGGTCATATTGGCTTATCACTGTGTAATTTCAGGTGTGCCTTATTATATATCAGTTTCTGTATAGACAGCATTGTGCTCACCACCAACAGTCCAGTTTTTATCCATCATCATACATATATGCCCCTTTACCACTTTCACCCTCTCCCCACCTCCTTCCCGTCTGGTAACCACTAATCGGTGCTCCTTATCCATGTGTTAGTTTATGAGATAGACATTTTAGACCGCCCTTAGCTCACCTGGAAACCCCCGGGAAACAGTTCAGAGCTAGTTTGTTCATAGTAAGGTAGGGCAGGTCTGAGGGTCTCATCCTAAATCTAGCACTTCAGTATTCTACCTCAGTGTCAGCTGCATGCTCTTCCCCGTGAGACTTTTATTTCTTCAAGATCATAGCTGTTGTATTGTATTTCTCTTTTCTATTTTTCCCTATTCATTCCTTTTTTTCTCTAACTTCCCCACTGTGGTTTGGGGGGCACTTATCAATTCCTCAGGGTAACCTCCTATCCATGCACCACAGGAGGGAGGTAGAAGGGCTGACTGAGAATTTAGGAAAGGACCCTGAGCAGGTTGACCAGGCACCTCTGTTTTCAGTCTCTTTGAACTCTGTCTAGAGAGAGCACTGTACAGGTCTGTTCCTCCATGCCTTGCGTTTTACAAGAGCAGATCCCTGTTCCCCAAGGAGAAACTTGGATGAGCTTTATGTCTGTCTAATTCTAGGAAAAGTGTAAAGATGCTGCTTAGCTATACAGAAAAACTATGCTCTCCCAAATCAGCATTATCAGCAATAAACTTAATGTTTTGTACATCATCTGCCTGACCCTGGCCTGTCTCTCAGTTGTTCCTAAATTTTGGCAAGAAAAAATGGAGTGTTTGGTATTAACCTATAAAACTCACATAACTTTCTCATACAGCCTCTCATTTAATGTGTCCTTGAGCCAGTCATTAATTCAGTTCTGTTCTCATGAATGTCCCAGATACTGTGATAATATTGGAGATAAAGAAAACTACAAATGAAAGATGGCCCCTGTCCTCAGTGAGTTCATAGCTTGGCGAGGACACAGACAATTAAAAAAAAAATCAGAGAACCATATGCTAAGGGCTTGGGGAAAGCTAAATTCTGGATGCTCAAAGCATTTTCAATTGTAATGTGGCTACAAATCATCTGGAGACCTTGTTAAAATGCAGATTCTGATTCTGTAGGTTTGGGCAAGGGAGGGGAGATTCTGCATTTCTAATGAGCTCCCAGGCGATGCTTATGCTGTTGGTCTATGGATCACGTGGAGTAGCGAGCAGCAAGGTGACTGACTAGCCTGCACTCCCCAGGAGCCAAATTGCACAGAGAAGGGGCACTTAGTCAGTCCGTTTTGGAAAGGTCAAGGAAGACTTCTCTGAGGAGGGGACCACTAAGCTGAATCTTCCAAGATGACTCATTTGTCAGGAAAGATCTAGAGTAACGGAATGTCCAAAAGTGAAGAACAGTGAAAGGGCATGATGGATTGTTGTTGCTGGTTTTTGAGGAACCATGAAAAACTCCACAAGTGTGAAATAGAGTGTGAATTGGAAAGGGGAGAAAATAAGGGATGGTATCAGTGCTAAGGATGGAGTTTCGACTTGATCCTGCAAGTGATTGAGAACATTAAAGAACTTAAAGGGAATTTTCACAATCTAATTTAAAGTTTTAATAACTTTAAATTTTTTAGAACAGTTTTAGATTTAGAGAAAAATGGAGAGGATATTACAGAGGATTCTCATGTATCCCACACCTATTTTCCCTTATTATTAACATCTTACACTAATATAGCACATTTGTTACAATTAGTGAACCAATATTGATGCATTATCATTTATTAAAATCCATACTTTGTTCATATTTCTTTCACTGGTACCTAATGTCCTTTTTCTGTTCCAGGATCCTACCCAGGATACCACATTAGATTTAGTTGTCATGTCTTCTTAGACAGTTTCTGAGAGTTTGTTTTTGATGACTTTGACAGTTTTGAGGAGTACTGGTCAGGTATTTTGAAAGATACCCCTCTACTGGGATCTGTCTGATGTTTTTACCCTGATAAGACCAGGGTTATTGTTTATTGGGAGAAAAACACAGAAGTAAAGTGCCATTTTCATCACCTCATATTGAGGGCACCTAGTGCCAACATGATTTATGAACGCTGATGTTGAACTTGATCACCTGGCTGAGGTAGTGTTTGTCAGGTTTCTCCACTGTTTCCCATACTGTACTCCTTGGAAGGTAGTTATGATGCACAACTCACACTTAAGGCGTAGAAGTCATGCCCCTCCTCCTTGAGGGAGCAAGACTTACATAAATTACTTGAAAATACTCTGCATGGGAGATTTGTCTCTTCTCTCCATTTATAAATTTATTCAATCATTTATTTATGTCAGTATGGACTAATGAATATTTTATACTTTGTGTTACAATCCAGTACTATCTTATTTATTTTGTTGCTCAAATTTTCCAGCTTTGTTTATTGGGAACTCTTTCAGTGGCACCTGTGTCCCTTTGACATAACCCATCAGGTGGGGTTTTTCTTTTAGTACTTTCTCACTATCTGGGACTACAAGAAGCTCCAGGCTTATCTGTAGTTTTCTTGCCCAGGTCCTAGAGTCAGCCATTTCTCTAAGGAGCTCTGATTCCTTTTACTAGAGGATGGTATCAGACACCAAGATTAGGTTCTAGGTGCACTCATCGCTACTGGGGTGTTGTTTCTTCAAGGCTCTCTCAGCTGATAGAACAAGGAAATACCTGGGTATATACTAGCCTTCATATATACACATATCTATAAATATTTCTATAGGTAACTATTTGTATCTGTATTAGGCTAAATATAAGTTTATACTGATGTCTCCATCCCTAATTCAGTACCACGTGGATCATTCTAGTCTCCTCCCTGTGCTTATCTGTAAGTTCTCAGCCCTCGAGTGAGAAACCTGCTTCCCACTGCTGCCAGTCTTTTACTTATTTGCTCAATTCCAGTGTGTGTGTATAGCAATAACAACATTGTTAACCCATACCCCGTGGAAAACAACTTTTTCAACTAGAGCACAGTGTTTATCTGTAGTTCCTTTTTCCTTCAGTCTTCAGACTCTTCTCACTTCCAAAGCTACTTAGTTCAGCACCTTTTCCCCTCACCCCCTTTTTTGAGCTTGTTTCATACATTTGTAATACATTTAGATTCTCTTGTCACAGTCTGCATTTCTTATTGGGATATCCCAAACTTCCAAATGATCTTTTAAAATTTGCAGACACTGTTTCACTCTTCGTCCTGTAAAATTCTATGGATTTTGACAAATGCATAATGTCATGTATTTACCATTACAGTATCATACAGAATAGTTTTATTTCCCTAAAAATCTCTTGTATGTCATCCATTCATTCTTCCCACCCTCTCCCTAAGCTCCTGGCAACCACTGATCATTTTATAGTCTTTATAGTTTTGCCTTTTCTAGAATGTCATATAGTTGGAATCATACAGTATGTAGCCTTTTCAGACTGGCTTCTTTCACTCAGCAATATGCATTTAAAGTCACCGCTTGTCTTTCGTAGTTTGATAACTCATTTATTTTTATTGCTGAATAATATTCCACTCTATGGATGTACCACCATTTATTTATCCATTCACCTATTGAAGAATATCTTGGTTGCTTCCAGCTTTTGGTGATTATGAATAAAGCTGCTAAAAATATTCACATGTAAGTTTTTGCGTGGACATAAGTTTTCCAGTCACTGGGGTAAGTACCTAGGAGCACAAGTGCTGGATCATACGGTAAGACTATCTTTAGCTTTGTAAGAAGCTGCCAAACTGCCTTCCATAGTGGTGGTACCATTTTGCATTCCCACCGCAATGAATGAGAGTTCCTATTGGTCTGCATCCTTGCCAGCATTCATTCAGCATTGCTAGCTTTTTTGGTTATAGATATTATAATAGATGTGTAGTAGTAGCTCCTTATTTTAATTTCCATTTCCCTAATGAGAAAAGATGTTG
The DNA here is from genome assembly GCF_021613505.1 of Equus quagga. Taxonomy (NCBI): domain Eukaryota; kingdom Metazoa; phylum Chordata; class Mammalia; order Perissodactyla; family Equidae; genus Equus; species Equus quagga. Next base: position 113,308,411 of record NC_060275.1, read on the forward strand.
AACATCTGTACATATGCTTACTTGCCATCTGTATATCTTCTTTGGTAAGGTGTCTGTTCAGGCCTTTGCTCATTTTTTAATTGGGTTGTTCCTTCTGTTATATTTCAGATAATAGCCCTTTATCAGATATGTCTTTTGTAAATATTTTCTTCCAGTCTGTGGCTTATATTTTTATTCTCTTAACTGTATCTTTCATAAATCCAAAGTTTTAAATTTTAATAAAGTTTATTTTATCTACTTTTTCTTTCATGTTTTGTACTGTTAGTGTCATACCTGAATACTCATTGCCAAACCCAATGTCACATATTTTCTTCTATGTTTTCTTCTAGATGTTTTATAGCATGCATTTTATATTTAGGTTTATGATTCATTTGTGTTAATTTTTGTGAAAGATGTGAGGTCTGTGTCTAAATTCATTTTTCTACATATGGATGCCCAATTGTACTAGTATCATTTATCAAAAATCCTATCCTTTCTCTGTTAAATTGTCTTTTCTCCTTTGTCAAAGATCAGTTAATGATATTTGTGTGGGTCTATTTCCAGGTTCTCTATGCTGTTCCATTGGTCTATGTGTCTATGTGGCTATTCTCTCACTACTCTGTTTGATCACTGTCGCTTTATAGTAAGTCCTGAAGTCAGATAGCGTCAGTCCTCCTACTTTTCCCTTCTTCTGCAGTATTGCACTGGTTATTCTCCATCTTTAGTCTTTCCGTATAAACTTTAGAATCGGTTTGTTGATATCCACAAAATAGCTTGCTGTAATTTTGGTTGGGATTGTGTTGAATCTAAATATCAAGTTAAGAAATATGTAAACCTTAACAATATTGAATTGTATAATCTGTGAACATGCACTCTTTCTCCATTTCTTTACAGATTCTTTTATTTCTCTCATCAGAGTTTTGTAGTGTTCTATATATTGATCCAATACATATTTTGCTAGATGTATGCCTAAATATTTCACTTTTTGGTGGTATTATCAATGAAATTTTTAAAAAATTTAAATTCCAAGTTATTTGTTGATGGTATGTAGGACAATAATTGACTTTTGAACATTAGCCTTGTGTCCTGCAACTTTGCTATAATCACTAATTAGTTCCAGGAGTATATTTGCTGATTTTTTGGGGGACTTTCTACACAGAAAATCACATCATCCATGAACAAAGACAGTTTTATTTCTTCCTTCCAAATATGCACACCATTTATTCCTTTTCTTGTCTTCTTGTACTAGCTAGATTTTCCAATGTGATGTTGAATAGGAATGATGACAGAGGATGTCTGTACGTTATTCCCATAATTTAATTTTTAAAAGATGAATTTCTGGGTTACATGAGAAAAGGAGTAGAAGTGGGAAAGGAGACAGTATTGCTGTAGACTAGTTAAGAAATGACTTTCAAAACTGGGGAAGGGAAAACTTAAAGGAGAAGATGGATTCAAGAGAAATGACAAATCTGTAGAATCTGATGACTATCGGATGAGGCAGTGAGGTGGCACCATTCATCAGGAGAGGAAACTCTTAGAAATGTTAAGAATCATTCTGAATGCGTTTATTTATATTGAACTCACTTAACGTTCATGTATCTCTGTGAGGTAGATACTATTATTATTCTCAAATTGTGTATGAGGATCAGAGACATGGAGAAGTCAAGTAACTTATTTAAAGTTACCTAGTTGTGTGCTAGAGACTAGATTTAAACCCACACTATCTGGCCCCAGGATCAATGCTCCTAATTATATATCTTTCTTACCTGTATGCTATCCTAGATGACAATTAATTCAGTTTTGGGCATATGGTGTTCTAGGAACATGTGGGATGTTGAAGTGGAAATGTACTTCAGAAACTTATTTGTTTCTTAAGCTATGTTATTGGCACACAATTGGTTATTATAGCATTCTTCATACCTTTTTGAATATCTGAAGTGTTTTACGATAGAATATTCTATTCAACATTTCATGGTTTTAAAGCATTGGCTTGACACTCCAGTAGGGCCTGACATAGCTTTCATGTAAACACCATTATTGGGACTTCTCCATAGTTTTGTTATATATACGTTTACTCTCAATCTCAGATCAGCATTGAACACTAGGGAAGAAAACCACCCAGATGCCAGAAACTTTGAGGAGCATACTGCTGGTGTCATCCTCTGTGAAGGACCAGCTCTCCTCAGAACTGTATGAAGAAATCCCAGCAGAATCTTCTAACATCCCCTATGTTGGGCAGACAGGCTGGAGGTGAGGGCTGGCCATGAGTAGCAGGTGGGAGCACAAGTATCATATGATGATTTTATAGAATTTATTAGTGTAGAAAATTGTAAAGTATATAAAAGCATAAATAAGCACACAAATAAGAAAAAGAAATCATAATGCCTATGCAGTTAACATTTATTGTATCTCCTTCCAATCTCTTTCTCCTGCTTGTATATTTAAATTATTAGCATATTAATTTACTTTTTTAAGCATAAACTTTTAAAGCAGAGACTATACTTGTGTATATTTGAAATATGTGTTTCCAGTTTCTAACAAATACCACGCACACGGTAGATATCCATTAAATATTTATAGGAAAAAAATGGACTCCGGAGATCAATACAAATGTTTCATATCTCATGTACTTTTATTTTAAAACATATCTGTTATCCACATACAATGATCCTTTTTAGTCATTTTTTAAAATTATGCCTTAATGTTGGCTTTTAAATTAATATTGCTATTCCTACTTTTCTTTGTTTGATTTTATTTGCCTTATATATTTTGCCAATCATTTTATTTTTAAATCATGTATTATTTTATTTCAGGTGTGTGTCTCTTTGAATATTTACAGTAGAATTTGCTTTATGACTGTGAATCCTTTGTTTGTAATTGAGTTCAACTCATGTTTATTATTGTTGTAACTGATATGTTACACCTTACTTCTACATTCTTGGTTTTCCTTTTTTCCCCCTATCATCTGCTGATCTAGATATTATTTCCTATTTTTTTACCATCTAGTGATCTGAGGATGCACAACTTATTTTTATTCTGCTTTTATTTAGTGTTAAGGTTTTATCAGTATACTTACACTGTAACTATGCTAGTATGCAAATATAAAGTATAATTTCATTGGGTAAAATCTGCTTTTTTCTAAACATCAGTGCCAAGAAAGAAATAGTTCTTACTATTCTCTCAATCATCTGATAAATTACTGGGTGCTGTCTCATTGACAAAGACACTTATCCCTCCCAGGTATGATGAACATTAATGAAGATATTTTGTTAGATATTAAGAGCAGCTTCAATAGCTGTGGCCACCTAGGGGACATGGCATTTTAGGGCACATGCAAGCTTTGTAGATACCTTCATAGTATACAGCAGTCTCCACAACGGATGACACCTGTTGACATGTCAGCTATGACACCACGGTTATGTCAAGGGTCCTTCAATCACAGTGATTGTTTCACCTATTTCTTTTCTTTTTTTTCTTTTTTTTTTTTGAGGAAGATTAGCTCTGAGCTAACTACTGCCAGTCCTCCTCTTTTTGCTGAGGAAGCCTGGCCCTGAGCTAACATCCGTGCCCATCTTCCTCTACTTTATACATGGGACACCTACCACAGCATGGCGTGCCAAGCAGTGCCGTGTCCACACCCGGAATCCGAACCGGCAAACCCCAGGCCACTGAGAAGCGGAGCGTGTGAACTTAACCGGTGTGCCACCGGGCCGGCCCCTCACCTATTTCTTAATTATGTTATGATTTTGCTTTCAGTCTGAGCAGCTGCTTCAATAAATAGAACTCTCTCCAAATCCTTTTCAAAAACAAAGCCTTTTTTAAAAACAGAAAAATCTCTTTATGATTATTTTTCCACCTAAGGACCTATCTGGAAATAGGCAACCTCAAAAAAAATTATAATATCCCCTTTACATAATTTTCTTGAATCCATTTCAACTCCCCAATTAATTAGTGAGCATCTAATGCGCATAAACCCTAGTCCTTCCCCAACAAGTGGGTTGAAACTTGGTGAGGATACATCTTACACTATTAGATCAAAAGTAGGTGGTGTTATAATCACAAATTTTTTGGCTTTTTAAATGTTATGATTATCATGGTGCAATAAAATGGGGACAATGACTTCTCAACTGCTGTCCTCTCTCTCACCTTACATCTATTTATTTATTTTAATTTAAAATGACTTCTATGATGCTTACCATACGCCAGGCAGTGTTCTCCACCCTTTACAAATATTGTCATTAAATTTTTACAACAACTCTAGAGGCAGATGTTGATATGACACCTGCTCTACAATGAGGGGACTGAGGATTGGATCCCAGACAGGGATGCTCAGAGTGTACAGTCTTAGACATTACGCTCTACCATCACAGCAGCATCCTCAGATTTCATGTTTATACTTCCATAGCTCAGGTTTAGGTTAAGGTGAGTCTTAGAGAGGAAGCAGGACTGAGGACAGAGACTAAAGCAGATATGGGATTACAGCCCTGGTCTGTCCCTTACTAGTTGTGGAAACTATGGGTATGTAGAATTATGGCTCTAAGAACATTCTACACCCTAATCCCCACGACTGTAAAAGTGAGATACTACACCCATGAATATGTTACCTTACACGGCAAAAGGGACTTTGAGATGTAATTAGGGTTACTAATCAGTTGACTTTAAAATAAAGAGATCATCCAGGAGGGACCAGTGTAACCACAGCATCCCTTAAAAGCAGAGGCAGGAGAGGAAGTCAAAGAGATTGAAAGCACTAGAAGTATCCCATGTGCCCTTGCTGGCACGAAGATGGCAGAGGCCATGTGTCAAGGACACGGGGACCTCAGTCCTACAACCACAAGGAACTGAATTCTGCCAACAATAAGCATGAGCTTGGAAGAAGATTCTTCCACAGAACCTCCTGAAAGGAACACAGCCTGGTCAATCCCCTGATTTTAACCTAGTAAGTTCCTGAGCAGAGTAACCAGTCATGCTGTGTCAGACTTTCAACCAAAGAACTGTGAGATAATAAATTGGTGTTTTAAGTCTCTAAGTTTGTGGAACTTTGTTACTCAGCAGTAGTACACTAACACAATGACCTCAGACAAGTTCCTGAATCCGGCTGAGTTTGTTTCCTCATCTTTAAAGGGAGGCTAATGGTAGGTGGGATCCTTGAAGATTAAATGAAGTCATTATATGACAGTCTGCCATAGTGCCTGGAACTTAGTAAGAGTTCAATAAATGTGACCACATTTCACAGGTATAAAAAACACATTGTAAGAGTGAAGAGTGAATCAGAGCAACTCTGAATGAGGCAAGCAGCCCTGTAACTGAACTTCAGGGAATAGTCTGAATTTTGACAGACAATCAAGATTAAAATTCAACTAGTAAAGAATTGAGTGGAGAAAAGTCCACAGTTTACCCAAATCTATCGCATGTTGCATAGAAGTATGAATTTGCATTTTAATAGGCGGAAGAAAATTGCTGATCTCAGATTGTGGCATCTTCTAGAGGCAACTTTCAATGCTGGAAAATAAAACAGGGAGCAGGAAAAAAAAGGGAACTCAGTATAGAATATACACAGTGGTTTATAGCCCATATGTTCATAGAGCTGACTAGCAGGGGCAGGACCCACATAGGACTTGTTTTTATTTCAACTCTGTACCATTCACTCTGTATGTGCAACTGAGAGCTGAAATGCTTCTGTGTAAAGCACACAACTGCACCTAAAGGCGAGCATCAATAGACTGAGGGGGAACCGGGAAGTGACACTGAGGGAGTTCCCAGCAAAGGACTCCTGAGGCCTCACAACTTCTGCTCAACCCTTGTGCTGCTTTCAGACCACCATGGGAAGCCAGCATCCACAGGGAGTGACCCTGTGCAGAAGGAGACCTGGCTGATGGCCAGCATCCACCTCCAGGCATGCAAATAGCCCCACCTTGGACCATTCAGCCCTGGTCGGGCCACCAGATGACTTTACTACGTAAGTGACCCCAGACGAATCCGGGGAAGAACTGCCAGCTGAGCCCGGTCCAAACTGCTGACCCATAGTGCCATGAGCGAATAAAGCTTTGTTGTTTTGAACCACTAAGTTTGTGTGGTTTGTGTGTGGCAATGGATAACAAATACAGCATAAACTACCTTGTCCTGATTAACATATGTGTGTGTGAGTGTAGTTGCGCACATCTGTTTAATACAAATATATCAATGTGTGTATGTACAGTGTGTGTATAATATATATATACATATACGCAGACATTGATAATATATTTATCAAAATAATTTTTATGAGCTGACTGGGTCGAGAATGTGATCCAGTTTTTATTTTATAAACAGAGAAGTTCAGATGTTCACTGAAATTTCCCTCATTTCTATCAAGATAATTTTAGCAGATGGCTAGATTAAAGCAGTCCTAAAAAATGGACTTGAGGAAATCATTCTCTAATAGCTGATTCTTCTCTAGACAAATGATATTAAAACCAGATTGTGAGGTTAGAAGATCAGTATCTCTGTTTTTCCCTCTTCGTCCTGACGCATTCCAGAATACACTCTGCAGTCATTGCCAGACGTGATTGAGACCACCTTCAGGGTCAGAAAAGATAGCATCCATTCGCCTCATGGAGTTTAGGATTACATCACTCTTAACTGACGCCGCTGTGATAGTCAGGCTGGACTCATTGGGCTAAAATGCAGGATGGAAACCTACTGATGCTTTTAATATAGAAGGTTTGGCATAAAAAGTTATAGAAACCTTCTAAATTATTTCATCTGAGGAAGAGGGCTGCTTTACAAGAAGGAATCAGAGTTCAGAGTGATTAGAGTCTAGGAAGAATCAGATTGGTTAAAATGGAAAAATTTTAATTAAAAAGGAAACTTGCATGAAACTTGTATGTATTAGTTTTCTATTGCTGCCATAGCAAATGACCACAAACTAAGTGGATTCAAATGACACACATTTATTATCATCCAGTTCTGGAGGCCAGAAGTCCAGCATGGTCTCACTGGGCTACAATCCAGGCACCAACAGGTTGAGTTCTTTTCTGGAGGCACAAAGGGAGAAGCTGTTCCCATGCTCGTTCAGTCATTGGCATCACTCAGTTCATTGTGGTTGCAGGACTGAGGTCCCCATTTCCAGGCTGGCCGTCATCTGGGACCTGCCCTTGCCTCCTAGGGACTTGTCTCAGATCCTCATACATTGTCCCTACCTCTCCATCCTTCTCTTGCTGCTGTCTTTCTGATTCACTCCCCTGCCTTCCTCTTCCAACTCTAAGAACTCATGAAATTAGTTTGCTCCCACTCCAGTAATCAGGGTAATTTTCCCATCTCAAAATACATTACCTTAATTGTGCCTGTAAAGTCCCTTTTGCCATGTAAGGTGACATATTCACAGCTTGCAGGGATCAGGATGTAGACATCTCAGGACCTGTCATTCTGCCCCCTCTCCCCCCACAGCCTACAGGGAGGCTAGGATCATTAGAGGTATAGGTCTCAAGGATCTCGTGATCACTGGGTCTCACTTCCCAGGCTGGGCAGTTTGGGGTGTGAGCTCAAGGAGGGAGCACACTGGAAAATCTGTGTACCTGGGTGATTGCTAGGGCATGTCCTATGTGAGAAAGTATGAAGTTCATATTTAGGCCTTATATTTTTGTCAGTTTGTTTAGAAATATTTCACACTTTTCCATAATACCTTTTATTTATTCTTAAAAAGTATTTTTAACCACCTCATCCTATTTAGGAACTCCTTCATAGATGAAGGCCTAGTGTTCATTTCCCAGCCTTGAGAGATCCACTCCTGAATTGGGGGCTCAGGGGGATCTGAGTCATGAAGTTTGAGTCTCTTCACTGTAGAGGGAGGCGGCCTGAAGGATGTCACACAGCCTCCTTTCCTGACTCTGTGGGGAATGGGCCTGACCCAGAGACATTCTCCTCTTTCACGATGAGCATAGGTGATTAGAGAGGGCTAACAGCAAGGATTCATTCCAGGCTATGTTTTGGATCTCATTCAGAGGCGGGCTGGTATAAAAGGGACTCCAGCAATAAAGCCAAGCTCTTCTTTCTATTGGGCCTGACCCCTCATGACCCAACACAAGTGTTTATCTAATAGCTGTGGGACCGTCATGAGGTATGTGCCCACCCCCCAATTTCTCATACATAAGATAGACCTGACTAGGGAACCGAGTGATGTCATGTGCTTGTGTCCACTGGCCACCAGCTGGGCAGCTCATATGGATGGAAGACCTCAGGGTAGGAGGGAACAGCTCCCCAGTAGCGCTCTGGGCTGACTGTTCTAAGTGGTGGAAGGTTAAGCCTGGGCTCTTGTATTAAACGTCTCTGTCCTCCGTCCTAGAGGGCAGCTAGGCTAGGTCTTGAGTGTTAGACATAATTAGGGGTGTCATGGTGGCCTTTCTGAAGCCAACCTCCCTAATTGCAGTCGCGGTGTCTTTCGTGAGAAGGATGCTCCCAGTTTCCTAGGGCAGGAGTCCAGGAGGTCCCTGTGCTCCCTTGTGGTCACATGGGTCTGGGCTCAGTTGTCCACTTTGAGAGTCCAGGGACTGCTTCTATCAGTTATCATGAAGATTATCAAACTTTGGGGGGTTTGAGCCACGCAGGGAAATTAATAACAGACAGATTTATTAAATCTGAATGCCGATTTGCTAATTTGCCACAGGGGATAGACTGTGCAGGCGTAAGGATGCTTGTATCCAAGGCAACCTCTCCTGGAGAAGCAGCCGTAGCCGGCGGCCGAGAGAGCGGGAGGATTCCGTGGGACGCTGTGTTTACAGCGTGTGTCTGAAAACGAGGCTCTGGTGGTTAGAAGACCGTGTTGTGTTGTTATGGTGGGGTTTGCAGTAAATGATCCTCCTCGGTTTCCATTGCTCCAGACTCCCAGCAGGCTTGTCACGAGAAGGCATTGCCTCATACTCGCTGCAATGTAGTTGAATAAGTAACAGTTTTTAAATTGGATTATCAAGCCACTTTGCTACCAATTATTTCTATATCAATAGCAGGTCATTTGGGGTAAATTAATTTGATCCGTGAGTAATTCACCCATTATTGATTGTTTACTAGATTTAATTCCAGGAAGTAAGTGGCGCACTTCATTGCAACGCTTACAGTGTCTGCAGTGCTGGATCTCAGACCAGCAGCGTTAGCGCGACCCGTGAGTTTGACGGATCTGCACGTTCATGGTCTGCTGAATCAGACTCTCTGAGGGCAGAGTCCAGGAAATGGTCTTAATGAATCTTCTGGGGGATTCTTCTGTGCACAAAAGTGTGAGAACCATGGCTATAAGGGTTAAGAGCATGGATTTAAGAACCAGACTGCCTGGGTTTGTGTTTGGGTATTCTACTGCAGGCTGAATACCCTTGGGAAAATTACTTAACCTCTCTGAGACTCAGGTTTCTCCTCCATAAAATGGGCTTAATACTGACTCTTGCTTTGCAGGGTTGTTGTGAGGATTAACTGAGTCATCACATGCAAAGTGTGTTCTGAACAGCACAGGACAAAGAGGAAGCACGTTCTGAGCGTTTGCTATTATTATTACTTTCACTTCAGGGATGATGGAGTGAGAATATTGGAGGTGTCTGCTTCATTTTCTCCGATTGAATAGCATCTGAATAGCAGTGAGATGAAGGCAAAGGAGCCCAGGACGCAGCCCCAGGAAGATGGGGCTTGCATCTCGGCCTCTCATCTGTTCCAAGGGCCTTGACTGGATCACTGGATTTATCTGACCCTGCTTTCCTCATCTCCGCAGGCCTGTGGTGTTTAAGATCACTTTCGTCTGCGAAACTCCGTTTCTAAACGTCATCCCAGTCTCTTGTGCTGCTAGGGCCGCATCAGGAGGAGAGGCATAGGCCGATGCTCAGAGCAGACAGAAGAGAAATATTTGTAGTCAAAACAAATGGAACTTTTAAGAAAAGAGTGGATCTCAGCCAATCGCTTTTGAGTTCAGTCCTGAGTAGACTGGAACTTCAAGGTGAAGCCCACCTATTTCAAGGTAACAGAGCTCCCAAAGCACAAGGTTAATGCTTTTGGTTCTTTAAAATTACACAAATGAATCATGTTACGTGAAATGAAATTTAAAAACACCAGATTAGCAAAAGGAAAAAGTCTCCCAAAATTTTGTTGCACGGGAAAACAGCAATTAATTTTTTAGATGTATGTTTCTACAAGTTTTTCTGTATATATATTTTAAATTAAGATTGGATTATACTGTAATTCTCTTTTTAACTGGCTTTTAAAGCAACATGTTATGAATGAGTTTTTAATATCAATAATTGTAGGTTATCATATATCACTATTATTGAATTATATTTCATTGTAACTCATGATTTACTTAATTATTCCTTTAGGTATCTTTAAAATATTTTTTTCCACCTTGTAACCAATGACCAATGAGATCTCACGTACAAACCTTTATGGACAGTTGTCTGATAATTGCCTTAGAGCACGTTCTTAAAGGCTGAATGTCTAGATCAAGAGGGTAAAGCATTTTGACAGTTTCTATTAAATGTTGCCAAATTACCTTTCAGAAAAGTTATACCTGTTTATGCTTCCACCAGTAGTGGGTAAAAGTGATACAATTTAAAATTGCCAACACTGGATATTTTTCTTCATATCAACTTTTCCCAATTTAAAATTGCTATCTCACTCAATAAAATATTCAGGGAAGATTTATTGAGCACCCACATGTCCCGGGCTCTGTGCTGGGCACTCGGGCTCCAGCATCGTCCTTGCAGGACTCATGATGGTGACTGTCGGAGGAGAACTGCGTATAACTGATGTAGGATGAGTGCTCTGCTAGGGAACATGGGTGGCACAGCGTTGCAGAGCAGGGGCTCCTAATCAGAACTGAGTGTCAGGGGACACTACCAGAGAAGCGGCATCTGAATTGAGAACTTAAGGCTCTCCGTGTCTTGAGTTACCCAGACATGGAGTCGGGGAAATGGTCCTGGAAAAAGAATGGAAACCCCAGTGGCAGGAGAAAGTAGGGCAAGGTCAGGACAAGGCATGTAGCTATTTTCATCTGTATTGCCTTGAGGTCTAGACAAGTTGACCATTTTAAGTGATCATTGGTCGTATATATATTTTTCTTGTGAGCTGTTTATTCATACCCTTTGCCTATTTATCTATCCAAGAGTTTGGTATATTTTGCTTTTCAATTTCTAAGAACCTTTTCACACGAGAGGTATATTAACCCTTGGTCAATCACACATTGAAAATTGTGTTTAGGGCCTGCATACTTCTTTAATAAATTTATTATTTTAAAATCTTTGTTCGTTTTTCTTTTGAGATGTTCAGTGGGTTTCTTTTTTCATCTTTTTAGTTTTGAGATTTCTTTCCAAAAAAAGGATATTAACTCAGTCTCTTAAACATAGTGATTTTTTTCTGGTTATTCATCTTTTAATAATATTTATGTTCTTTTGATACGACAGAAATTTAAATTAAGTAGTTACATTGTCAACTTTTCTTTTAAATATTAAACCCTCCTCTACTTAATAACTTTGTTTATTATAAGATATAATTATAAGATATACTTGTCCTATGATAAGGATTGTAGTTTGATGAGTGTTGACATATCTAGGCACCATGTAACAACCACTAGATGTGGATTGTGTCTCTCATCCCAGAAAGTGCCCTCATGTCCTGTTCTGGTCAATTTTCTCCACAAACTGTGCCCTGACCACAGACCACCACTGTTCTGGTTTCTATCACCATGGACTCATGTTGCTTATTCTAGAATGTCACATAAATGCAATCACACAGCGTGTACTTTTTGTGTTTATCCCTTTACACTCAACATAATGCTTTGATATTCATCCATGTCATTGCATGTAGCAGTAGTTTGTTCCTTTTAACTCTCAATGGTAACCCATTGCATGACTATACTTCATTGCACTGATCCATTCACTCAAATGTCTCTTGGTGGACATTTGGTTTCTTTCATATTTCTGGCTGTTATGAATAAAGCTGCTATGAACATTCTTTGTACAAGTCTTTTTGTGGACATATGCTTCATTTCTCTTGGGTAAACAGACAGGAGTGAAATTGCTGGATCATAGACTATGTGTATGTTTAACTTTATAATAAGCTGACAAACTACTTTCCAGAGTAGTCATATCATTTTCACTCCCACCAGCAAGACATAAGAGTTCCAGTTGTTCCACATTTTCACCAACATGTTTCATCTTTAATTAATTTCTGTGTAAGTCCTGAGACAATGGGACAACTTTATCTCTCCCTGGGGGATTAGCCACTTATCTCAACAATAATTCATCAAATAGTCCAGAATGTCTCCATTGCTTTAAATACCAAAATGGTTTTATATACACTTTTCTTTTTTTAGACTATTTATTTATTCCCCTGGTTTTTCTGAGGCCAGTAGCACTCAGTTTTAGTCATTATTGTTTCATAATATATTTCAATATCTGATAGTGAAAGTCATTCCTCTTTACTCTTTTTTTTAATTCCAAAAGATTTCCAGCTATTCTTATATATTTAATCTTGCTTGAACCCTGAGATTATTCTCCTAAAAATTTGATTTTTATAGTCAAAGAATGATGGAAGGATTGAGAATAAAACTGAGATTTTTTCCAACCTTTTGTAAATTTTTGCCCAAGAGAATAACAACCACAAATATTATGGTTTTTAAAAGCATTGATATTATTCTTACACAGAAAATGCAGGAAGAGTTGATGTAAAAATTCCAAAGCTAGCTGAAGTTCAGGAGCTCTTTTAATTAGAGCTTCAGGCATCATGGAAATTCCCACAGAAGGTAATTTGAAAAGTTCTTAACTTCCTGGGATCTATTTTTGGAGGGAAATTTACATTTCTTGTTAATTCGCTCCAGATATGGTTACAATAATCTCTAGGTTTGCCACCCAAAGGACCTAGCTGAGCTGTCAAACTCAGACCTCGGCCAGACATGGCTAAGTCACCCACTGATGGCACAAGTTTGTCACAGGGAGATCATTTCTACTAACTGCAAAGCTGACTGCAACCTTACCTTCATGCTCAGAAATCACCATATAACCACAAAGCTGGGTTTTAAGAGAAAGTGTGGTTGTGGCTCATATTAAGGAAAAAACAGTGACTTTTGGCTATTTGGGAATCGTTCTTAGTTTGGGACTAATTTTCAGAGACATTGATTAAAATTTAAGATAGTGATTGATGCAATATTGTGCAGTTTCTTTTCTTAACTTGTGCTTGAGGTTAAGATCCCAGGAAATTCAAACAGAAAATAAAGAGAGTTGGTGAGGCTGTGGGGAATTTGGGACCCTTGTGCCGTGTCGGTTGGAATGTTAAATGGTACAGCTGCTGTGAAAAACAGTATGGCTGTTCCTCAAAAACTTAAAAATAGAACTACTATATGATCCAGCAATTCCGCTTCTGGATATATATCTAAAAGAATTAAAAGTAGAATCTCAAAGAGTTATCTGTACACCCACGTTCATTGTAGCATTATTCACAATAGCCAAAAGGTGGGCAACCCAAGTGTCCATCGACAGATGCATGGATAAACAAAATGTGGTCTATACACATGACAGAATATCATTCAGCCTCAAAAAGGAAGAAAATTACAACAAATACTACAACATGGACGAATCTGGAAGACATTATGCTAAGTGAAATAAGCCAGTCACAAAAAGACAAATACTGTATGAGATACAAATACGTAGTACTTAGAGTACTCAAATCCACGGGGACAGAAAATAGAGTGGTGGCTTCCAGAGGCTGAGAGGGAGTGAGGATGGTGAGTTTTTGTTTAACAAGGACAGAGTTTCAGTTTTGCAAGATGAAAAAAGTTCTGGAGACGGATGGTGGTAACGGTTGCACAACAAGGTGAATGTACTTATTGCCACTGAATGGTGCACTTAAAAATGGTTAAAGTGGTAGCTTTTATGTTATGGATATTTTAACACAGTTAAGATACATTTTTTAAAAAGTAAATGAGACAAAAAAGATCCTGGGAAATTCTGACTCTGAGAAAACCATTACGGGTCATTATATTAGTCAAAGGACTTTGTGAAACAAACAATCCCCAAATTTGGACGGCTCAATGTGATAAAAGTTTATTTCTCACTCATATTTCAGTCCACTGTGGGTTTGGTGAGGGCAGGTAGGGTGGGATGTCTACTCCATGCAATGATTCAGGAACCACATCCTTCCATCTTGTAACCCTGTCATCCTCTAGCTCCTTAGAGTGCTGTCTATACAGCCAGGAGAAGAGGAAGAGGGTGAGGACAGTGCTTGGGTAGTTTTTATGAGCTGGGCCTCAGAGTGGCACACATCAGTCCTGGTCATGTTCTGCTGACTGGAACTCTGTCACAGAGACACACCTTACACAAGGGACACTGGGAAATGTAGTCCAGCAGTGTGTCCAGGAGGAAGAGGGAGGTCTCAGATATTTGTGAGAACTGTGGGTCTCTGCTACAGTCGAGTGCCACTAGAAGGGCATATGTGGTAAACATCTTGATGGGAATGAGATCAGCAATATTCCTAGTAGTCAGAATCTTGTAGGAAAGATATTTCACATCGGGACCAGAGAGATATTATGTCTACGTGACTGGTCCCACCTCCTTAGCATGATAATATATAGTCATGTGAATATACATAGAATTATTTCAGTTAATCCACATTTTGATCTGAAAATAGATTGTTTCACCAACAGACTGCCAAATTTCCTCCTGACATTCAGGTGAAGAGTGATTCTTATGGCGATAGTCATTACTAAGATCTTATCAAGTTCATAGATGGGCTAGTGTAGAAAGTCGATTAGCACCACCGGTACAGATGGGAATACGGAAATCCAGCAGCTAGGGGCTCATTGCCAGGTTCTAGACGCCTTTCTCCTCCTAGACGCTCTGGCACTGCAGTGGAGTGGGAGTGGATGGAGGAGCTTGGGAGGTCTACCGAGTCCCAGCGTAGCTTCAGTGAGTCGTAAGTTGGCTTCTGGCCTCTGGAATGTTCTTCATTCTCAATTCCTCACCAGGACTGCTTAAGAAAGATCTATATCTACACAGAGCTGGAGCTGCACTCACTCAAATGGAATGAGCTATAAATTCACCTGTGTTGAAATTATACATATATTCATAAAACTTTGGTTTTGGGTTATAATGTTTAAAAAATGAAGCCTTTGAAATCTGTTACAGATTTTTCCATTAAATATGCCTACGCTAACATGAAAAATCTTCATGAATGTGAATCATTTCCAAATTTATCTTGTTTGTCAGGTCAAAATTTAGCATATCAGGTGATTTTAAGTAATACTCATGCTATTAAGTTATTTCATGTTTTTCTGCTGGAAATTCTTTCATTGCCTATTTCTGGTTTGGCTATCTTTCCCCAAACAAGATCTTATCTCCCTCCATACCGGTACCTATTTGGACAATTATTGACCCCATTATTTAAAACAGAAGTCTCTGAACAGACTTACGTTGGTTAAACTTAATAGCTACATTGAGGATTGATTCAGTGACATACATGAAACTGGTGACATAGTCCCTCCCGCAGGTTTCCAGCTTGATCATCTTGAGAACATTAGTCTGGTAGAGTCTGATGATAAAGAATGTTCAGTTTTTCCATTTGGGATTCCTCCATACCACAGCACAGCACAGTCTTTGATACTTTTCATACTCTGAGTCTGACAGAAGCACATAGAAGTAGTCCTGATATTTCTTAAGTGTTCAAAACAATAGCTATTATAAGAATTATTTGCCAGCCAATCTGCTGGCTGCCCTCTCTCTAGAAAACCTTTCCACAATGTCATTGATGAACAGACGTATTTTTTTTTTTTTAAGATTTTATTTTTTTTCCTTTTTCTCCCCAAACGCCCCGGTACATAGTTGTGTATTCTTCGTTGTGGGTCCTTCTAGTCGTGGCATGCGGGACGCTGCCCCAGCGTGGTCTGATGAGCAGTGCCATGTCCGCGCCCAGGATTCGAACCAACGAAACACCGGGCTGCCTGCAGCAGAGCGCCTGAACCTAACCACTCAGCCACGGGGCCAGCCCCTGAACAGATGTATTTTTATTTTAAACATTTAATTATATGTTCATTCAATAAAGATTTTTGAGTATCTACTGTGTACCAAGCACTATCTAGTTATTGGGGATACATCAATGACAAAAATTGTCTCTGTTCTAATGGAATTTTAGATTCGAGAAAGAGGAACAGATAATAAAAATTAATATGTCTGATAGTGATGTATTAGCAGAAAAAGGAAAGGAGAATGAAGCAGGGGAAAAGGGTAAAGATAGATAGTGGTACGGAGTGGGGTAATCAGATAAGGCCTTTCTGATGAGGTGACGTTTGATCTGAATTAGGAGAAGGCATGACTTGTGTGGCTATGGAAGAGTGTTCCAAGCATGTTAAATTTGAGGCTTCCCACACGGCAACCTGTGGCACAGATCGCACCTCACAGGGTCCACCTCAGTACTTGGTTTACCGTACCCAAGAAAACCCAACTCAAAGTCGTAGGCATAAAGTTGAGTTATCACCAGTATAACAGATCTGGAGCTCCACAGAGGATCTAGGCAACGCCATAGAAATGCCAATGTGGATCCAGCCACCTCACGTGGGCAGTAGTACATGGGAAATGCACCACACCCATGCAATTTTTATTTTCTTTTTTTCCACTATTTCTTTGCTCAGTGTTTTCAGGGGCAAACATAAATGCTGATTTAGCAAAAAACTCGACTTCTTTAATTTGGAAAAAAGTTTCCTTTGGCGAAAACAGCCATGAACAAGTCTAGCATATATAATAAGATTATAATTCTTAAGCTATGTTAGAGTAGTTTTTTTTTTCATCATCCTACTTAGAAAATAGAAATTTTCCTACAGTTGTACTCTTTATTTGTATATCTTGGGTAAGAATTGACTCTCTCTAAAACTCCTTTTTGGAAATCACTAAATGTCTTTTCTTTTTATATTACTATCTAATTTTGTTTTCCATATAAAAATTTCCAAGACCAATTGAAGACTATATAACAATCTCCATTTGAGCTGTAAACTGCTTATAATTCAGTTGGCTTTTTAATTGCATATTTATGTGCAGGCCATTATACCTGGTTTAAAACAGACGAGCACATTTCTTAAGTATTCTCAGTTTTAGATAAAAAATGCTGCCTTTTCCCCCAAATGAGGGATCTTAGCTGTTCTGTTGGTCAAGAATCTAACTTTAAAAAAATTTTCTTTTTCTGGAAGGTATTGACAAGACTGGACACAGTTTGCATATTTTGACCTCTTAAATAACAAATGCAAAACAAATGTAAATACGGCCCCACTTTTAATATGCTTTTGCATAGTGCAGAACAAGTTGTTGGAACATGCATGTGCATATTTGTGTTTCATTAAAAATCCATATTTGAGATAGACCTTGCCCTAGAACATGTTACTGCTGACTTTTGATTGAATTACAGGAAATTGGGAAGAATAGAGGCCGGTAAAGCTGCATTCCAGAGACGTGACAGCGAAGCCATCACTCAGGAGAATTTTGGAAAGATAAGATGTAGTTAGAGTTTCTCTCAGACACGACACTGAGGTCATAAAATTGGAGTCAGCAAACTTTTGCACAAATCTTTTGCAAATACTTCCAACTCTTGCTAACTATTATACTTCTCTACATAATATTTGCCGTATTATGGCAAAAAAAAAAAAGTGGCAGATAACTTATTTCAAGTGCAATTGTGAACAGTTCTTTGAGTAGATACAGTAACTTAATCATTCCACTGCGTCCACACATTGCTAATGACGCACATGAATACATGCATAGTAGAGTAAATAGCCATAAGTATTTATTCAATGAGCAAATAAATGTGTGCAATGCCAAAGATCTAGGTGTGCCAAGATACTTGGAACACTTGCTAAATGAAGTAGTGGACCTTTCAGATTGGTTTTGGTTGTGACGTTGTTCCTACACTGGTTCAGTCAGGTCCATTTCTGATGATGACCCTCAGAATTAAGCAAGTGTTTCCAGCTCTCTTTCAACAACTGGCAATTGTGGACCTCACAAAAGACTCATTATCAGAACCACAGATAAAAGAATTTTAAATCAGAGTCAGGAATAAGCTGATGGGAAAAGGGCTTTCCAGGTAAGCAAAGCTGGAGAAGAGATCCTTCAAGGTTGACTTGAAGCTGACACTGCTCTCTCCCTCTGCATGAGCATACGGCCTTGCTGGGCTGAATTTGGCTTGGGATCCAAAGCTTTGCTAAATGTCACTGGGCGTAGATGGTTAATATAGATTCTTCCTAAATGATGGTGCAAGTCTTCAGTAAAAAAGGGCAGAGGCACCATAAGAAATGGAGATTTTCATTTTGGAAGGACTTCGTCTTGCAAAGAATGTGTCATTCCTCACTGCTGTCCTCCAGTATTAGAGACTGTGGAAACCTAGCTGAGGTATGTGGCCTCTGCTTCTGCTTGGGGTCACCATTTCATGTCCCCCAAGGCTCAGTGCAATGGGAACTTCATCTAACCTTACAAAAGGTGTGGCTATGGCCTCTTCCTGTCAAACTTCAGCTCACTTGAAATAATGCAAGAACAATGCAGATCAACTATATTATAGATCTGATAGATTATTTGGAAAAAGTATGGCATGAAAATAAGTTTCATGAATCAATTTGAAAAGTGTTTTGAAACTAAAATGAGGCCAAAATGTCTGTTTTCAGCAATCTGGGTCAACATGAGTGATTTGAAATGTATTAATTATCAGTCCATATAATTAGGATCATGGTTTTCTCTCACATGTTGGATTATTCTCCCCCTCCCCCCACTCCACTTCAGTGTGTTTCCATAGAAATATTGACTTTCTCTGTTTTAGACCAAAGCATGATGCACTTTGAATATATCTGACAACAATTACTTTTGGAATATATTTGATCTCATCCTGTTTTTATAGCCAAAATTGCTTATTTCTTCATTGTGTGAATTCTCAGGAGGAATTAAGTTTTGTAAATCACTGTGTTAAGTCATAACTAGAAAAAAAGGGTTGACTAAACCTAGGAAAAACCCTACTCCTGCTTGCTTAATTGTTAACATTATCCAAATGCCCTCTGCTATGGTAGAATCTATGATTATCTAAATTATATTTCGTGCCAGGCAGAAAGAACAGATTTTAAAAATGGATATTATCTATTTAACTACAGCAAGATAACATTCAGATTGGTGGATAATTGAGGAAGGGTAATATTTCATAAAATGAAACTTCTATATTATCATTTAATATATCTGTAAGGAGCCTTAAGTGTAAAAGGGTAAGTATTAATGACCACAGAAAATTAGAATTAAAGGTTTCCTTGATGTCTCCCTTTCTAATATATTACCATTGCAATTTAAAATATATTGGACCAATTTCACTCTATACGAATGGCTGGAGGGCCTTGGGTATCATTGCTGGATGTTCTTTCCCTTTCTCACGTTTTCAGAAAGGATTGCAGATTCCTGTGTCTATAATTTGTAATCAGCAGTGAAGGGATACAGATACATGTATGTGGGGTTTGCACAGCTCTCCTCAATAGCATGATCATTAGACATGCCTTGGGCAGACTCTAGCCACCATTGTCCCATTCTTCAACTGCATTCCATCACGCTCCCGCGGAGGCTGCACTAGTCACACCTAGGTGAAGTGCATGCACAGTAAGCCCTTCGCTAGAATACACAACATATGAATATTTCCTGAAACAAGGCACAGGGCATTATGCATCTTTTCTAAAATTCTATTTTCTCTTTCTTCATACAGCAAGGATTTGGCACAAGTAATCACTAGTATCCTTTGCAGATCTGATGTGATGTGGTTCTATATTAAGTTTACTGTATTCAATTCAAAAAGCCAAGTTCATAGTTTTTTCACTCCCTCTGAATCAGTGAGAGTCACTCTATTTTCTGGTCACAGATTTTATCATTCATCCCACTCATTTGTCCCACAAATGTCCATAAAAGATGGACGTTAAATGATGGTGAGTAGTGGAATAATATTTTCTGCTATAGGAAAAATGTTACAAAGTCTATGTAATACTAAAGTTTAATTAGCAAACATCTTTCTAAAGATGACAAACTTTATCCTTTTTTTTCATTTTTGTTTATTCAACAGATGTTTATAGAGCATCCCCGTATATATCCACTCATCTATGTTTATTCCTGGATGCAGGAGATGGGGCCAATGTCCCCAAACCACATGAAGTGAGAGATCATGAAGCCTGGTCCAAGCTGCTGGGGAAACAAAGCAAGGAAAAATAATCTGGGTCTTCTAGGAGTTGACAAAATTAAGTCTGGAGAAAGCTGTCTTGAGAAGGAGAAGGAGACAAGGTGTGGACAGTCTTTATGCGTGAAAACTTGGAATGCTCAGTCTTAGCATTTCATTGTAATTCCTAAGTAATAATTCTACATTTGAGGGGCAGGAGAAAGAGATTTGGCTCCTAGGATAAAAGAGAATCATTTGATTAGACTAGGGCAGAAATGGTGTGCTATGGGTTTCAAGCCTACATGTGCATCATCTTCATCCACGTATCCAATCCAACAGCTAAAACCAACACATATGTAGATGCATATTCACATCTACTGAACAATGCATCCTCTGGAAAAAGGATAGCCAGTCAGCGTCCGATGCTGGGAATATTCTATGCGGTTTAGAATGAATAAAACTTCTGATGCCCATATGGTAACCTTCTGCTTTGCAAACTCTTCTTATAGCACAATAAAATCTGAGCTGTCACAGTGAGTATGGGATGGGGAAGGAATAATTAAATGTATAGGGGAGAACTCAGAAAAGAAATCTGTATTTTTTCTAAATAATTCTTCTACAAACATGTTTGAGAAAATTATGAGTTTACGAAGAGAGCACTCAACTCTAATTTAGAGATCACAGGTTTGAAACTTAGGCATACCGCTGGATGACTCGCCGCAGGCAAATCACTTCTCTGGCTCCAATTCCTAAATGTAAAAAGTGGAAGGCATATCTCTGCCTTTCTATGCAGCCCCCAGCTATTATATTACAGTACATCCAACGTGATGAAAATCCACCTCTAGCTCATTTTCGCAAAAACTGGAAATTTATGGATTCACTTCAACGTCAAGGCCAATGTTAAGTGAGGGCTGGCCCTGGGGCCTGAGGTGTTCTGAACACTGGTCTTGCTCTCTCTTCTCTAGGCACTGCTGTTCTCTGCATAGAAACCGTTCTTAGGTAGATTCAAGTTTCCCCTTTTGTGGTGGCAAGATGGCTGCCAGCAGCTTCAGACAAACATCCCATCTTTGACAGAGAGGGTCATTTTGCCCAGCTTGCTCAATCAAAAGTTCTGGGATTAGTTCTGACTTGATAAACTTGGGCCTCATGTTCTTGCCTGAATGGATCTCCCCTGGTCAGATGAGTGGATATGTTAACTGTCACACCTGGGTCATGCGGCCTTCCTGGATTAGTAGAAGAGGGCAGCCCCAAATAAGACACACAGACAAGGATGGAGGACAGATGGTTCCTCCAAAGAAAGTCAGGATAAAGAGGAAGAAATGAATGCTGGGCAGGCAAAAAAATAGCAGTTGTCCAACCTCATGTCTAAGCCATTGAAAGGAATCTTCACTATCATTGTGAGCATAACATGAGAGACAGTGATGCTAAATGGTTATGGACACACATAGGATTTGAAGACAGATTGTAATGCACATCTTGGAAATGCTAATTTTTAGCTACACATCTGAAGGCAATTTCCAATCCTCTGTGCACCTCAACTTAATAATCTCTAAAGTGGAAATAATATTGATTTCATAGAGTTGTCAAGAGGGCAAACTGAGACTATGTCTGTCAATTGCTTAACGTTTTAAGCACTAAATAAATGGTAAGTATTCTGCCCCTTCCCAAAGCCTCTGGCCTCAGATTCTTTCACTGTGAATTCTTTCCATTCTCCAAGAAACAGATAATTCATGTGCTATTTAAATTGTTCCAGTGCATAGAAAATAAGAAAAGCTTAACAATTTTTTGATAAATCCAGCATAACATGGATAATCAAATTTATCAAATACAGTGCCAGAGAAATCTACAGACCAATCTTCCTTATGAATAAAGGAGCAAAATTTCTAAGTGAAACAGCAAATAGAATCAGCCATATATAAAGAGATTAGACTACCGTGACCAGGAGAGTTGACTTCAGGGATGCAAGGATTAATTCACGTACTCTGCTCTCACCAAGCTTATTTCCACAAAGAGATGGGATCAGATGGGATGGTTGAGGTTATGTGAATGCACAATATTCAGTTTCTTATTTACAGTGATTGGACACTCCAGTTAGCAATCTCTTCCCTATATAATCAGATCCAGTCTAGTGGCTTTAAATATAATCTAAAATCAAGTAAATTCCAAACGTGTATGTCCAGCGCTTGGGGCTCCCCAAAACTCCAAATTTATCATCCACTGCTTAATAACATCTCCACCTGGAGTAAGCATCTCAGACTGAACATGTCCACAACAGAGCTCTTGATTTAAACCTTCCTCCAATCTGCCCCTTCTGGGGAAAGGGCGCCATCACTCACCAGTGGATCATGCCAATGACCCAAGAATAATTCTTGATTTCTCTCTTTCCCTCACTCCTCCTACCAAAGCCATCTGAAATAGCTGTTGGTTCTACCTTCAAAATATATTCCAAATCCAGCCACGTCTTTCCACCCTCTTCCACCAGTCTAGTTTAAGGCAACAACACACCTTGCCTAGTCTACTGCACAGCCTGCAGATTGGTCTTTCTGCTTCCACTCTCCCCTTTCCTGACTCCAAGGTTTGTTCTCCAGAGTAATGCTTTCCTTTTTGTTTTACATTACAGCAGCCAGAGTAAATGTTTTAGAACATAGATTTGATTATGACACCATGAGCCCCCACTTTTGCGATGCTTTCCCATCCTATTGAGGATGAAACCTAGTCCTTTCTGTGGTCCAAAGTGCTCTGTGCTCTGGCTGTGCCTGCTCCTCCATTCTCCGCTCCATGGGCTCTTTCTCTTGCTCATGCTGCTCCAGGCACTGCAAAGTTTGGGCCTTGGTTTTTCTGGAACACTTCAAGCTCTTATTTTGATTCAAGGGGGCATTGCTATCTCCTGCCTTCTCCACTTGGAATGTCATCCTTTAGATGTCCAGAGATGATTCCTTCTCATTTAAGCCTCTTTTCAATTATCATCTCCTCTCTGGAGGAGTCTGCCTTCCCTGACCACACTTTCTAAAAAATAGCACTTCTCTCTGTGTTACCCAGAAGTATTTATTTCTTTATATGTTTAATTCTCATCTTCCCCACTGAAATGCAGTTTCCTAGATGATAGAGATTTTATCTGTCTTGTTCTTTACTATATGTTCCATTCTTAGAATAGTGCCCAGTCCATAATACACACAATAGATATGTGTTGAAGTATGGAGGGAAGGAGAAGGAGAGGAAGGGAGAAGGAAAGGAAGGAGGGAAGGGAAGAGGAGGGGAGGTGGAAGGAAGGAGGGAAGGAAAAGAAGGAAGGAAGGGAGGGAAAGAAGGGAGGGAGGGAGGGAGGAAGGGAGAGAGGGAGATAGGAGAGAGGGAAGGAACAAGGAAGACAAAGAGAGAAGGAGGAAAGAAGCAAAGAAGGAGTTGAAATTCCAAGCTCGGTTTAGAGCTAAAGACAAAGTCGTGAGGACTAGAGATTATTCATGTGTTGCAAGTGCAGCATCCCTGGCTTCCCTTTCCTCGTGGTAACTAACAAGGGATTCTTGTTTGTAAAGCGCTCTGAGTTCTTGTGAGACTTAAATTCAGCGTATTACATTATTCTATTTGCTGCAACGCAAATAAATTACAGAACATGGAGACGAGTAAGGAAAAGCACAGAAATACATTACCAGGATAAATAGGAGAAGAGAAGGGACAAGTATATGGGAATGACCTGAATGTTAAAGACAAAAATTTAAGTACAAAAGATCAATTGCAAATTCAAGTGGAGAGAAATAAATGAATGGATGTAAATAATGATTAGTCTGAAAAAGTCTGGAGCTTTTTAACCAAAATGTTGTGAATTTTAGATGGAATAAATTCTATATAAGCTTCAGAAGGACTGAGCTATGCTACAGGGCAGATTCAGAAAGGACGTCTGCATTGGTTTGCCAAGGGTCTATTTCTTTCCTATTTGAATGATCTTATTAAATATACAATAATGTTAATACATGCACTTGGTCCTTAAAGAGGGAATTGTTCCCTTGATAATGAAGTGGGGAGACCCAGTAGGGAAAGATATTAAAACTGTTGCTCACTTTCATGATGACTCTACGTAATCCCAATGTAAACGTCCATGCGCCGCTGGAAAGCAGAGACGATTATTACAGCCTTCTACCTGATGAAAAGCTTGCCAATGTCAATCAAACTGCATGTGAAAAAAATCGCCCTTTCTTTTGAGGAGCTGAATGATTTGAATATAAATAAGCAACTCTTTCCGCCTGTCAGTTACCTCAAGAATATTTAGTGTTGTCTCTTTTAATGACTGCTCGTTACAGATGAGTGCCAGTAAGCGGATTTAATCAGGGTAATATGGAGTAATAATCATGTGAATTTCTCCACATTGGGACTTGTTCCATCTGTTCCAAGCCATTTGTCCATGTAAAACTGTCACTGTTCTGAGCTGATGACTGACAGGTGAGGCTAGACATGTATGTTTTTCATCTCAGAGCCAGAAATTCTCTCATGTGTCCTTCTCACTAAAACAAACTGCTTAAAGGACGCAAGAGGATTCGATATTTAGGACCACTCTTCTCTATTTGATTTGTCCTACTGCTCATTAAAATACTTAGGTCACTGTTGCTTCGCACAAGAGCATGACCAACACCCATGGTTATCTTGATTGATGTGGCGGAATCTAAGGAGAAGCCTGGATAACATGACTTCGGAAGTCTTCACATCAGCACTGAAATGCAGCTGCCTCTGGGCATTGAATGTGGCATTGGTTTAGCAGCCACGCAAATGCTGTGCTCCTACAGACAGACGTCTCTTATTCTGCCATCCTTCAGTGGACGAAGTACAAGCCTCAGGCGAGTTGGTGGCACTTGTCCAGGAATGGTGTGCCTTCAGCAGCTTTTGTGTGTGTTCACTGGAGAGACTGGTGATGGAAATCATTTAATGAAAAACATGTAGCTTAAGACTCATGAATTTTTATTTTTTTGCTCCGTGGGATTCCTGCATCAGAAGACCCGTTCTAGGTGAAATAAAGTTCTCTGTGAAGGATTGCCTCTACTCCCCAAGCTAGTTCTAACAAAAGTTACAATAGAATATTTGAGAACCAAATACCCTCTTAAGATGCTTGAATCCAAAGGACAAAGAGCACGTTCGTAAACAGTTGGACATAGTTATTCCCTTTAAATCTTTGGTGTGCTATGCGTTAACTCTGCTAGTTTGCTGTCAGTGCTGAAAGACTATATTGCTATTCTAGACTCAGAATAGATTTGTTTTTCCACTTTTCCCCTTTAGTGTGACCATTACTTTTTTGCAATACTGAAGTGCCCAGACCGTGCTGGAGGGCACAGTACGTAAACTCATGGCAATATTAGAGCAACAGGGAAGAGCTAGATGCTGGTCCTATGCCCCCATGTCTCTAAGAACAGAGAATTAGAAAACAAAAGTCCTCTTTCAAGATGACTTTGTAATATTTGTCTCTTTTCTTTTGTTATGAAAACCCTTATATAATTGAGTTTGATTCTACTTAACAAACACACCACATGCCAAACAGCAAACGAACGAATGAGTGCCGGGGATGAGACGAAAGCCCAGGCGTGCCCATACGGCGCTGAGTCCGACGGTGCACAAACAGGTAACCGACACTTGCGAGCAAAGTGAGAGGCGCAATGACGGCCGCTTGATTGAGAAACCAAGGACGTGGCAGTTGCTCCTCTGCGGAGGGTTCTTAGCTGCAGTATTTTGTTGGGGATGCCCTTCTGTTTTTGCTTTTCCAGCCTGCAGAAAATAAAATCAGGAAAGTTTTTTAGTACATTTTTCTTTCCACCCAAGGGAGAAGGACAAGGTTTATCCTCATTGTCATCTTGAACCTGGTTCTGTTTTGATGGAATCCACTCACGAGCTGCCTCCCTTGATGCCTCTTTGAAGATGTTCTCACTTGTTCCCTTCATGGCATTGAAGTGCTGCCAAGAACAAAGTGGAGTCCTACATTACATATTTAGACAGTGATAAAGTAACCTAGAGACTTACTCTCACCACTAACGTTTTCACATGGCTTCTCTTCCAGTTTTCTAAAAGTTAGATTTGTCCTAAGTACCCTTTGTGACACCTTCGGACAAAGTGACATGTATATCCATAAGAACATATGCTTCATTAGGGGATCTGCTGGGAACATTATGATCAAGTGTTAAGTTGGACAAGCTTTAGTTAAATTGTCCACCACTTTGTGCTCTGGTGGTGAATTTTCCAAATAACTAATTTATTTATTTATTATTGTTATTTTTTTAATAAAGAGAAGACTTTTTTTTTTTTTTGCAGAGGAAGATTAGCCCTGAGCTAACATCCACTGCCAATCTTCCACTTTTTGTACATGAGCTACCTCCACAGCATGGCTACTGACAGACAAGTAGTGTAGGTCCACACCCAGGAACCCAACCTGGGACACTAAAGCAAGTGCACCAAACTTAACCACTAGGCCACCAGGGCTGGCTCCCAAACAACTAATTTAGTTTTATGTCACACTATACATGTGGCTTGTTCTGCCTTTAGTCTCTGAATGCCTTGAGGACAGAAACTATGTTCTATCCACTTTTATGCCCCCAGTGTTCAGGACATTTCTCAACTGGGGGAAATTTTGCCACTCGAGGAGCATTCAGCAATGTCTGGAAATATTTTTGTTTGTCCCACCTGGGGAGGGGAGTGTACTAACTACTAGCATCTAGTGGGCAGAGGCCAAGGCTGCTAGTGACATCCTCCA
Source organism: Equus quagga (assembly GCF_021613505.1). Lineage (NCBI taxonomy): Eukaryota > Metazoa > Chordata > Mammalia > Perissodactyla > Equidae > Equus > Equus quagga. Next base: position 113,335,265 of record NC_060275.1, read on the forward strand.
TTGCACAAGACAGCCCCTTCCCCGCACAACAAAGAATTAGCCAGCCCAAAATGTCAACAGTGTTGAGGTTGAGAAAACCTGGTTTAATAACACCTGGCACAGTATACATGTTAATAAACGATCATTTAATTTTTCCAAAAACAATCTGGTAGGCAGTTATAACAACAAATTGAATCATGTACTCCTTTATCCTTGCTTTCCCCTGAAACAACCAGCTCATGTCATAAAATTCTCACAGTTTTGAAAAAATAACAGGGAAAAGGTTTCAACCCCTGTATTACCCTGCAGATGCTTACTCGTGTGAACAGTGCCGAGTGATTCTCTCAGCGTGTTACGTTCCTTTGAGCTCTTGATCTACTGTGTCCTCACACATGTAAGACTAATTATTTAGCCTCCTTATTTTGTGTTCATCACATATTTTCTATAATATAACTGTTTTAAATTTTAGGTGGTTCTGAATTGTCCCATCAGTGCCTAGTGAAGAACTGCTACTTAGGAGTCTCATGTTGCGGACTGTACTACATCATTACAGCAGGAATGACAACTTAAAATTTTTTTTTTAAGGAATGCCTTGTTAACATTGAATAGAATCACACCTGTGGGCACAGCTAACTATTCACGGTAGAGATGAAGGCTTGAGGCACTTCTGCCGATTATGTAACGGAGGAGCCCTTCTCCCAGCCCTGAGGGTGTCTGATTCCACCATTTGTTTGTGATGATGTTGAAAGCCAAGTAGATGTGGAAAATGCAAAAGCCATCACTAAGATGCAAATTGTTCCTGCGGTATCTCTGTCTTATTTGACTACCTTGGAACTAAGTTGGGAGAATAGTGATATAAAGAAACGCACACCGCCTCTCTACCCCATTGCCTTTATTGTTTGAGTCATGGCCCCCAAAGAGGTCTGAATCTAGTTGAAGAAAAATAGAAAACCTGAATAATCCAAACTGTCCAAAAATTTATAACTACATAGTTTTTTGAAGTAACTGGTTTTTTCTTCTCAAAATGCTTGAGTCTTACCTTTTTGTTTATCTTCTTTTTGCAGTAATTCAATTGCTCGTTGGAGTTTTAGCAAACGGCATCATTGTGGTTGTGAATGGCACTGGCTTGATCAAGCAGAGAAAGATGATTCCACTGGACCTCCTTCTTTCCTGCCTGGCGATTTCTAGAATTTGTCTGCAGTTGGGCATCTTCTGCATTAATCTGAATGTTCTCTCCTTGACTGAATTCACTATATTTCCGGACAATTTTGCAATTTTCACGTTTGTAAATGAATTGGGACTTTGGTTTGCCGCATGGCTCAGCGTTTTCTACTGTGCCAAGATTGCCTGCATCGCTCACCCACTCTTCTTCTGGTTGAAGATGAGGATAGCCAAGTTGGTGCCATGGCTGATCTTCGGGTCCCTGCTATATGCATCGATCATTTCTGTTTTGCATAGCAAACATACACGGATTCTGTTCCAAAAAATCTGGTTGGACCTTTTCTCCAATAACGCAACAGCTCAAATCAGAGAACTATCTGTTTTACAGCGTTCCTTTCTTGTCATTGAGTTCTCATTACCGTTTCTTATCTTCCTTTTTTCTACTCTGCTCTTGATATTTTTCCTGGGGAGACACACCTGGCAGATGAGAAACACAGTGACAGGCACCAGGAACGCTAGCATGCGTATCCACATCAGTGCACTTCTGTCCATCCTGTCCTTCCTGGTGTTCTACCTCGCCTACTATGTGATGCCTGCTTTGTTCTTTTCTCAAATTTTTAAGCTCAGGAACCCCATCTTTCTATTCTGCCTCTTTGTGGTTGGATCATACCCCGGTGGACACTCTGTTATCTTAATTTTAGGAAATCCTAAACTGAAACAAAATGTGAAGAAGACCCTCCTTCACAGTAAGTGCTGTCAGTGAGAAAGACCCTTGAGCCACTCAAAGAACCGGGAGTTCAATGAGTTAACAGGTCCTGCATGCCTCCCTCGGCCCAACAAAGCAGTTGGTTCATAAATACACAAAACGTCATCTAAAGACTATTGGTCCAATCTGAGGTATTTTTATGGATTTGCTTCTTTTTCAAAGGTTAAATTGATTTTCAAAATACAACACATGTCAGTGGATTACATCAATGTTAATATTTTCATTGTGATATTATACTTCTCTTGCAACATATTACCTAGTTGGGAAAACTGGGTAAGTGGTATAGGGATCTTTCTGTACTATTCCTTATAGCTGCATGTGAAACAACAATTATCTCAAAATAAAAAGTTTAAAGGAAAAGAGAAGCACATTTGAACTTGTAATGTCAGAAGGATGCATGAATGTTGTAGGGTCCCTGTGTGTCTGACGCCTGGCCCTCGCTGATTTATGCTGACTGAAAGGGCTGACTGTTCATCTCTCGTCTACCTGTATGCTATTTCTGCTCTGTTCATTAGAGTCACAGACAATGGAACCACTCTTTCTCATCAGATCAGAGAGGAAGCCGAGGACAGGCTGGCCTTCTCTGTCCTTGTAAGTGTGTTCACCTACTCCATGCTGCTGAGATCCCAGATGCCATCAACTGATAAAACAGCAGACAGATGGAGAAGGAAGGGAAATCCAGGACTGAGCCCTTGTTTTCCATTTCCCCCAGTTGGGCACACAGAATAGACAATAGCTTTGCAGTGATGTTGCATTTAGTACTTGTGCTCGGCTTTGGGAACTTTTCAAGTACCGGTGGCAATGTGGAACTCCTATCACATTGCATGTCTTCCCAACGAAGAAATATCAGTAGGTGGGTGGGCTGGGGTTGTCTCCACCTGCCTGAAGTCACAAATGCATCTTCTATGTGACTGATGATTTTGGATGCTAAGCTATAAGTGTATATTTTGAAAACAGCTTCAGAATTCTCTTGCTTGCAGGGAAGTAAAAGACGTTCCTCAGTTTGCCTATAGCTTGTAGTCCAGAGTGATGATGAAAAGTGTGTTCAGATTTGGATTTGCCAATAGCCAATAATGTGGATTCAAATATTGGTTTACTAGCCCAAGAATTCAGACCTGGTTGTGCTAAGCTAACAGAAATCTTTGCTTCAGAACATCCAGGAAGAATTTATCTTCTTGGGTTGGGATCTAAGCTCTGAGGCTACTCTTCCTCTTCCTACAGGTCTCATACTTCATTCTCCAAGGAGCAGAATAACAGCCTCCACCTTTCTGCTGTTCATTTTCCCACATCCCACTAGGTGGGAAGGTTTATAGCTAATCGTGCTCTCAGGCACGAGTGGGAAGAGTGGTTGTGTCCTGGAGGTGATTATTGCTCCCACTTTGAGAAAGGACAGTGAAGAATCACTTTTCTTTCCTGCATATCTCAAGTTCAGATGCCTGCTCCTTCAATCATGGTGTGTATACTTGTAGGTGAATAGAGGGAGAGCGGGGAGCAATTTCAAACATTCAGGGAGAAACTTGTAAATATACAACTCTCATGTAATTTTTTCTCAGATACCAAATTCTGATTCAATTTCATGCAACTCCTGCCTTAATAATGCTAGTTAATGAGATGAATATTAAGATTTGACTGTTTGTATACTTAAAAGTTGCCAAGAGTTATAAAAAAGAGAATGAATGCTAAAGCAAACAATTCTAGAAACATTTTCATAGTCTACTTTCCTAGAAATATATTTCTTCTAGAAACCTTGCCTGGCTATCATGTCAAAGGAATTGCATGGGATGCTAATTGCTGCATTATAGAAGCAAAACAGACTCGGCCTTTTGTCCCTGGTGCCACCCTTATCTGGACTCCCCAGCCTTGACAAATTGGTTTTGTCCTGCTCTTCTAGCATGGGGTTAACCTCTGTAGTGGTGTGGTATTTTCCTCTACCCTGCCCTGCATTTTTAGAGATGGGACTGGACCTTGTGACCCCTGGGAGCCTTGGCTATGGGTTCACATGCCCGTGGGTCAGGCCAGAGGACTGCTGACTGCAGGACAAGGCGTTGTCCCTTCTTCCTGCCCTTCCTGTGGCTCCCCAAGGAGACCCAAGGCCCCTGCTCAGACAGGAGCAAAGGAAGGTGGGATACAAGGCAGCTCTTACTGAAAAGAGAGCCAGCATAGTACCCTATTCCATTTCAGAGAGGGGTTCAATGAGCAGCCCCAAACCGGAAGACAAGTGTTGCCACATTGTGTCCCACTCTCCATTCTGACATTGACTCCTTCAGTGCCCAAACTCCAGGGATCCTCCACAGTTTCCCGTGACTAAAAACGGTGACTCCAACTGAAAATGTTAAATCTATGTGCTTATATAGATTTTTAAAAATATAATGGTGTAACAATTTGAACATTAAAAAAATAAACACAACAGGTTTTAAAGTCTCTCAAATTACCAACATCTTTTAAATTCCAGTCACTCATTCAGATATAATAACTGCTTGAAGATGGAATAATCTGGACCTGAAAGTGCTAGGAAGACATTAGCATTCAATTCTACTGGTCTTCTCCAGGACGATGATCACTCATTCTAGGTGCTTCAGACAGCTCAAGTGTAACGCCCCATCGCATACTCGTGAGACTGTGGAGATTCTAATCTCAGCCTTGGGAAGGACGGTTTCCATAGCTTTTGTCCATGTAGACGTACGTCCCTTCGGATGAGAAGAGGGACAGGTAGTCAGAAATAGCCAAGAGAGAAAGAAACCGGGCAGATCATTCAAAATGACTTTGGCAATCAGTGGGACCACAGATGTTGCAGACAGATGGAGCCCATATTGGAGACAAAGCCAAATGGCAGGGGGCAGGGAGAACCACATATTTTAAAGAGGGTCTTGCTAGGGTATAAGTTTGGAATCAGGTTAGAGATTGTCTTGTATTAACATAAACTTAGTATTAATAGTGTGTTATTGTTTTAAAAATTATTTTTTTGCTACCTAATAATTGCAGACTGTCATCCGAAAACTTTAAACCAGGAAAAAGGGTAAGCACTGGGAAAATATGTCTCAATGAGCTGAAAACATTAAGCTTTTGGGAAGAGTGAACATAAATTCAGATAGCTCGTGGGCATTTCTTTCACTGCCTTCCTATGTAAGACTAGCGCCTCTCTCTCTCCTTGATACATTAAACCATCTGACACGTGACTCCTTATCTTTGCAGGATTAAATAAGGATTGTTTCTAAGATGTGATGGAAACATTTGGCTTCATATGTTTGACATCTGGATCTACTTAATCATTTTGGCTAGGGGGCAGGAGTTGGTGATTTTATCCTATAATTTAAAACATATTCAAATCAATGAAGGGTGGGTTTCCTTTTTTTCTTTTTGGTGTTTTATTTGCTTCTATTTTAAGTATTTCTCCACAAGCTCATTAACATAATATTAAATAAAGTAGCTACTTAAACCTCTGAAAATATGTCTGTTTTTGAAGGGATAGCTAAGAATTCATTTTGTTTAAACCTAACATTCTTAGAAAAAGATAAATTGTGACTCTGTTTCTGTTTTTGAGGTTCGAATGCATATTCTTGAGTGAAAGTTTTAGCTTCTGTTGACTAAACTTTCTTCTTCCTATAGATTTGTATAAGTAACGCAATACAAGCACAGGCTGCTGTGTAACCGGGTGGAATTTGAATTGGGGGATGTCTAAGGTCTCAGAGCTAGCTTGGGCTCAGCAATGGGTAAGCACACTCTGAACGACCTGAATTCCAGAACCACTGGGGAAACTTCAGATTCTTCTGAAGATAGGCAGGTGGAAAGGATTTGGAAAATAAAAAGTGGCTAGCAATAGGATAGGATATTATGTTACTAAATATATGGAGTGCCCTCTGGCCATAAACTCACTCCTTTGGACAGCAGATACTGTACTTGTGATTATAAATTAATAAATTTACTTCACTTGAAACCCAGGCAATTGGCTTTCAGAAAACATTGACCAGATACGGTCAGGAAGCTCAATTTCATGGTAAATATTCTACAACGTATGCACCATGGCTTATCTGCTATAATACTCAAAATCCTTGACATGGGGACTTGTGCCTTTGATCATGGAGGCATGATGTTCTAAATGGCACTGGTTGATTGCAGATCTGGAGAATGGCTTCTGTAGAAGGAGAGAGGAAACCTTGAGCACAGAATTTTAGATTGGGAAGCTAAGTGGATTTGTATACTAGTGTAAAGGTAGATATTCGGTCCATACACAAGCCAAACTGTGTTTCAAAGCCAATAACCTGGTCTCCTCAATGCTTGGTAGGACTGCACCTGCTTATTTTGGTCATTTAGGCAACTTCCGTGCAATGCAGTAAGCACAGTAATGAGCTGAGCCTCTGTTCCTTGATCTGTGTAGTGGGGATATGATAATAATGGATATCACATACTTAACGAAGCTCCAGGTACATAATGTGAGTGCTAATGAATGTAACTCATGAGTAATGGGAACTGAAACAAGTACTGTCACAAGCACTCTCCAGCAGCGCCTCGGAGAGGAGGGGGGTGCCGTGGGAAGGAATGTGTTGAACAATGGAGCGTCGTCATTAAAGCTTGATATGGAATCTAGATGAACCACTAACAAGCTGGGTGACTTGGTGAAGCTGCACCTCACGTTTCCTCATCTTTGAAACGGGGGTATGAATAATTCCAAGCTGGACGAGAGGAGTTGATGAGGTGGGAGAATCAATGTCTGGCTGCTGCTAGTGTGGTTTTCAGTAGTTAAACCATACGAAACTGCTGAAACGTGACCAATTTTCACCTGCAGAAATGACAGTTTCGTATGCTTCACCCTAATAATCAATCAGTCACAGGGTTTGGAGGGGAGCTGCTTCCAGACAAAGGAAACAGCATGTGTAGAGGTATCTGGCAACAAAAGGAAATAAAAACATAGAAAAAGGCAACAGTGAAAGGAAAAGGAAAGGGGGTATCAGGCTGCTTTGCTGCAGTAATAAACGATGCCAAAATTCCAGTGCCTCGCAGCCACAGGTTTACTCTGGGTACGCTGCACGAGGGCTGCGCACTTGCAGCAGCCCTTTTGCTGTTCTAAGGACCGAAAGAGCAGCCGCTATATGGGACATGCTGTTCTTGAGGCAAAAGGAGAAGAACAAAGACTGGGGAGTCACACCATGTTCTAAGTCTTCTGCCGTACCCACTCCCAGGGTCAGGTGGCCAAACTCAAGGTAAAAAGGGGAGAGGTATGAAATCTCCCTAGAGAAGGCAACAACTGTTTGCGAATATGAAAACATTTTTCCCACATGGGAAAGTAAAATGGTGAAGCTGCTGTGCAAAACAGCTTGGTGGTTCCTCAGAAAGTTAAACATAGAATTATTATATGACCCATTCCTAGGGGTATGCCCAGGAGAATGGAAAACAGAGACTGGAACACGCACCTGTACACCAATATTCATAGCAGCATCATTCACCATAGCCAAAAAGTAGAAACAACCCAAGTGTCCATCAACAGATGAATGCGTAAACAAAATGTGGGATATCCATACAACGGAATATTATTCAGATGTAAAAAGGAATGAAGTTCTGATACATGCTACAACATGGATGAAACTTGAAAACGTTATGTTACGTAAAAGATGACAGACACAAAAGGACAAATATTGTATGATTCTGCTTATATGAGGTACCCAGAGAAGGCAAATCCATAGAGATAGAAAGTAGAATAGAGAATACCAGGGCCTGGGAAGTTGCTGCTTAACAGAATTTCTATTTGGGATGATTAAAAAGTTCTGGACATAGATAGTGGTGATGGTTACACAACATTGTGACTGCACTTAATACCTCTGAATTGTACTCTTAAAATGGTTAAAACGGTAACTGTTATGCATCTATTACCACAATAAAAAAACTTCTCTCATAAAAGGAAAGGGGCAGGCGCTGGGTGTATTGCTACCCTATGCTCCCATTCTGTCCACAGGCAAAGACGGGTGACAGTCTCCACTGTGAATGAACTCACTATCAAATCCTAAATCAGCCTGCCCCATCAGAATCAGCTTGCGTTCAGGCTAATAGGCAAATATCATGAACCTATATACTTTCAGAACCTAAATAGACCATTACCTTTCAAATATGAGCTCCTCTTCCTTTCAAAGTACACAAGGCATTTTACAGGCCATTGAACCTAAGACTGGGCAGTGGTTTTTCAAATCCAGCCAGAAAAAGTCAAGTCCCCTGACATAATCTTTAAAAAGAGGCTCAAGGCTCAAACCCAAATAAACCTAAAAGGTAGATTTCTGTTTTTTCTTTTTTAACAGGCAGAGGGTGTTTGGGGCAGATCGTCCAGGAATGGAAATTCTAACTCCTCGGGGCATCGAAGTTGTGCTGATTGCCTGTAGTAAAGAATTTTAAAGGCTGATTCAATCACTGGCAACTAATTCAGAGTGAAGAACTGATTACCAATGGCACGCTTCCAGAGTGTGAAAAATAAAGACATCTCCCTGGATGGGACCAGTTTCTGTAGAGATGTGACCCCCTCCCCACCACGAGAGCATGCATGACCCCTTTGGGGTCAGTCATTCTTCCTAAATATGTGTGTAACCAGGGCTCCTTCTCTAGCTCAGCTGGGCAATTTTACCCGCTAACGTCATATGTTTTTTTCTTTCCCTGCCTTGTGTTTGTGGCACTTCAGGTTTCCACCCTTGCAAATCGCAGCTGCTTGTCACCCTTTACACCCAAGTGTACCAGAATGTGCTCCGAGGTGTGCTTATCAGATACAGGCCGAGTGCCACTCCTCCTAAAGAATTCCCAGAGGGATCCCAAGTATGAATAGCTCTCTGTCTCCCTGTTTTTACAGGAAGAGAATGAATGGATCTCTTGTGAGATAACTCTCCAATGTGTTCTCTTCAGGGTTTTAAATCATATTTGAGAGAGCAAAAAAATAAAGCAGAACATGCAGAAAATCCCCCAGGGACATCCTGGGAAAGGAGCTTCAGGCCCATAGGGCTAAGCTTTCCAACGGCCAAGGTCAAGGGCAACCCGGGCGGTCTCTGCCTCTCAAGGAAGGAACATCCTGACTGGAGCACGGCCCCCACAGGAGGTCCAGCGGTGCTCTGACTGGGCAATAAGAGTGGGGATTTGTACGTTCTTAATTAGAATTTTTATTTATTGCAAATAATGTAAGAATGAATAACAAATAATGGAGAAGAAAATATCCCAGAATTCACCATCCTAATAAATTAGCAATTTTGATTTGCCCATGTTCCCATTTAAACGCTGTGAATAAAACTATTTAATTTTACATCATTATAATCATGGCAAAGGTATATTTTTACAAATGTCATTTCTCTTATTATGTTAAGCATTTTCTTAGTGATCCTTTTAATGGCTACAGAATATTTTATTGAGTGGATATAGCACAGTGCCCCAAAATAGAGGCATTTAGTAAATATTTGCTGAAAAAATGAATTAATGTATTTTACTTATCTACTTCCTTATTTTGGGGACTAAGTATGCTTCCATTTTTACTATTATAAATAATATTTAATGAGTACTTTCATGATTATTGTTTTTCCTACTCTTCACATAATTTCATTAGGAAAAGTTCTTAGAAATAAGATTCCTGGATCCATGGCTATGAAATGCATCGGCAAATTCCTTTTTAAGAAGATTGTATGGGTTTGCTGCATCGCCACTTAATGCACAAGCCAGCTGGGGTTTTTTCATATCTTGACCAACACTAATATTTAAGGTTTTTTTTTTTAACATTTGCTAATTTAATAGGTACAGAGAGAGACAGACTTCAATTTGCAAATCTCTCCCTCTTAAAATAATTATGAGGGCCGGCCTGGTGGTGCAGCGATTAAATTGACACGTTCCACTTCAGTTGCCCTGGGTTCGCCAGTTCAGATGCCGGGTGAAGACCTATTGCACCGTCAAGCCATGCTGTGGCAGGTATCCCACATATAAAGTAGAGGAAGATGGGCACGGATGTTAGCTCAGGGCCAATCTTCCTCAGCAAAAAGAGGATGAGTGGCAGAAGATGTTAGCTCAGGGCTAATCTTCCTCAAGAAATAAAAATCAAGAAAATAATTATGGAGTAACTTTTGCTTTTCATCTTCCTTTTATAAACCTTTTCCTTTGGCCTGACAGAGAACAGAATCAGCTCTTAAGATCTCTAAACAAAACTCATTTCAGGGGATTAGAGGCCTTCGAAGTGAGCCTGTGGGGCGTCCTGCACCCACTCTGCCCCACAAAGAGGACAAGTTTGAGTCACTGATTCTCCCAAGCGGCGCTGAGCACGGAGCCTGGCCAATGGTGGCTGTCAGGGCCGGCCAGGGCGGCTGCGGAAGGCGACTGAGCGCCCCGAGAGAAGGAGCAGAGGCCCAGACTCAAGGCAGCTCCCGGCTGGCACAGGCTCCCCGATAGGGTATGCCTCAAAGGCCACGGGGTTGTTCGGACACCCCTCCCTGGAGCCCTAGGAACGCTGGCGATGTGCCCCCTGCTTAATATGGGCTGGGCTCCAACCTCCGCATGTCGCAAGGGGAACTCACTAAATCCTCGCAGCAGTGTGACAGGCCTCTTTGTTTCCATCTTCACTTTCCAGAGATACGGAAACAGGGGCCCTGGCGACGCTGTAATTTGCCTACGGTGCCTCGGCTGCTAGGATCCAGGCTCTGGTGATCTGCTTCCAGTCCCTGCTCAGAGGGCCTTCCTTGCTGTGCAGGGGCACAGGGAGACCCTGGGCTGACGGGCGAGTCCTTCCACATCTTAACTAGAATGAGGTTTACACAAAGGAAAGTCATAAATGCATGAACTAATTACTCCTTGTCTTATTTGTTTTTTAGAAATTAATAATCATATCAACAATAGGCTAAAGTACTCAGATGATGAGAATGTGCACTAATTGGCTTGATCCAAATGTTTTAAAAATTGAGACCTAAGGCAAGTGTTATTGATCCCACTACAGAGGAGGAAAATGAGACTCAGAGATGAGTGACTGGCACAGCCATGATCTGCAGCCAGGTCTTCCAGCTCCTCTGTACCACAGACTCGATAGCAGTGCTGAGCCCCGGGGGTGCTGAGGGCTGAGTGCTCAGCACACGGTGAGGCACATATTACAAGAGATGACAGAGGAGGCAGCAAGCGGAAAGCATGTTCTCAAGAAGGTGGAAACGGAGGGCGGGAGAGGGACGGTAGACGTGCTTCGTAGGAGGGCAAGGAGCCCATGGGCAAGAGGAGAGACTGGAGCCACTGCAGAAGTGTTGCTGGGGCCTTCCCGGAGCAGAGACAGACAGGATGGAGGGTCCAGGGCTGGCTGGAGTTCACCTTGACCAGGAGAAGGAGCTGAGAAAGGAGGTGGAGAGGAATGTAGAGCCACCGGCAGGCCTGCACTGTTCCTGTGAAGCAGGGATCTGACGATGGAGCTGCGGGAACAACAGCCTGGTCTGAGCAGCCTGGTCCAGCTTTTCCACAGTCTAGCACTCAGGAAATTCCCGGCGCCCTGACCCACTGATGGGCTGGAGTATCCTAGTGCCCACGGATGGATTTTCACAGTGTGGAGGACTCTCTAGTCACACTAATGACAACACCCAGCCAGAGGCTAGGCTAGCCCCTCAAAAAGAAAGTTGATTTTCCAAGACTTCCCATCAGTGTAGCGAAGGTCCCTGCCTCCTCATGTTCTGTTTTTCCTGCATCGGTCAGGTTTTTCTAGGTATCGGTCGCCATTTTCCTTCCTGGATTAAACTGGGAGAAAATCTGAAATGGGACATGAAGGAGACCCTTTTCCTCATGGTTCTGGACCAGCTTTCTCAGCCTCAGCACTATTGACATTAGGTAACATTTAGTTGACATTTGGGTGATCCTTTAAGGATAAGAGAGTCTGTCCTGGCGTTGTAGGATGTGTGGCCTCTGCCCGTTAGATGCCAGTAGCAAAAACAAAATCAACAGAAGCAAAAGCTGTTTCTGAGAAAATATCATAAAACAAACAAACTGTGGACAAAGCTGATTAAATCAAAAAGAGGCAGACACCAATAAATTCTATTAGTGCAAAAAAATGTCTCCAGACATTGCCAACTGTCCCTGGATGAGAACGACTGTGCGGCAGGAAATCATTTATTTTACTCTACAAAGGGACATAGACTAATAAATATGTAGATTAACATTTTTATAGTTTAAAAGTAATCTGTGACTATTGTATTAATTATAAAATTAAATAATTGAGTTTCTGTGAATATCACCTTCCAGATGAAACTCAGAATTGTGTCATTTGGACCAGATTCAAACTCAGTCCATCTTGGTCTTTCTCCCAGAAAGTTTGCGCAGGATGTGTTCTCTGTTGCTTCCTGTTCCAAACCGTTGTTTATTGCCTCTATGAAACAGCTGTCCTATCCCCAAAGTGAGGGCATTTCAGCGGTACTGGGTACGTACTGGTCTTCTGGGAGTGTTGTGGGGTTTAATAAATTTATGGGTACAAAACTCAGTGATGTTGGGACAGAAATCGTAAGAGAAAAGCAAAGTTCTCTGTAGATTAAGACATCTACGCGTAGTTCCGCTTGAGAAGGATGCCCTTCCTAAATCTTGGACAGCACCTTCTGATGTTCTGAGTGGGTGTTGGGGGCATGGTCCAAACGGGGGGACTGCAGAGGAGGAAGGCAAGACAGAAGCTCCTCTTCCACAGTGGATGCTTGTCTGTGTTTAGGTTCATGGGGGTTGCAGACGAGCTTCTGCAGAGAGTTGAACGATGTCTCCAGCACCGTCATCCATCACTTCTTTAGCCACGCGGAGGGAGAGGTCAGGCCAAAGAGGCAGGGCAGTCCTGATAGCAGTGTCATTTTCCTTCATCTCCTTCTTCCCTGTGTGTGTGAGAAGCCATATATGGCCTGTGTAAGAGCTGGGGACAGCCCTACCCCCTGAAGAGGCTTGGAGCAAAGGAGCTGAGGGACAGTGCCTTATCTTTTGGGAGCTGTGGAGACTTCCGGGCAAGCAGAGCTACGGGGTAATTGCTCTCTGGAGACTCTCCGACCCAGGAGGGAGGGCGAGGGTAACGACAAAGGTTAGTTTGACGAGGGGTGATGGGGTAACAGGATGACTTTGTTTTTAACTTTTTTCCCACCAGAATGCTATGGGACTAAGATAGCCATCTGGGTTAAAATGTAAAGGTAAATCTTTACCAAAAGCAACACAAACTGAGTGTTGATGGAATTTTAGGGTGGAGGAGGTCTTTCTGAACAGGACATTAAAGTAAAAAAATTCACAGATCTGACGAGTTAAAAATGTAAACTCTCTCTATAGAAAAAAAATCTCAATGTTAATCATCAGACTGTTGGGAAACTATCAGAGAATGTATAACAGAATTAATATTAGCATAGTAGGAACTCTCAAAAGCAACGAGAAAAAGAGTAGGCAAAAGATATGAAGTAGGCGATCAACAAAGAGCAGAAACACACGAAAAATTAGTAACCAAAATGCAAACTGGAACAATGGTTGGATAGGATTGTACTCTAGCTGGCGGATATGCAAAAATGAAAAAGAATGCCATCGCCAGTGCTGGTGACCGAGTGGGGTCACAGGCACAGCATGTGGGAGGGTTTGATGTCAGCGCAACATTTTAGAGAACTCGGTCAATGGACCTAAGATTTGAAAGCTTGAATACTTAGACCAGCAATTCCACATCTAAGTACTTAGTATCAAGAAATAATGAGACAAGTGCCCCAAATGTAAATTTAGAAAGCTTCATTACATGGCTTTTTATGAAGGCAAAACGTGGAAAACCCTAAGTGACCAGGAACATGCTTAAATAAAGCACAGCTGAACCATATGATGGAATACTCCTGCATCTATTTCAAATAATTATGATGACCTACTTTTATGGACATGAAGATGTTTACAAAACATTAAATGCAAAAAATAGATTATGAGGTAATATATATGATTTTATTTACATAAAAATGGTTGCAAATGGGTAGAAAAAAACTATTTCTGCCTTCTCACTTTCTGCCTTCCACTCAAAACTAGGCCTTGGTCTGAATCCCCCTGACTCTCACGCAACTCTGTCTCTCTGATTTTTATCAGGGCACACATCCTGGGTTCACTCCTGCCCAGCTCTTCCCCATGGGATGCAGCTCCCTCAGGCTCTTGGTACAGCCCTAGGAGCAAGTTCCCCAAAGCAGAATTGAAAGCAAAGGAGGCGTACTTTCCATGCACCACTAGCTGTTTTAAAATATAGAACCCTGGTTTATCACTCTCCTGCTCAAAACCCTCCATTGTCTGGCTTTCATATTCAGAATAAAAACCATACTTCCCCCACCCCCCATAGTTTATAAGATTCCATGAAATCTGAGCCCTTGCACCTCTCTGAATTCTTTCCCTCTCCCTCTGCGTGAGCATGGGCCGCCATGGTGTTCCTGGTTAGCACCCACGTCCGTTTCCACCCCAGGGCCTTCTTGCTTTCCTTTGCCCAGAAAAGGCACAGCCTGGCTCTCTCCCTCACTTATTCAGGTCTCTGCTCAAAAGTCACCTCCATGAAGAAGCCTTTCTTGGGCACCCCACCTAAAAGAGCACTTTTCACCGCCATCCCCTGTCCCTCAGCCACCTGTAGTTTCCTCACGGCACCTCAGGCACCACCCGACAATAAGCGATGCGCTCCATTGTTCAGCCGTTCATCACCACTCCACGACAGGCACGAAAGCTCTGTGAGGGTGACACTTTGCCTTCTTCTTTGCTGTGTCCACAGTTCCCAACAGAATATCTGGTCCACATGTATTAGTGGAAAGAAAGAGAGGGAATAACAGTAGAAATTGATGAGCTAGAAGACAAAGAAACAAAATCAACAAAAGCAAAAGCTGCTTTTTAAAAATATCGTAAAATAAACTCTGGACAAAGCTGATTAAATCAAAAAGAGGGAGACATCAATAATTTATATTAGTGATGACAAAGAGGAAAAACGGATAAGGGAGAAGTTTTAAAAATTGTAGGAGACTGTCTTGACCAACTTCATAGTAATAAATTGGAAGATTCCACTGAGGTGGGGGCCCTGCTCTGCCTGTGGCCGCCCTGTGGGCCTCCTGCAAGCCACGGGACAGACACAGCCCGGGTGTTGAGGGGTCTGAAGCTTATACAGAATTAGATAAATACATGAGAAAAAAAAGTCACACAAATTTACATCTAAAAAGCTGACAAGTATCACAAACATTGCAAAATCCAGAAAAATAGTATGAAACTGTTATTAGTAGGTGTAGCAGTAATTGACTGCCTGACACACCTTTGCAATACTCATTCCTCTGGGTTTTTTCCTGCATATTCTTTTATTGCTTCCTCCTATGACAATAATTTTGTAATATCGTTTTCTGTAGAAAGAATAGAAAGCTAATTCCATCTTTCCTCTAGCAAGGTTGACAGAAATTTGTTTTTTATTATTGATAATTTAGAAAAGCTTTTCGGTGCCACCCCTTGTAATTGATAATGCCACAGTGGTGGCTTTCTTGCTCAGCAGGTTGTCCCAGCAGGACTCAGGAGGGGTGCAGAGTCAAGGGACGCCCTCACAGGCCCGGGTCTTTCCTGGTGACAGGGGTGACTGCAGGATCAGGCCAAGCCTTCAGAGGTCCACAAGACTTCATCCCTTAATCTCTGTGGATATGGCTTCCCACAGCCACTGTCTCAGTGGCAGATCCAGCTTCTTGTCCCCAGGTCTGTTTCCTACGCCCCTCTCCCTGACCTTTCCACTGTTGCACGGCTGGTCCACCCCAAGCAGGACATAGAGCAGCACCTTCAGATCCTTCTCCTTGGGGTTAACAAAAGAGTCAGGATGCTCTGTGAATCCACAATGAACAGGCTATTGCTGGGGCCACAGGGTAGAACATGGTACTGGGAGCTCTCTGGCCTTGCCTACAGCCCCACCAGCAGGGTGTAAAGATGACCCCCAGGCTGGGGCCGTGCTCCATGCATCTGGCCAGTGGTTGGAGCTGCTGAATCCTCCTTGCATTCCTGGAGGAGAGCACAGCTAGTATAAGCTTTGTTCTCTTCTTGGAAAGCCCGTCATTGAGTGGGAGCCAACTTGCAGCAGGTAGGAACAGCTCAAGAGCCTTCACCAGGGACAAACGGGACTACCTGTTGAGGTAAGGAGCACCGGATTTACTGTCACCGTTATGCTCCTAGGTGTCCTTCTAGGCGTGTTCTTCTCTTGATCTTCCTCATTCCTGTTGATGTCCTGGTGTTGACCATCGGGTTGGCATCAATCCTGTCTCACTCATACCATAGACAAGAATGTTCACCTTATTTTTACATCTGCCATTTTACTGTTTGTTTTCTATGTGTTATGTCTTTTTTTGTTCTATTTTTCTGTTACTGCCTTCTTTTATGTTAAATATATAT
This sequence comes from Equus quagga, assembly GCF_021613505.1. NCBI lineage: Eukaryota > Metazoa > Chordata > Mammalia > Perissodactyla > Equidae > Equus > Equus quagga. Next base: position 113,351,508 of record NC_060275.1, read on the forward strand.
ACTTTAGTGTACCATTATAATTCTATTTCCACTTATTTTTCTGTATATTTTTGAGTTATATTCATAGTGGTTGCTCTGAGGATTAAAATTTACATCTTAACGTATAATAGTCTAGTTCAGATTGATACTAATTTAATTTTAATAGTGCACACAAAGACTTTGTTTTTACACAGCGTCTTTCCCTCCCTCTCCTTTGTGGTATTATTGTCACAGATTACATCTCTGTACACTGTATGCCCGTCAACACAGATTTATAATTATTTCTTTATGCTGTCTTCTTTTAAATTAGATAGAAGAAAAAAGGTTACAAACAAAATATACATTTATATTGTCTTTTATATTTGCCTATGTTGTTGCCTTTATGGATGCTCTTTATTTCTTTGTGTTGATTCAAGTTGCTCTCTAGTGTCTCTCTTCATTTCAGCCTGAAGGACTCCCTTTAGTATTTCTGTAGGATAGTTCTACTAAAGACAAATTATCTCAGCTCTTTAAAATATAATAATATATTAATTTCTTTTTCATATCTGAAGGATAGTTTTGCCAGATGTAGAATTCATGGTTGACAATTTTTTCTTTTGGTTCTTTGAATATTGTTGTATCACTGTCTTCTGGTCTCTATGGTTTCTGTTGAGAGATCAGCCATCAATCTAAATGAGGCTCACTTGCACAAAATCAGTCACTTCTTCACTGGTCTCAAGATTCTCTTTGGTCTTTGGCTTTTGACAGTTTGATAATGATGTACATGTGTGGAACTCTTGAGTTTATCCTACTTGGAGCTCATTGAGCAACTTGAATGTGTAGATTAACACTTTTCATCAAATCTGGGGAATTTTCAGCCATTATTTATTCAAATATCCTTTCTGTCCCTTCTTTTTCCTCTACTTTTTCTGCAATTCCCATTATTCTTATGCTGGGAATCTTGATTGTGTTCCCTGGTCTCTGAGGCTCTGTTCATTTTTCTTCATTCTTTCTTCTTTCTATTTCTTAGACTGGATTATCTCAATTGACTCTTCAAGTTCACTTATTCTCTCTCTTGCCCACTCAAATCAAATATGTATTTTGGGGTCCCCTTTCAACACCAGTTAGGCAGCTGACTGTATTTCCTTTGCCTTCCCTTCCTGCTTGCACAGAGCTTCAAGATCCATCAAAGGTGAGAGCTTAGGACCTTCTCAGTTCTTTCCAGAGCATGCACATAGCCTGGGGCATGTGCACAATGCTAACATACACATGGCCTTCTAGATTCCCAGGAATATGTCAGAGCTTTTCTAAGCCCCTATGAATTTCTCATTTCACAGCTTTTCCTTTGAAGCTTTTTGGCTAGTTTATGGTTTGCCCCAACTGTTATTACCACCTCAGGCAGCTACAAAGTTAAACATGTCCCTATAATTGTTTTGAACAAACACCCCTTGGGGAGAAGGCTTTTTGCACTGGGCAAGCTCTAAGTCAGGTCATTTACAGGTATTGACAGATAGCCTGGCAAGTAAGATCTTCCAGGGAACTGTGAGACAGATCAAATAACGACAATTATTTGGGATTGGGGCTTTACAAGAGCTCCAGCTCTGTCCTATTACCTATGGCATCTGCCAGGTTGCAATGGGAATGCAGGCTTTCATTTTACAAGATTATTGTAGATCTGGAGAGCAGAGGAGGGGACCAGAGCAAGTTAAGTGACACAAAGCTCACTGGTCTTACTGAGATTTAGCCTGTTATTTTCTAATAAATATTCCTCAGATTACTTCATGCCTTTGCTTAATTTCCGGAGTTCTGAAAAAGTTGATTTTGACAACTTTTGCCAGTTTTCTCATTGGTTTTATGAGAGAAGAGAATTTTTGGAGAAGAAAATTTCCTGCCTTTTTTATTGATGCCATTTAATTTTCTTTTGATACTTGAAATATCCTAATTATGCTGCTTTTGTGTAACCTCAGCCTGACCTGATAGCTCTGTTCCTGAAGGAGTTTGATCCAGATTCTTGGTACATATTTACTCCTTTAGGCCAAAGCTTTCACTGACATATAACGTGGGTACACCCCTAAAATAAGTTGGAGTAAAATGTGTACTTCTTGATGGCACCCAAACTAGTATATGTATTAACACTATTATTGTTTGTTTATAGAAGTTTTACAGTGAAGTATTGCTCCAAGTGAGGCTGCAACCAGTGCATGGGTATTACCTTATTAGAGTGTATTAGTAAATGCATATTCTTGGGCTCTAATCTGATCTTGTTAAATCAGAAACTGGGGGTGGGGCACAGGCAACTGTTTTAACAAGAATATCAGGTCGTTTTCATGCTTATTAAAGTTTAATAATCTCTGGAAAAGAAAAGTGTGTAATTTACACTAGTTAAATATTCTAATCATCTGGGTAGCCCTTTAGTCTCTATCTCGAGTTAGTGATCTTGGATGAGTTACTTATACTAACCTATAGGCTTTATATCCAAAGCCATAAAGTGATGGGGCTAATTTACAATTAAAGAGATCAAGGGATTGTTTCATTTTGTTTTCTGTATGGCATCTGAATTACCAGTCTTGCTTAGACACACCTTCCCCACTCAATGGTGAAAAAGCAAAAGCATAACTCCTGTATCTTATTATATCATTAAAGGATTTTATTTTTCATCTAAATCTTTAATCCATCTAGAAATCATTTTTAAATGTTGTATAAATGCATATATATGCATTATTTACATATATACTTTTTTTCTTTTCTAAATAGTTAGCCATTTGTCCAAGTATCATTTATTGTATATTAAAAATCCAAGTATTTTTGGTTTGGTTTCTGGACTGGATGTTCTGTCTTGCTAATCAATTGTCTATTACTGCCATATTGTTTAGATTAAGGTAACTTTAATGTACATTTAAGGATCTGGAAGATAAGCCCCCTATAATGGTCTTTTTCAAAACATTCTCAGAAGTTATCAACTCTGTTCCTCCATGTGAAATTTATAATCAATTTGTCTAATTTCAAAGGCAAGATTAAAATAACTAAACAACCATTAGAATTCTGATTGGTGCTGCATTAAATTTCCATGCCGAATTGAGGAGCATTTTTGATATCCAGCCTTCCCGTTCAGGTGTGTGACATGTCTTAACTTACCAAAGTCTTGTTTTACATCTTCTGTAAAATATTAATATTGGAATATACATTCTAGCCATGACTTCCTTTATAAATTTATTTTTAGCCATTTTGTACTTTTAGTAGCTGGCGTGAATGGAACCTTTTACCATTTCAATTTCTAAATGGTTGTTACTAGTATAGAGGGAAGCTGTTGAGTTTTTAAAATATTTATCTTGTATAGTGACATCTTGATGTGTTTTTTAAAAAATTAGTTCTAAGAGGTTTTCTTTTAGTTAAGCCTCCTGAATTTTATGAGTATAAAATCATATTATCTGCAAAAAATAATACTGCTCTCTCCTCTTTGTCAGTATTCACACCGTTCACTAGATTTTATCTTACGACACCAGCTAAAATCTCCCAAACAAGATTAAATTTCAGTGTGGAGATTTCCTGCACCCCATCCTGTCTCCAACTGCAGTAGGAACGCACTTAGGATTTTACGTTTTAATATGATGTTTTATAATGACTTTTGATATCACTTTACAAAATCATTTTAGGAAGTTTTTATTTTGTCGGAAGTATTCAATCAGAATTTTTATTTTACTTAAATCTTTAATCACAATAATTTCTTCTCAATTAGATCACATTTTTTCAGGACCTGATGACATGATTATTGTTTACTCAAATAACTTATTAATATAATTAATAATGATCTTGCTAGAGTTCCTAAAGTTGAATCACTCCAGTAAGTGTAGAATAAAATTTTGTTTAGTGGGTATGGTAGAGGATATCATAAATAAAATTCAAAGATAAATGAGAGATTTAGAGAAAATATTTACACTGCAGAATACATACAAATTACACACTATATAATACATAGGTTACAAATGTTCTGTCTATACAATATATAATATAATGTGATCTCTACATATTAATAAGAAAATAGAAAATAAGCAAAGGGTATGAATAGGCAAAACACAGATTAAAAATATAAATGATCAATAAATATGTGAAAATATGCTCAATCTCACTAATAGTTTTTAAAATGAGATGCAGTTTTGCCTTTCAAAATGGCAACATTTAAAAAGACTAATAATATCAAGTGTTGGGGATAGTATGGGAAAAATTAGTGTCATCATGCATCCATAATGGGAATATGAATTAGTAAAATCTTTTAAAATGTAATTTCATTTCATATACTAGATTTTTAATGTGTCTATGTGCTAATCCAGCAATCTTACTGCTAGGAATCTCTACAACAACCACAGTGTGAGTTGGTAAAGATAAATGTGTCAGACTTTTCACTGATACGTTGTATATAACAGTCAAAACCGGAAAATCTCTTAAATGTAGCTTGATAGGGGCCTTGTTAAGCAAATCATCATGTAGGATACAATACCGTGGATATCATGAAGCAGTTAACAAGAGAGGGAGTCTACGCTTACTAGTGTGTATAGCAGAGCTCCATTCTTAAACACCAAAGTGCACTGCTGTTTGGATGTATATAGACTCCCGGGATGTGCTTTAACAGGGGTAAGACAGCCAGGATCAAACTAGGTTATTAGTTGCAAGTAACAATGGCTAATTATGGTGGATTCAGCAGAAATGAGTGGACTGGGGATCCCACAGCATCCTTGAGGCACCTGGAGAACAAGCTCATCACTGCCAGGAATTAAGCCCCAAACCATACAAGAAGTGGCCTGACAGTGACAGTGGGACCTTTGCTGTCACTGAGCCTGGGATGGTACAGTTTGTTCTGCCGCCAGGCTTGACCACAGCTGCTGCTGTCCCAGGTCCCATGCCACTTTCGTTCCAACGACTAGGCAGGCAAAGTGCTGCTGTGCCAGGGGCCAGATGCTTCTACCAAAAGTGGACTCCCTTGGAGCCTCCTTCCTCAGACTCCTCCTTCCCCAAACAGAGCTTGTGTGTGAGGATCGGCTTGGTGGAGCTGGAAACGTGTGGGACCCAGCTGCCAAGAGCTGGGACCCCAAGGTCTCTAGGTTCTGCCTTAGGGATTCAAAAGGCCAGAAATTCCCAGACATACCAAGGGTGTTCAAAGGTGCTGTGAAGCCAGAAAACATGGCAAATGTCCAGCAGAGATTGCTTCCAGACTAATTGAGATAGTGATCACCTCTGGAAGGTGGAATCAGAGGGGTTGTTATGGCTGGAATTCCGTGGTAGAATTCCAAGAGCACCAATCACACTGAGATGGAATTTACAACACAGAAGTGTTGTTGGGAGGAGGGAGATATGTATATGTGTGTATATATATGCATACAGATATATGCATGTGTATACACGTGTGTACATGCATGCATGTGTAATCTAGATGTATATGCAATGGAGTTATTTTAACTTATTTGTGCTTTTCATTATTTTTCATATACAAACTAAAAATAAATACAATGAGCTAATTGGGACCCTTTTAATTCTACAATATTTTTTATTCTACTAGAATAAAATCATGCATAAAACACGATAAAATACAATACAAAAGCTTTGGACATGGGGTCGCCTCAGTGGCGCAGTGTTTAAGTTCACACTTTCTGCTTCAGTGGCCTGTGGTTCGCCAGTTCGGATCCCAGGGGCAATACCTACGCATTGCTTGTCAAGCCATGCCATGGCAGGCATTCCACATATAAAGTAGAGGGAGATGCGCGCGGATGCTAGCTCAGGGCCAGTTTTCCTCAGCAAAAAGAGGAGGATTGGCGGCAGATGTCAGCTCAGGGCTAATCTTCCTCAAAAAACAAATAAACAAAAATTTGGGAAAAAAACCTTTTCAACAGTACCATAATATTTTATTTATACATTATACAGATCACTGAGAGCAAAAAGTAACTTGGGGTCTTTGAGCTCAGGAACTTTATTTGTGAAGTCTCAGGTCCTACATGGATTTAAATGGTTTGTTTCAGCCCATGAGCTAATAATACGCAAATGAGCCCATTCTGGGATTTCAGGTTCCCAATTCCCATTCCGGGATTCTATGGTGATGGCAACTGAGACCAACGGTTGGAATTCACCTCTTTTTAATTCTTTCTAATTATGAAAAATCCCCAGTGACTGCTCATCATATGAAGGATGGAATCCTAGTTCCTTATAGGGCCCCACTCACCTGGCCACTGTCTGACTCTGTCATCTCCTTCACCACCCCTGCCCCAGCCCCACTGACCTTGTTCCTGGAGCTTGCCAACCTCATTTTCATCTCAGTATCTTTACACTTAGCTTCTTTGCCTGAGATGTTCCCTCCTCCCTCCACCCTACCCCAAGATCTCTGCATGACTCACTCCTTCATTCCATTTCCCTTTATGCTCAAAGACCTCTCATTCAGTGAGCCGTCCATGGGCACACTATAGAAAACTCTATCCCCTTCCCTTCCATCCGCCAGCCCCTCACCTGCTTTACAGCAGGGCCACCTGCTCTCCCACTGGAATGTTAGCTCCATGAGAGAAGAGACTGCTATGGTTTGAATGTTTGTGTCCCTCCGAACTTCATATGTGGAAATCCTAACCACAGATGATGATATTGGGGGGTGGCGCCTTTGGGAGGTGCTTAGGTGATGAAGGTGGAGTCCTCATGAGTGGGATTAGTGCCCTTATAAAAGAGGCTTCAGAGAGATCCCTCGCCCCTTCTACCAGGTGAGGGCCCAGAGAGAAGGCGCTAGCTATGAACCAGAAAGAGCATCCTCACCAGAACTCTACCATGCTGGCACCTTGATCTTGGACTTCCCAGCCTCCAGAACTGTGAGAAATAAATTTCTGTTGTTTATAAGCCACTCAGTCTGTGGTATTTTGTTACAGTCTCCTGAACAGACCAATTTACTCCCAGCATCGACCGAGTGACTACATGTCACAGACCTTCAGTAAACAGTGATTGAGGAGATGACCCATGGCATGAGTCTGTGAGACCACCGGCTGGATTGCATTAGTGAACAGACTTGCTGCCTTTGTAGTTCTTTTGCAGGCTTCTTTCCCATGGAATCCACCTCCTGTTGAACTATATCACCCAAGCATGTAAGGAAGCTGATTTCAGTATTGGTCCTTTTCTCCATACTTGTTCTCCATACTTCTTTTCATCTGCCTACTTGGGATCAGCTTGCCCACCTACTTTTCAAATTGTTCCTAATAGTTCCTGACTGTTTCCACTGCTTGATCTACACTTTCATTGTAATTCACTTCTAGATGTAGTGGTCCTCAGATCAGCAACAAAGAAAGTTCCAAAATTCATTCATTTTTTTAACTGACTGAATCATTTTTATGAAAGTCCATTCAGTTTATGCATTCAATATCTGAAATATCTGAAAACTAAATTCAGCAGTTGTTAAAAGAAAATACAATGTCACAGAGTGTTCCAGTGGAGAAATTGCTCATTGGCTCACAGACCTCTTCCTCACCAAACCAAGACTCTTTACTAAGAAAACATCCTAAACTTTTCCAGCTTTGATTGTAACGAAAAACCCCAAATATTTATCTTTCTTTGTGTGGTGTCGTATGCAGCAGAAATCATGCAGCCTGCTTAAAAAACGTACGCTGAGTCACTGTTGGGTTATACGTCTGTGTAAATATTAGTCCAAAAGTTGGCATTCCATCTTGTTTTAGTCACCTTTTTGATTACTAAATCGAATGTCTTGTTGTCCCTTCACCTTTTGGTGCCAACTGGCACAAACTGTTACAGTTCTATCAAGCATGGAAAATAAAAGTGAACGCTGTTTCCATTATTCATTCTGTGCTTGACATGGGGTGGAACACCACAGGAGAAATAAGACATAATCTCTGCCACGAAGAATCTGTGCTCAGGGAAATCATGAGCAGGCTAGAAGATACGGTTTATATCAGAGCATTGAAGAGAAACATTTTCATAGAACAGAACTTTTACAGGAAGAAAAGGACAGTACTGTGTGTTATCCCCACCAGAGACAGGAGCACCGGGGTGGAAAATAGAAAACCATGGAAAATCTATTGATCTGGTATGGAGTGAATAATAGGATGGTGACTACAACCAGGTTTGAGGATTAAGGTACAAAGGAAATATGATATTTTGCAACTAGGCAGCTTCTACTCTTATAAACATCTAGGGATGGAGGGAGAATCCATGATCTATTTCTCCATCCTGCTTTAGGAACTTAATGGCTTTTCCAGGCTGCATGTTGGGCAAAGGGGAGAATGAAACCTATGTCATCCCAGAGGGAAGGCTGTTGCCCATCATGACAAAGTAATGCGGATAGAGCTGTTGTTCAGCCTTATCATTAGGTGCTATTTTTAAGGCAGAGATACTCTGCCTACAAAGAGGCTTCAAGCTCCAACTTCAAGAGTTCCTGGTAGTGTCCCAGTTTCCAGTATCATAGCTCAGAGCAGTGAAAAGCTCCCACTCTTCTTGACTGTCTAGCGTCTGCACTCTCTTCCTATTATTGGAGCTTGCCTGCTATGGTAGACGCTGTTTTAGTGGCAGGACCTGATGCCCTTCCTGGGCCACTGTCCCCAACTGCTGAGCGTTGGCAGCTAATGATTCACTGATGCCCCCTGCTTTCCAGAGCTTCCACTGCCTGGAACCTATATTGGTTTCTAGAGCAGCCACAATAAAGTAGGAGAGAATGGGCAGCTTAAACAACAGAAATTTATTTCTTGTGGTTCTGGAGGCTGGAGGTCCAAGGCCAAGGTGTTGGCAGAATTGGTTTCTCCTGAGGCCTCTTTCCTTGGCCTGTCTTCCTCCTGTGTCCTTGAATGGTTTCCCCTCTGTGCCTGTCTGTGTCCCAATCTCTTCTCATAGGGACCCTGGTCATATTGGATTAAAGCCCCTCTGACCTCATTTGACCTTGATCGCCTCTTTTAAAGGCCCTGTCTCCAAATACAGTCACAGTTGGAGGTACTTGGAGTTGAAATTTTAACGTGTGAATTTGGAGGGAACACAATTCAGCCCATAACAGACCAGAAGGCTTTTTCTTATTTTAAAGAATACTCTTTCTAAAAGTCTTTGGAGTCTGGTCATAAACAGCCTGTGAGTATTTGAACCACCACGCCCGCCCCCCCCCCCCCCGCCCCGACACACACACACCAGGCAGTGTCTTGGCCCCTTAACCTGCAACCACAAGAACTGTGCAACTAAACCTTTACCCGCTTTCCCCCAGAAAGGGGCATTCTTCCCTTCCCTTCCCACCTAAACTGTGGCCATGGAGGAATGTGACACGGACAAGGAAGCCCCTCCAGGGAGCTGAACAGGAGTGAGGGAGGTAGGGGACCAGAGAAACACTCCAAGATCACAGAACCAGTGTGTCTAAGGGCCTGCTCCACCACCAGGGTGCGGCTGTTCTCACCCAGCAGAGGGGGATGACACATGCCACCAACAAGCGCCCACCTGTGCCATTCCCACTCGCCCTGTTCCTGAATGAGAGTTGAAGATGAATAAAAAGTAGAGACTCTAGACTGGACCAGAACAGTCCCATTTTCCGTGGCTTCTCAGCAGTTCCTTACAGAATTGAAGGCAGTATCAAGCCTTGTGGTTCTATATGGGTGGCGGGCTGAATCTGACCCCCCAAAGATGTCCTAAGCACTGGCAGCTGTGAAGATCTTACTTTATGTGGAAAAAGGGACTTTGCAGATGTGATTAAGGTAAGGATTTTAAGATGGGGAGGTTATCCTGGAATATCTGGGTGCATCCAGTATAAACACAGGTTTCTTATATGAGGGAGACAAGAGGATCAGAGTCAAAGAAGTTGTGATGATAGAAGCAGAAGTCAGAGAGGAGAGAAGATGCAATCCTGTTGGCTTTGAAGATGAAAGAAGGGGCCACAAGCCAAGGAATGTAGGCGGCCTCCAGAAGGCAAGGAACAGATTCTCCCTTCAGACCCTCCAAAGGAACTCAGCCCTGCTAACATGTTAATTTTAGCCTCGTGAAACTGATTTTGGGCTTCTGATCTCCAAACTGTAAGATAATGAATTTGTGTTGTTTTAAGTCACCAAGTTGGCAGTAACCTGTTACAGAAGCAATGCGAAACTAAAGCAGTATGTAACAGGTATAAATTTGCATTACAGTGCTTTAGTCCAAGAAACATCACATTATTTAATTTCTAATATGTATATCATATTAGAAGTATAAAACATCATCTCATTTAAATCTAGAACTAAACTGGCCAAAATTGGGGTGATGGGGAAATGTGTAATGTGAGTTGTTATTTATCCCTCCCTTTTTCTAGGATCTCACAAGTGTCCTTGAGGACTTCAGTGGTCCAGAAAATTTGCAAAGGATCTCCTGACCCCAGGCTATGATGAGAACAACTGACACACTCGTCATCTAAACCCATAGTCCAAGCTAACAGTTCAGGAGTCAGCAAATTTTTTCTGTAAAGAGTCAGACAGTTAGTATTCTATACTTTGTGGTCTCTGTCACAATTACCCAACTCTGCCCTTGTAGAATGAAAACTGCTATAGACAATAGGTAAACAAATGGACGTGGCTATGTGCCAATAAAACTTTATTTACAAAATCAGGCTGCAAGCTGGATTTGGCCCACCGGCACAGTTTGCTGACTTTCCACAGGCCACCCAAAGGTAAACAAACCTGCCGTTCACAACCAACACTCCTTTATCACTAATTTGATGACCTGGATCTTTCACGCAGCTTCAAAGGCCACAGCTCTTAAAGGCAAGTCTTCAAGCCGCCACAAGCTACGTTAATAGGTGACCACTAAATGAGGTGCTACCTGGAGTCCACGTCTCCCCAGCAGAAATCCCCACCCCATACCCCTCACCAGCCCTAGCGACTCCTGCTCATTAGAAGAGAGCTTGGTCCTCTCTTCTCTTCCTACCCCTTCTTTATACCTCTCCATCTACAAGAATCCAACTCTTTCCTTCCAAGAGCCCCTTTTCCATTTAAAAAGAGAAAAAGAAACAAGCTTCTTTTCCTTTCATAACCACAGGAAAATAATGAATGTTCCAATCAAGTTATCCTGGACTTCCGTGTTATTTGCAGTCTGTTTCATGTATGGTTAGACTTAAGTTTATTGCTTAGTGAACTTTAAGAAGTTTTCATTCTATGTGAATGTCCAGTCTTTATCAGTCAATCCTTTTGTTGCCTTAAAAAAAGTCACAAGTTAAGAACCCCAGATAGCAATGCAGGTAAACATCTAAATGGCGAGCCATGTAATTGAAAACTTCAGTCCAAATTCTCACGGCCGGAGCTGGGAGGCGAGACGTGTAGCTTTCCTTACACAACAGCCCATTAACCAGGTTTATTCCTGTCTGGGTGCACCGCTCACAACACCCTTGACCTTTCCTTGGTTCTCTGTTTTCCTCTGCAGGTCGTCTGTCTGGTTTTAGGATTCCCCACCGTCACTGGTCCGGCAACGATTGCATTTGTATATGCGAACAAAGCCGAGTTGAATAGGCTTGTACTGAAGAGACAAAGGGGCTGTCCTGGGTTTGAGCCACCTGCCTTTCCTTAGCATCAAAACAAAACAAAAACAAGCTCTTTGGGGCTTAGAGAATACACATCTATTCTTCAGCTTCCCAGTTCACACCGAGCTGATAGCTAACCTTTACCATTTGGACAAGTGTTTCCAATTGCTGTGTATTGGGCTTAATTATAAGGAAGAAAATGTTTAATGGGTTCATCTTGAACAAAATGGTGCACTTAATGGCAATTTTAAGAATATTTTTATTCAACAAAGCTTCTTATTGGAAAGAAATGAATTTATAGCTTCAAAAGAAAATTTTCAGCAAAGGTTATAGAAGTGGCAAAGTATGCTATTCTCTTCCCTTTTTGTTCTCTAGCTATTCAACCTTCCCTCATCCACCCACACTTATTGAAGAAGAGTTCTTGCCTACTGACATGCTGGCTTACCTTCCCTGGCAAGAGCTTAGGAATCAACAGGAGGGGAACAAAGGCATCTGGAAATCACAGGAAGGCTTATCATCAAATCGTATTTCTTGAGTCTCCAAAAGGAGGAGAGCACTGAGCCAAGGCAGGTATAAGCCAGCTGAATGGAGAAATTGCAGAGACACACAGGGGAGGCAAATTAATCTGCCAACCAGGAAAACAAGCTAATAATTGCTTCCTCTCTAAGTTTTCAGAAAGAAACAGCGCAAATGTACATGATGCTAGCAGAAAACGATTTTTCTCACATCATATATGAGAATCTGTTTCAATTAACTTCTGGAGAACTTGAAAACTCAGATGTTTGAAAGTAGGAGTGATGGACTATGTAGAATTCTTTTCTAGTCCTTCAGCATTATATAATTTTTCTCTGAATGAAATCTGAATGGGACATTATAATACAGGCGTGCTGACATGGCTGATCAACTTTTGTCAGTTATTCCTTTAAATGAAGGAGGAGGATATTTGATGAGAATATGTAAGGATTGGTTGTCCAATAGAAAACACCAGAGAGAAGTCTTACACTTAATTTTGTTAACTTAAGAAATAAATCATAGATTTCTCATATTCCAGTAATTCAGGAAGTGCTCTCTGCAGAACACATTGGTGCCTCCTCAATTTGATGTATGTTGTACCAATAATAACTGAACAGAAAGCTGGAGTTGAGACAGCAGGCACTGTAGGTAACAGCATCATCCCTCACAAGGCATCTGTCTAGTACCTAACTAGGTAAGACACTGCCTTAGGGAACCCCATTAAAAGAGCAAAATTACCCTTTGTCTCCGAAAGAATTATTTTCTTCCCACTAAGCTTGTGTTCCATTGCTTCATAAAGTGGGAGTTGTGGGCAATAAGCTTATTTCTACTGTGTGGGAAGCGGCCAACTTTCTGGAACACTGATGCTCAGGTGAGAGAGAAAAACCCACCAAGTGACTCAGGAGTACAGAAACAGTGCGAGTGTCTAGGAGGAATGCCCAAGAAGCACACTGCCTTTTCAAGAGGCACTTGCCATTGTGGAGACTTTTTATTGGGCCACAAACTAGTCAGAAATAGTTTGTTCTTTGCTGCAGTGCAGAAACCTAGAAGATTTTAATGCTCCATGGAACAATCAAGAATTGGGAGACTCATATTTAATAAATCAGAATACCAGTTTAACTACAGCTTGGTTCCATGTATTTGCTAAACAAGGGAGAAGGACAGAGGAGAAGAGCAAAATGGAAAATGAGAAGAAGAGGGAAGAGAAAGCTCAAAATGGAACAGTGGGAATTAAACGGAACGAGAAGAGGAAAAGGCATGAATGGACTAAGGTCCATTCAGCTGCTCTAACAAAAATACCACAGACTAGGGGGCTCTAACAGCAAACATTTATTTCTCAAAGTTCTGGAGGCTGGCAGTCCAAGATCAAGGCACTGGCAGATTCCGTGTTGGGTACAGATGCTTCCTGGTTCATAGACGGCCAACTTCTCCTTGTGTCCTCACATCGTGGAAGGAGTGATGGAGCTCTCTGGGATCCCATTTATGAGAGCACTAATCCCATTCAGGAGGGCTCCACCCTTATGACCTAATCACCTCCCAAAGGCCCCACCTCCTCATACCATCTCCTGGGGGTTAGGTTTCAACATGCGAATTCTGAGGGGACATGAACCTCTAGTCTAGAGCAGAGCACAGAGGTGACGGTGAGGAAGAGAAGAAGAAGGGTGGGAGAGACTAAAGGTAGAGACGCCGGCAGCAGCCGGGGGAGGAGGGTCAGGAAAAAAGAAGGAATGAGCCTGAGAAGAGACACAGAGACATAGAGTGAGGTTGGTGGGAACTTTACTGTGAGGTCCCCTGCTCCCCCACTGTCTTTGGAATGAGTTACAGCATGTTGTCGTTAACCATGATGACACTGATTTCCACGGAGAGTTCTTCATCCAGCAAATATTTATGGGGTGTCAATTCTTTGCCAGGTCTTGTTCTAGGTGCTGGGGTCCATCAGTGAGGTTCACATTCTTGTGAGGTGAGAGACTTAGAAACAGTACTCTCGGCACTCGGAAACACAATTTGTTTTCAATATAAATTTCTGGAGTTTATATTTTAAATAAGGATTATTTTACCAGAGATTTCTTAAGCCTTTGCATTCATAGGCATGATTAAGCATTTAAAGTTGTAGTTTGGAACGTTAGAGAAGTCTAAGTTTTTGGTGTAAATTAAAAGTCTTTTATATTTAAAAGCAGCTGGAAGGGTTTGTGATTTGATAACGGCTTTGCAAGGAGGAGGGATGGGGAATAGACCAAATCCTTTCGCGACCCTAAAGGTTGCATTTGGAAAGGCGCTCCTTCCATTGTCTTGGCCCTTTTTTCTTTAAAATCAAATGCAGATGTCTTCTTAGTCTAGTTGCATCTCAGAAAGCCAAGTTCTTTGGCACAGTTATGCAGGGAATTAAGAGCACCTTCGGGTTAAATAATGGAGTGAAACCCAGTTCTTACTTTCGCAGCTGCTCTTATCAAAACGTCAAGCTTCTCCGTTCTGAAGGAGACAGCCACAGCATACCACCCCATCTTTGTAGGGTTAGATGGCATATGCGTTCAGCTAGACAAGGAGCCGCTGAACAGTTGGTGAACACAGATCGTGTCTTCCGATCTAACTCAGTGCTTATGGCAGGGTGCTCTAGGGCTGTCTCTCTGGGGCTGGCATAGGATTGGGGTGATGGTTCCATGGGGAGTAGGATGGCATCATCCCAGAGGCACCCTAGATGGGGCAGTGGAACTTGGGCAGTGAGAGGGATTTCCAAAGGACATTTCCTTATGATTCCCTGTCCCTATACTCAAGAAATTATTTTGGTAAAAAAAAATACCATTCGATAAAACATTTGGCCACAGATATTCAGTTTCCATGGGAATGGAGGTTTCTTTGAACTATTAGATATGTCCAATTTTACTCAATAAAATTCTGGAGTTAGACAGAAGTGAGGGTTTGTATAACATTGGGAATGTACTTACTGGTACTGAACTGTATGCTTAAAAAGGGTTAAAATGGTAAATTTTATGTTATTTGTATTTTCTCACAATGAAAAAGTTTTAATTGGTGGATTTTATTCTGAAACAAGTTGCAGCAATAATTAGGCACCGATATAATAACACCCT
Source organism: Equus quagga (assembly GCF_021613505.1). Classification (NCBI taxonomy): domain Eukaryota; kingdom Metazoa; phylum Chordata; class Mammalia; order Perissodactyla; family Equidae; genus Equus; species Equus quagga. The sequence continues at coordinate 113,366,547 of NC_060275.1, forward strand.
TGGTTTAAATCAATGGGAGAAATGAAATGAAATTTCACCAAATTTGAAATAATTTGCTAAGTCCATATGTTAGTATGATTTGATAATAAAGAAAATTCACAATAGAAACTAATTCCTTAACAGAACCATAGCTTCGGAATTTGTCTTCTGATGCAGGAATGTTAACATTGGGAGGAAAACAAAGGGACAAAAATTACCGAGAAAACTCCAGAACTAACCAATATCAGGAACTAAGAAGCAAGTAACTGGGCTCCTACGAGACCAATTGCATCGTTTGGTTTCTAATCACCCTGCTTAGGAAATCCTACATTCAGAGGAAATGATATCTGGCAGGAGAAACATCCTTTTAATCTTATCAGAAACAGCTCTGCACCTGGAGTTTGGAGCCGGTCCTCTCCCTTCATTAGCGGCTCAGCTTCAAAGCCTGAAAGGCCTCCGTGTGAGGAGAAGCAAAGCTATTTACCATCATGTCTCTCCCCTGGTGAGCTGAGCTGTGCGAGTATTGAGAAGCAGCTCTATCAGATCCCCAGGCAAAAGGAAGGTTTCCGGAAAATGCAGAAACTTACTTTTGTGGTAGCATAATTCACCCGATAAAATTAACAACTTATATCGAGCCTCTACCATCTGCGGTATAAAATTCATTTTTATTTTGTTTTCTTTTAGGCTTTATAGAATCACAGAGACCATGTATATGCTCAGTAGACTCCTCCGGTAAAGAAGAGTTTGACGTTATGATATAATGAGTAAAGCCCCAGTAAATGTTTCCAAATTTGTTGGGGGGGGGGGAATCCAAAAATTAATTCAATGATATTACATTTCCCAGGACTGTAACACTTTACAACCTCCTTAGACAATAAAATCAAAGTCGGGCTTTTCTAATGTTTAACCGAAGATGGCTCTGCTGTTAAGGAAATAATTTCTTTCTGTTTCCTCTCTAGGAAGAATTTACGTATTATCAACTCATCTGCTTAATGGCTGTTGACTATTTCCCCTTGTTCTCTATCTTTAAGCTAATAAATACAGACCCCCCCAAATCTCCATAAAAGAGATTATTTCCCAACATATTGATTATGCTGTAATATTTCTGTAGGAGTTCTTTAAGGTACTCCATTGGACAAACAGAACAAAATAGAACCAAGTTATTGTTGGTCACCCAGGGGACCCTGGGAACTTGCAGAGTTAGTACAGATATAATTGTCTGGATGGAACATTATCCAGCGTGACAAGAGTCATCCACTGGGGACCAGGGCTGATTCTGTTGACCCGGCTGACTGGGCTTATGTCTTCCCCTTCATTACTCTATCAAAACTACATCCAGGAAGAAAATACTTGTGATCGTTGTCGGCATCTTGTGTTCCCCATTCCCCCTAATTTCTCCTATGGGAGACTGCACCATCACCCACATCCTTGAGGAGAACCACATGACCTGCCTCTGCCAGTGAATGTGAGTGTTCTGAATGGAAGCTTTAAGTGCCAGCATCTGTTCCCTTTTTCCTCATCTGTGATGATAGAAGCAGGGAGCCCCTTGGAAGCCCGGGCCCCTGAGTAATTGAGATAAGCAGAGATGGCAACAGACAATATGAGCAAGAAACAAACTTTGTCATTTAGCAACTGAGATTTTTCAGATTGTTTCTACAGCATTCCCCAGTCTCTCCTGTTTGATACCTCACCAATCACAACTGGAAATATTTATGAGTTTGTCTCTTTGGATTCCGTGGAACAGTAATGACCATCAGCAACTTTCAAATTCAATTGGTGTCAATAACTCTTTGTGACCCAGTGATTCAATTGAAAGAGGGGCTGGAGCATCTGGGATCAGCTTAGTTGGCAGGCTTCTACAAATCAGCGGCTCAAGTTCAGACATGAAAACGGAGCAGTGGATTTTGTGGGAAACACACAGTGATGACAGGATTTGGGAGATCTCTTGTTTAATGAGACAATAAAGACATTGCAGATATAAAATAGAATGGGGCAGAGGGCATTCAAAATGAAGTCTCGTTTGGGGTAGCAGCTAGAAGGGCTGCAAGAGGCTTTACGGCAGGATTACTCTTCTAGAACACATGAAAACTTAATGTGGGACAGTATTAGAATTCCCCAGAGAAACAGAACCAATAAGAGATATATAGAGATATAAAGATGTAGATATAGATTTATTATATGGAATTAGCTTACATGACTATGGAGGTGGGAAAGTCCCATGATCTGCTCTCTACAAGCTGGAGACCCAGGAAAGCTGGTGGTGTAGTTTTGGTCTGAGTCCAAAGACCTGAGAACCAAGTGTGCTGATGGTCTAAGTCCCAGTCTGAAGGCAGGAGAAGACCGATTCCCAGCTCAAGCCATGAGACAGAGAGAGAGAATTCTCTCTTCCTCCGCCTTCTGTTCTATTCAGTCCCTCAACAGATTGGATGATGCTCAAACCCATTGGGGAGGGCAATCTGGTTTACTCAGTCTACCAACTGAAATGCTAACCTCTTCCAGAAACATCCTCATGGACACACTCAGAAATAATGTTTAACCAACTATCTAGGCATCCTGTGACCCACTCAAGTTGACATATAAAATTAACCATCACAGGGACACTGGGACTGTTGCCCCAGTCTGGTATAAAGGAAATTGGGTGCATATGTGTGTATGTATGTCTTCATATATATTGAAATTTTGGAAATACACTTTTTTTTTCAGTTTTTTTTTAAGATTTAAAAATTTTTTTTTTCTTCCTCAAAGCCCCCCAGTACATAGTTGTATATTCTTTGTTGTAGGTCCTTCTAGTTGTGGCATGTGGGACGCCACCTCAGCATGGTTCGACGAGCAGTGCCATGTCCGCGCCCAGGACTCGAACTAAGGAAACACTGGGCTGCCTGCAGCGGAGCGCGCGAACCCAACCACTCGGCCACGGGGCCAGCCCCGGAAATACACTTTTTATTGAGGCACAACATACACCCAGAAATACAGACAAGTCATAAGGATACAGATCAGTGAGTTTCACAAAGAGGACACATCGTGTAAGCAGTACTCAGAAGAAACGATATTACCAGCACCAGAGAATTCTTCTCATGTCTCCTTCCCCCTACTCAAGAGTAATTACTTTCCTAACTTCTAAAGCAGATCTTCTTTATCTACTGTGGCTGGTTTCTTTCTCTCAATGCTGTGCTTGCAACATTCATCCATGCGTAGTTGTAGTTTCTTCATTATTATAGCTGCATAGCATTCCATGTGTGGATATATACTGTAATTTATTGACCCATTCTACTAATGGGCATTGGAGCAGTTTCCAATTTGGGGCTATTACAAATAGTACGGCTATGAACATTTTATACGTGTCTTTTGATGAACATACATGTACAATCCTTTGGTGTTTATGCACAGTGGAATTGCTAGATCACAGAGTACATGATACGTTCAGTTTTTAATAATACAGCCAAGTAAATTTCCAAAGTGGTTATACTCTCGTCAGCAGTATGAAGGGTCTCACTCCTTCCACATCCTTCCTGACCTGTGGTGTTTTTGTCCTTCTCACTTCAGTCACTCTAGCAGATTTGTGGTGATATCTTATTGTGATCTTAATTCACATTTCCCTGTTGGTTCTTGAGCATCTTTTCATGTTTATTTGCCATTTGGAATATCCTTTTTTTCCTTTTTCTTTTGAGGAAGATTAGCCCTGAGCTAATATCTGCTGCCAATCCTCCTCTTTTTTGCTGAGGAAGACTGGCCCTGAGCTAACATCCATGCCCATCTTTCCCTACCTTCTATGTGGGACGCCTACCACAGCATGCCTTGCCAAGCAGTGCCATGTCCGCACCGGGATCTGAACCGGCGAACCCTGGGCCGCCAAAGCAGAATGTGCACACGTAAATGCTGCGCCACTGGGCTGGCCCCTGGAATATCCCTTTTAAGTGCCTGTTCATGTCTTCTGCCCATTGGGTAGCCTGCCTTTCTTTCTTGATGATTTGTAGAAGTTCTTTATATATTGGGATATAAGTCCTTTTTCAGACATGTTTTGCAAAACTTTCTCTCACTCCTTGAGTTTCCCTTTCAATCTGTTAGTGGTGTCTTGATGTACAAAAATTGTTAATTTTAGTGTGGTTCCAATTTACCATTGTTTTCTTTCTGATTAGCATTTTGTGGGTCTTGTTTAAAAACCTGTACCTACTCCACAGTCATTAATATGTTCTCCTATATTTTCTCCTGAAGGATTTATTTCACCATTTGCATTTAGATCTGCACTCCATCTGTAATTGATTTTTTTGTTTAGTGTGATGTAGAACCAAGAATCATTTTTTCCATATGGAGATCCAGTGGCCCAACGCCATCAGTCAAAAGGGCCATCTTTTCCTGCTGCCTGGCAGTGTCACTTTTGATCACGTATCAGGTGACTGCATAAGTGTGGGTTTTGTGTCTAGACTTTCTATTCTGACACATTGATCTATTCATTTAACTATGCACTGTATTAGTTGTCAGAGTTTTATAATCATGACACATTGCATTTTTGGATTATTTTCTTAACACAGATTCACAGGAAAAGAAGCATTGGTTCAAATGATGTGGATCATATTTGGGAGCTCTTAGCATACAGGGTCAAATGCCCTTGGAAGATTACACATCTCCTAATAGCATGTATAATTATTATTTTACTTGTTTGCCCTCAATTTGATCAACTTTTATTTCTAGTATTTAAAAAACGTTGCACCAAATGCACCCCACCAGTGATATAGACAATCACCATTTACTCCGTTACACACCAGGCACTGTGTTAGCGATTCTCTCAATATATCTGCGTGCTTGGTTTTATGCTCCCCATTTCTGAAGTTAGGAAACCGAGGCTCTGGACTGTCACTTGATTCGTTCAAAGCCACCCAGGTAGCAAGTGTCAGAGATGCACTTTCAGTCTCTGGCTGCCAGAGCCCTTCCTCGGACCACTGTACTATTGTATTAATTTGCAGGGTAGGTGGGACTGCTTTCTCTTTGTAGGTATATGTGTCCCATTCTCTCCTATTGTTCCGTCTGACCCTTGTACCCTTCTCAGGATGAATGACAATGCACAAGGCTTCCTCCTGGCAAGAGGAGCCCTACATATTTTATCCTCCCACTCCACCTCCAGCCAGGAAAATGATGGTAATGATGGCCTTTGCAGGGATAAAACAGGGGCCAGTGGACTAAGGGAACTAGGTAAGCACAGATTCAGACAATTTATTGGTGATTATACTGCCATTCCTCACGTGTAAGTGACAAGAACGACGTGTGGGTAGCCAGTCTGTAAGGGAAATTGAGAACACCTCCAGAGACAGTTTTTTGACAAGCATGGGAGTTACAAAGCCTTCTAGGAAGAGTGGGATTGAGGCCAGTGTTGGTTGACCCTGGTGGGAATTCTCAACGGACAGCATTCATAGGGCGGGGCCAGCAAACGGAGGTCGGGGGTGTATTGCCCACCCAAGAAATAGGCTCCAAAGGAGCTCGTGAACCAGATTCTTCATCTAAGATGCATTTTCTCTTTCTCTCACACACATGCACCCACAAATCTCTCCCTGTCACTCCCCTGCACACTGACATTTGAGATCTTTGCCAATATTCTAAAAGGAATTTGGCAAAAGAAAGCTCCAGCTCCTTTCACACCCTCTGACATACTTGCCTTGTTCTGAGCTGAGCTGGTTGAAGGCAGAAGGATGGAAGTGGGTAGAATGAGGTCAGCAGAGGCCGCGTGCCCTCTTTCACCAGCAGCTTTATCTGGTAATCACCTTGTATTTGTATATTTTCCCCCAGGAAAAAACAATGTAATTTGTAGAAGAAGAGTGTGATGTGTAACTAAAAGTATGGAAAGTGTGGTTTGTGGATCTTGGAAGAACAATATTTGGAAATAAACTTCTGTTCTTGAAGGCTTTCAAGGGGCTCTTCTACTTTATTTAAAATGAGGACAATGCACCTCTCAGAACGTGTCAGTTGACTCTTCAGTCCTTGAGCTCCTCCAGCATGCCAAGGGATGGAGAGAAAGAAGAGGTAACCACGGGGCTCTTATTGTCGCCAGGACAGCTCGGCTTCCATGTTCCTCGGAACTGATGCTCACATCTGTGGATGAGCAAGGACAAAAGCTGCAGATGGCTTGGAAGGACAGAAAGTCCAGGGAACCTTCTGGGTCCGGCATGCCATCCTGGAACTCCAAGAATGGAGGGATTGTTTATACTCTTTTATCGAGGTGGCGGAGCTAAGCCACAGGCACACCTGGAACCCTTCTCCCTCTCTTACAGAATCCTCAGTTCCCAGCCTCAGCCATGGTTGCCTTAACATTTTCTTTCTCTTTTTTTAATTTTTAAAAATTTTTATAGGGGTCACATTAGTTTATAACATTATATAAGTTTCAGGTGTACAACATTATAATTCGACATCTACATACACTACATAGTGTTGACCATCAAAAGTCTAGTTTCTATTCGTCATCATACAAATGACCCATTTCGCCCTCCCCACAACCCCTTTCTCCTCCGGTAACCTCCAATCCATTGTCTGTATCAACGACTTTGGTTTTGTTTTTTTTTTAAAGATTTTATTTTTTCCTTTTTCTCCCCAAAGCCCCCCGGTACATAGTTGTGTATTCTTCGTTGTGGGTTCTTCTAGTTGTGGCATGTGGGACGCTGCCTCAGCGTGGTCTGATGAGCAGTGCCATGTCCGCGCCCAGGATTCGAACTAACGAAACACTGGGCTGCCTGCAGCGGAGCGCGCGAACTTAACCACTCGGCCACGGGGCCAGCCCCAAATTTGGTTTTGTTTTTTAACTTTTCTTTAAATGTCCATGAGATAAAGATGCTCCTCCAAACACCCAGAAAGAAAAAAGGAAGAATGAGGCCAAGTGGCTGAGTCTGGGCTTGATGAGGTTTGCGGTGATTACGGAACCCAAGCTTTTACTGTATTACGTACTTGTTTGACAGAAATTAAAAGGAGGGAATCAAAGTTGTTCAGGCAAGAGCACAAAATCCTGCCACCTGTCTAGGATGTGCCTCCTACTTCCACTGAGACAACTTCTAAATACAAAGGAAATAACCTTATTGAGAATTTACCACGCTCAAGCCCAGGTGTCTTCTTGCTTGTTCTTGTAACCCTTGCAACCCTGGGAGGCAGACATATTTCCATTTTACAGAAGCGGAGACTGAGGCTCAGAGAGATTAAGTCACTTGCTAAAGATCACACAAATAGTAAAAACCAAAGATAAGATTTATTCTAGGTCTGTCTGACTCTAAAGTTGATGATCTAAAGTAAAGTCAATTTTGGTCTCAAATATCATAAGAGTCCTTAGGACTTACACTTTTCTTAACCCTGTAAGCAGTCTATGGATCGCTTCACAAAAAGCAATAAGCTTCTGGGCTAGTTATCACGCTGGCCTTTCACATATTACCATCCTTGACAGACCTTTTAAAATATTATAGAGGATTGGTTTTCCAGTCAAGGAAAGGTAAGCAGTCTCAGAGTTTCTGGGCAAACCAAAACGTTCTTAGCAGACTGGTTTATTCTGACACGAGTAGTTTTGTCTCCAAACTTTATGGTAATAGAGCAATTGACAATCCCACTGTATGTTTAAATGTGGCAGGAAAGTCACTCAGAATGAGAGGAAAAAACTTATTAGGCACATTTGTGTGGCAGATGAAAATGCCTGTTCCGTGCCAGCAACGGCTAGTCCCAAGTGCTCCTCACTCGCCTCTCCACCCGGATCTGAGACTGCATTTGAACTTCCCAGAGCTTTGGTTGAACTCTCGGTCTTGTCTAATTCCTCACAGAGTGTCCAGAGAAACCTGCTTCCCCAGGCCTTGGCTGCAAATGGGTTATAAATGGGTTTCTTATAATTTAAGTACATCTGAATCTGAACAATTCCTTGAAGTTTTGAAGCTGCTGAGTCTGCATTTCCTCAGATGTCTGGACCGAGGAAGGCACGCCAAGAACAGAACATTCCAAATGCCTTAGCTACATGAACTACACTTGACTGTGTGATGGCGAGGAATTACCCACACAGGGAAATCAGGACGGACAGTACTCAGAATGTGAGGACATCAGGGTTTTCATAGTAAATTCCCCAGTTAATAACTCCCGTCAATGAAGAGTAAATATAAAATAGAAGTAGCTAAGCTTTGTAGAAAGTAGGATATAAAACCAAAGACTTTAAGTAACTGTAGCCTGTGGCCACACAAATCAATGCTGGAAGCTGAGAATAGAAACCAGCCTTCTGACCTCTAGCCTGAGACTCTATCCATCATCTCTGTCTCCCTGGGACTAAAACACACCCTTTTCTTTAAAAACAAATGGAACCAGCATGACCTAATGAAAGTGAGTGTCATTATTGCAGTTGTCACAGCAACCAGATTTAGAATTCAAAATATAAACTTTGATTTTGTGTGTATTTTTGGTGGCGGGGGACATTGGGGAGATAGTGGTAACCCCTTCTCCAAATAAATAATAAAGAAAGTTCCATTCTTCTACAACTTGAATCCTGATGCTGGTGTAAAAACTGTAGTGATTTGAGTCTTAGAACTTCTAGACGGGTAAATATAATTTTCTCTCACAGATTTTTTTGCCGTTTTTCTTTTTTAACAAAATGAGACTCCTATTTTAATTCTACGGTTATCTTTATAGTATTCAAGATTCTTTAGAAACTTGATGACTCAATATATAATTATTACATTTTATAGGATTTCAAATAATTTCTAGCCAGGACGTAACTCTATATACCATCATAATGAATAGGCAAATTGTCTTCATTTGTTTTGTTTCTAGGTTTATATGACAGGATTGCTTTAAAAAAAGAAAATTGTTCTCCAAAAGCAGTCGCTCATGAAAGTTCTTTATATGGTAAGAGGTTATAATTATATGCAGCAGAAACTGCTGGTTGCCTCTCAGTATTGTTTCCCCTTGTCCTTAGTAATAAGAACCCCAATTTTTTCTAATCTCTTTGCCACCAAGCTGAATGACTTCTTGCTCATGTCCCTCAAAGTTAAATGTGACCAAGGAAATGTAAGTTAGAGTATTTCATGCAACTCCTAGGAGGTGTCTCTAAATGGAGAAGGGTCACCTTCTTCCTTTCTGGACCATGGCTATGATGGCTGGAGCTCTGGCATTCAGCTGGGGCTCTGAGGTCATGGGACACATTCTGAGGATGGCAGAGGTGTCGCCTGGACAAATCCTGGGTTCTGAAGACTTAGGGGAGCAGGCCCAGGTGACCCTCACTGCCGTCTCTGGACTGCTTTCACAGGCGAGACAAGTAGCAGTCTGTTTTGTGTAAACCACTGTCAATTTGGGCTTTCTGTCCCATGCAGTGGAACCTAACCCTAACTGGTAAAATATGTAAAATGGTATTATTATTATTGACTGGATTATTCTATTAAACTCTAATTTTCCAGGGTTAAAGGGAAGGAAAGGATCCATCCGGTCTTTTTCACACCTTACCCCTCCCCATTCACGTCACAAAGGTTCCCTGCCTGGAGTCTTCCTGACGTTCACACGACTCTCCCTCGGGGACATTTACTCATTTACTCATGGCCTGGGTAAGAGGAGTTGGCAGCCCTCTCTGCAGAAACAGAACCCTTTGATGGCAAAGACTATTCCTAATAAGCTAGCCATCCAGGAACCGTGGGGACAGCCAGCTACTTCATCAAGGTGCAGTCCCCAGCCTGGGAAGCAGTCTTGTCCTTTGTCCCCGGCACGTTGGTACAATTAGTTTATGATCATTACTGACCTCGGGTTTAGAACAACCACAGAGTGGGTCACCTAATGCGGTGGGCGACATCCTGTGCACTTCTCGTCTGCCCATCACAGACACGTAGGCCCAGCCTACATCCCCAGAACAGTCCTGGAGGGGGCCCAGGGCTAGTTAACCAGTTATGTCAACCAGTTGTGGTCTCCGCCTTTAGGAGCTGACCGTTTGTGAGATCCGCAGACAATTACCTTTGTCAGATACCCAGTTACCGGAGGACCTGAATCTTCTTAGTCCCTTGTCAGAGAGACTGCGTCTCATGAAGCACATGCTCATGTCCTGGAGCAAATCGAAGAAACTGAGGTCCCTGGCTGTGACCTGATCTGGGGGCCGAGGTGGAGGTGAGAGTCCAGGAGCGGACAGTCATTGTTAAACTTTCCACGTGCTCTTTGAGTCAAGATTTCACATAAGCGATTCGCAACCCTGAGCACAGATGAGCCGGCAGCCACCAGGCGCCATGCACGAAAATTCAGCTCTGCGGCAAACCACGCAAGGATCTTCATTGTCAACACAGGTTACCTTAACAGGAGAAAATCTAAAGGCAGGTAGTCCTTTAGGTGTTTTTTGGTTCAATAAAAGTGAGCAAATAGGCAAATATTTGCATTTCTTTTGAAATATGAAAACTTCTCTTATTTTGCAGTCTTTTAGGACAAAAAATATTTTATCAACAGTACTACCTAAATGTATGACCCTGCGTCAACCTAAATATGCATTTATACACAATGCTCTAGATATTAACCCTTTAAATGGTAAAATGTGCATTTATATATGAAGCTATGTTACAAATATAAATATTAACCTTATTTCTTTATATTAATTTTATTAATGTAAAACCATAAACTTAAAAGCAGAGCCTCTAACAGCTTATATTCAAATAATAATGGACTGTTGTTCCAGTTCAATGATCAAGCTGTCTGACTTTTAAACCTGAGAGATTATTACTAATCATTCAAATGCATCATAATTGTAGTTCAAGGGTTTTATGGGGAGAGATTACTATCTCCTTTCCTTGAAATCCCCAAGTGATGTTTTAACTGAGTTCTTTTTTTCTTCTGCTTTGTTTTAATTGATTAAGCAAGTGGAATGCAGGTTCTTTTCAAAAGTGTTTGCTCCCACAATAAGGAGGCCAATTATTTGTTGTAGGTGCAAAATCTACCGACTTTGGAAATGTTGCCAAATTGTACCTCCTCCGATGTGCTAAGTGATAATCTCAGTGCGTTGCAAATTGGTTACACTTGTTCAGAGGCACCCTAGAGGTCCACTCGCACATCATTTTAAAGGTGTTTGGTTCTTTTTGCTGATTTATAAATGTTCAGAAGAAAAGGAATCTGGCTTCTGTGGAAGGCAGGATTATATAAAATGGAAAACTTCTCACTGGGAGGGAAGATTTCTGAGTCAGCAAATTTCGAAGAAGAGGACGAAGGATCAATTACCAGTCCAGGTGGAAGAGTTTCGGTGACAAAAACACATGGATCGCAGGAAATTAAGAGGGACGGGGGGAATTTTAGAACAAACCTGGCGTTGCAAGCAACAGGAGTGTCACGAAGGTCTGTGGCATTCTGGAAGGGAGGAAAGATAAGTATAAAAAGTATATATATATTGGTCAAGCTTATATCTCATAAGCATTATTCAAGCACACTTTGATTGCCATTAAAGCTTATATTTCTTTTACTTCGTGCTCTCCTTGAACTGTGCTGCTTTTAATAAGAGCATCTACTTTAATGAATATATGTTTTATTTTCTTAATAAATGTGACTGTGAGCTCCTTGACACATGAACCAGGGAAATCAAACTGGCAGTTTATTCATTCAATGATTCAACAAAACTAATTGAGCAGTATGTATTTTTATATCTGTATATTTGACTTCTGAGTGATTTCCATGATTAGTAAATTGTCTTTGTATCACCTTGAATAACTAACACAGCATTTTGCTGCTTTATAAAAATTTGTGGAATGTATTGAATATTGTAGGAAAAAAAGTATAAGTTCATATAGAAACTCCTCTCACTTGAGGAATGCCTACCCATTGGGTTAGGCAGCTCAGGATGGTTGTCCAAAATGCAGACCACATTTGTAGTATTGGAAAGCCCACCCGCCCGGGGTCCAATCCAGGCATTGTGATCTACTAGCTGTGTGACTTTGGAAAGTTTCTTAATCTTTCTGGGCCTCAGTTTCTTCATCTACAAAAGGGGCATAATTGTAGATATATATAATACAGTAAAGATGAGACGCTGGAACCGTTGAGAATGGTAAGTTTCTTCCTTATAGATGTGTTTGGGTGCAAAGCCCAATGGGACTTCCAGAAGGATAGGGAAGAAGAACCTTGTCTTGCCTTGAGGAAGCTTATGACTTAGTGTGGCAACAAGAAAAAATGCAAAAATTTTAAGGAAAGGTGCCTCTGAGTGTACAATGATGCCTATTAGGTTACAGGGAACCTGCAACAGGTGTTATTAGTGACAGTTTTCTGGAGAATAGACCATTTCAGCTGATTTTAAACTAAGGGTCAGATTTGAATTCACAATGTGAGTTGTACATATCCGCAAACCCATACCTACAATTCTAAAATTCAAGATGCTCCAACAACCATTTTATTCATAACACACGTGACTACAAAAAATGACCTAATGGACTTCTTAGTGAAAACTTGACACGAACTGATGTGAGGCTATTTATAATCTTTATTATGCCACATTGTGACTGTTTCTGGATATCTCTGCAGAGGTATTACTGTGTTTGGTTATAGGGTGCTGCCCTCGACTCCCCTGGTGGCATACACCCGTTATCTTACTGCTATGAAATGAGCAACTCCAAAACTTATGGCTTAAAGCAACAGTAGCCATTTATCATGTCTCATGATTCTCTGAATTGATGGGCTCAGCTGTGGTTCTCCTGTTCCGCCTGGTGCTGTCTGTGGGTTGCAGTCATCTGGAGGTTCACCAGGCTGGGACTTCTGAGATGGCTCACTCACATGGCTGGCAGCTGGGGCTGAGCTGGACCTTTGGCTAGGATATCTCTGGTCTCCTCACAACCTTCTCTGTGTGACTCATTTGAGCTTCTTCCATATGGCAGTTGGATTTTGAGAGGGTAACCTCCAAGAAGGTTGAAGAAAAGCTGCAGGGGCTGGCCCCGTGGCCGAGTGGTTGAGTTCGCGCGCTCCGCTGCAGGCGGCCCAGTGTTTCGTTGGTTCGAATCCTGGGCGCGGACATGGCACTGCTCATCAAACCACGCTGAGGCAGCGTCCCACATGCCACAATTAGAAGGACCCACAACGAAGAATACACAACTATGTACCGGGGGGGCTTTGGGGAGAAAAAGGAAAAAAATAAAATCTTTAAAAAAAAAATAAATAAAAAAGAAAAGCTGCAGCTTTCTTAAGGCACAGGCTCAAAGTTTACAGTGTCACTTACACTGCCTTCTAGTGGCCAACACAAGTCACATGCCAGCCCAGATTCAAGGACAAGGGAAATCAACTATACTTAGTGGGAGAAGCAGCAAAGATTCTGTGGCTTTTGTTAACCCAGCACAGGATGCTATATACTCCTTGGTACAGGTGTCATGTTACCTTAGAAAATGGGATACATCTCCAACCCAAGGAGCTTTGAGAAAGAGGGAAGAGATCTGTATGTCATCCCACTGTGTGCTTTTAGTCCCATCTGGTGCATTGCAATGTGGAAATACACCAGCACCAAGACTGGCATCTTCAAATATTTTTCCTAAAAGAATGTTGAATGCGTGAATGCTTCCCTTCACACATATTTAGGTTAATATCCAAAATGTCTTATCAAGAATTTAAATAATTGCAGGGCTATAATTTCAAATGTCCTACAAACATTGGAGACAAAGTAAAACCTTAATATTTTCCCTTTTAGATATATCAATGGAATCTAAATTGCAGAGTGATTTGATATCCACCATCAACTATTTTTAAACAACATGAACAAACTCTTCTTTTACACGAGAAGTTTTATATCATTTCTTTTGTTCATTAAATTTGCATCCCCATTATACTTCTGTACAATATAAATATGGGTATGTACTTAAAGTTGATTTTCTAAAATATCATGTGATATTTTAAATACCCTGCTCTACATTTTGAATAATTACTTCTGGATTTAGTTATCATTACAATAATTACCACTGCATAATGGAACAAAAATGAAAATGTCTCACAAATTTTGATAATTATAAGAAAGAACATAACATTTTATTGAAAAATGCATCTTTAGTGAGATGGGCAACTTTTTTCCTTCTTTCCTTTTTATTCATTATTCTTTTTTTTCTTTCAGTTTTTATGTCTCTGGATGAATATTACTTATTGCCACAATGAAAAAAAGGATTTGGTATCAATTCTATTCCTATGTTTTAGTTTTATAAGTTCAAGTGCTTAGAAAATTCATCCACATAAATAGATGGAGATGAAAGAAAATTGATATAACCATGTCACTCAATTCTTTGAATTTTCCAAGCTATACTCCAGAAATCACACTATACTCTATCATCAAAAGTTACTTTTAATGTTCTATCAGCTGACCATTTAGTAAGTTCTCCTTCAATTTGGTTGAAAACGAGAGAACTGGAAATTAATTTGACTTATTACCAAGTCATTAGTCTGGACTTTTTGCCCCATTTCTCAGAGTGTGCCTCTTTGAGACAGGCACCAGGGGGCATCAAGGAACACTAGGGAGTAAGAGGGATGATTTGTTCAACAAAATGCCTTTTTCCCTCCTAAAGGCACTAAGAGGCTGCTGGATTCCTTGGGTGAGTGGAAGTCACAAGAAGGAGTTGGGGGTCGGGAGGTGAAGAGAGTGGTCTCTGAGTCTGGGAGTCACTGCTCACGCCAGAAAAACCCGCCAAATGTTTACTCCTGAATGAACTGAGCACTGCTGGGAGAGGGGCTGCCTGGTTGACAACAGGCCCGAGCATTTTGAGGAAACGAACAACGAGGTCAACATGTTGCAGGCAAGGGTGCAGAATCAGTTTACTTCTCTTTGGAAAATCCTTAACAAGTTTGCATTACAAAATCGGAGGTAATTAAATCAAACATTTTACACTGGCAGAAATATAAAATGAGACTTCATGTCTGACATTTAGTAGAAAAATAATGAATATTTCTGAATGAATGAATAAATAAATGACATAATTGGAGATGGAAATTATCTGGATTCTTTCCTGGGGAATAAGTTTCTGAGGTCATCAGATTTAATATTTCTGTGGGTTCTGAGAGAAGGAGTGTGTGATTCACACGATGCCATGTTCGTCCTCCACTGCCCATCATGAGTATAGACTGACACTCTCCAAGTGAGCTCAGTAGCATTAGATGAATTTTAATTAGCAAGTGTTACATGACAATGCTTTGAGAACTAAAATACAAATCGTTTGTATAGAAAGATGGAGTCAAATTTTTAATAATTTAATGCTGTATGGAGAAGTTACCCCTTGAATTGTGAAATAGAATTGATATAACACTGACATAAAGAAGGCCAGTGTTTTTAAGTATATGGGGAAAAGCTTTTAAAACTTGTTACCTGACAAAGTGATTGTGGCAGAGAAAGCTAGCCAGGAACCCAAAATGGTGCTCCTTCTTCCACAATATAGAGACATTTTTGGTAGGTGGTTGCCCAACTTAGGACAATATTTTCCAGCTCAACTTTAAATCCACGTCTGGCCATGAACCAGTTCTCTCCAAGGAGATATGAGTGGAAGTGATGCATGTCACTTCTTAGCAGGGTATTTAAGAGGCAGATGAGCCCTCACTACTGCCCTTTTGCCCTTTTGCTGGTTGGAAACAGAAAACTCTGAGAGATCTATCATGGCGCCCAGGGATGGTGGAGCCACAGGCTGGAAGGTGTTAGGGTCTTTGAGTCACAAGTTAGAGGAAAACCGCCTACTGATCAGGAATTTCTTAATGGACTGTTACATGAACAAGAAAAAGATTCCATTATATTAAACAACCAAAATGTTGGGTTTATTTGTTATAGCAGCTAGCATTGTCCTAATAAAAGAGAAGTACAGATTGAAAATACATATAGATCAAAAACCACTGAAGTAAATTAATGCAAGGTAGGCTTATATTTTATATTTAAGGGAATATAAAGTGTTTATATTTAAGGAAACCTAAGGTACATGTGTGCTTAAGTTTTTCCTATCAACTTTAGGAGATCCAAACGTGCTTCTTTGACTCTCAAGACTCCACTCATACAAGCTAACTTTCCCAAAGCCTGCAATTGAAAATGCTTGACACTTGCACACATAAACTATGGATTTTTATCACATTATGAATAATTCTTCAGAAAATGTCACTCCAACATGTATCCCCCCCCAAAAAAAGCCAAACAAAGAGCAGCATGTCACATTATTGAAGTGATTGGGAGTTTGCAGCAGATGATGGCATTGAGTGAGATGAGGAACAGTTGTTCTGGCCGTGGCATCTGTTGATCGCACTTGGGTACTGCTGCCACTGGCGAATGTGTCGGCATCCCCTACTGGCAGTGCAAGAGCCTGACTGGCTGGAGCCCGCCACCCATCCGTCTTCATTCAGCCTTCCTTCCCAAAGGCCAAGGTTATTGATGCTCTAACAAACACACTGACAGGCTTTATCAAACTTCTGTTTAGAGCCACTGATCACAGGAACGCAACAGCTTTCCCTGCAATTTATACAAATGACTTTGAATATGTGAGTTTTAGTGATGATTTAAAAAAAAATAAGAGGAACCCATTGAAGTCTTCACATTTTTCTTTGGGGTGAAAAGAGAGGAATAGAATAAAGCATACCAGTCTGTTAAATTCTCTTTGAAACTAACATATAAAACGGGGGAGACATCAAATAGCACTTGACTCAGTTATGGGTAGACATCCCATTCTAAATTTACAGACATGCAGCTAACAAAACTTCCGAATTTTGCTTCATCTTTGCAAAGTCAGTTTTGATGATTCCCTTACACAATCACACACAGCACACATTATAGTCATGCAGAATGCAAGCAAGTCCTAATTACTAGGATACTCCTAAACTCAATGCATCAAGAATTCTTATAACATGATGATCATAGTCAAATAAAATAGTAGGGCAGGGAACATCATCACATCAGTCCAACTTTCAGTCTGTAATCCAGATGTTTTGTTTACATGCTATCAAACCTTCATCTTTCAGATTTTTAAAACTTTCATTGACAAAAAAACCTTTGATCATGTTGACCCAATGCTTCACAGGCACAACATTGCTTTACTCTCTTTATGTGAATAATCAACTAAACAAAGAGTTAGATAATTCCAGAATCTAGCCACCAGTTTTTACTATATTTTGCTGAAGAAACAATCCCCACCTCTCTGGTTTATTTCTCATGCTCATTTGATGTCATTGGTGGGTTGGCTTCATGTATCTTTATTCTAGGACCAAAGCTGGAGGAGGATGTTGGGGACACACCATGGGCCTGGCTAAAGGAAAAGAACAAGAGGGGTGAAAGAAACAGCCAGTGGTCCTGAAAGCTTCTGCTCAGATGTAGCCTACATCTTGTCAGCTCACACCTGACGGCCAAGGCGGGTCATAGGGTGAAGGGGTCGGGGTGCAGATAATCCTCTTACAGTAAGAAGGAGCCAGTGATTGACAACAATAATACAAGCTATCTCAGTGCACTCTCTTAGTCACAAATATTCATTTACCCCTCTCTGCATGCAACATACTTCATCCTCTTGCAGAAGAAACTACTTCCCATATCCCCTTCCATTAAAGTCCAGGATTTTACAGGCTCTTTACCAGCTCTGTACCTGACTCCCCTTGATCTGGAGACCTATGAACAACAAAAACAAAAGAAACAAACAACAAAAAAGTTATCTTTGAAGAAATATGACACAATAATCACTCCCATTTGTAAAGGCAGAGAATGAGAGGCACACATCACTCGCATTAGTCCCACTGGGCAAAACCTGCCAAGTGTCCCTTCCCTGGGGTAGGGCATTGTGTTTCTTCAATCCTTCACAAGAGCTGCTGACATTTATAACATGCTGGAACTGTATTATTGCTCTTCACAACGCTGTTGAAATGAGATGTGTTCTTTAGCAAGTGTCGCGACTGTTTTTTAAAACTCCTCAGTTTGACTTTGAGATGCTTCCCCCTCAGCAGCTGGGTATGGCGTGCTAAAGATTTTCTTCTCTTGCTAATGTTATGACTGATACAGAGCCCAAAGATTGGCATATCATGCATGGCACAATTGTCTAATTATGTAACCTTAAACGTCCAAGGGAAAATTCATAATCATTTCTAGACAGTGATGAATGATTTTTGCTTTTCGTGGTAATATGTTTCATTCTCAATGGCAGAAATGATAACTCCCTGGTGTACTTCCCTTTCCATTTTGTATAAGGATTGAGATACAGCCATATTCTTATTCCGTAGAGAAGGCTGGCAAACTGGGGAAAGGAATCCAGAGCAGAGGATTGTGAAAATCAATAAAGGAAAACATCATGTAAAATGGAGTCAGGAGCCCTGTAAGGGGCACTCTCATGCACACACCGTCCATGCAGCTTACTTTACAAACTTAGGCAGGAAGTGCAACTACTTTACTACTCCAGCAGGAGCAAGGAAGATTTCCTCCTTGCTCAGAAACAGCTCAGCCAATGAGAAGCCCTCACCACCCTGAACTCTTACTTTCCTCCAGTGAACTTTCATTCAGAACAGCTCCTCCCAGGCCCCCTTTTCTTTATCAAAAGGCTTCCATTTTGTATAACTCCTGGGAGTCTCTCTCTGCTTTGCTAGATGGGATGCTGGCTGATTCCTGAATTGTGTGATAAAGTAAATTAGATCCCCATGTTTACTCAGTTGAATTTTGTTTTTTTAAAAGGATGAAAGACTGAAGGCTTTCCTCATAGCTAGGGAAAATCCAAAATCCAGAATCAGGATCATCAAATAAAGAAATTGACTTTTATACAGAGTATTGGAAAGTGCAGGTTTGGATCAGATGAACTTTATTTTCTCTTCTCCTTTTTCCAACTTATTTTTGCTCTCTTATCTTGCCCCAGCAGGCAGCCAAGAGAAGATCGGTAAGTCAGACATAATCTTGGTTCAGAACCCAAATAATAAAGGAACACAAGGGGTTCAGTTCCCTGTAAGTGTAGGGAGAACTCACTCCTGAGCATCATAAAGGGGAGAGATATCGCAGAATGTGGGTATCCCAGAAGGAGCTCCTCATTTGGCTTTTCCCCAATTTCTGAAGCTTAATAAACATGGACACTAGAAGAAAGATGAATTGACGTGAGGATGTTTTTATGCACAGACCTGCAATGAGATCTGAAGTCTGTGCTTCCTAATTAGACACAGATGATCAGCCTGGCGCTCAGGGGCCTGGGGAAGTGATGAAATCTTTTGATGCATCTCTCCTATCTCCTCTTTTCTGGACCCCTGGGCATTTTCCCTTTATCAGCCCTCTTCTTTCCCACCACCATCCCCCACTCCCCATCATTCCACAAGCGCCCTGCTCTCCAGACAATCCATGAATCTCAGGTTCTCTGGAGGAGTAAGTCCTCTCAGAGCCAATCTCTCTCCTGCTTTAACAATCAGAGTGAGAGCTACTTGAGAATCTCGAACCAAAATGACACAGTGGTGTCTGATGACTTCTGTGAAATCAGCTTTAAGATATTGCCTATTCTTCTGCTCAGTCACTTCTAAATTTTGTCGCTAGTTTTATATTTTAAAGCGACATTACCACCATTCTTTGCTTTGTGAGTCTTTCTACAGTCTGGGGCCAAAAGCAGTTAAATGCTGATGCAACCGTAGCGTTAGATAATGTTCAGCCCCCGCAATGTTTGCATTTTAAAGAGGAGTGCAGGCAGAGGAAGGAGCCCTGGTGCGATTTCACACTCAAGAGGAGATAAGATAATCTGCAGTCTCTGCAGTAGCACTTTTGCAGGGAGCCCTCACGTCACGACTCATTTATTAAACCCCACATGTATCCTTCCATCCATTCATTCAAAACCAAATATTATTGAGCATTAAATATGGCCTTGGCACAGTTTTCAGGACAAAACAGATAGAAATCCCTGTCCTTAGGGAGCTTACTTTCTAGGGAAAGTATTATTTTACTAATACAACTAAAGTATATGGTTTGTTCTAAAATGATAGGTGTGTGGGGTGAGGGGACAAAGCTCAGTGAGTACAGGGAGAGGGAGTGACATTTTAAATGGAACCATCAGGTGGGTGTCACTGAGAAGGTGACATGTGGACAAGGGCTTCAAGGAGGTGACAGCATATGATAAAAAGAGCGACTCCGTTTGGGATGTTTGACTGCCGATGGCGTTCAAGCCCACCACCAGCGTTCCTTCCCCTTCTGCCCCACATGTGGAGGAGGCCATGGTGCCAGGGGATGGCGTACCACCAAGGCCGACCCGGCTAGAACGGGCTGTGCGACCTGTGCAGTCACACAGCGCCCTGTGCTCAGAGGCTCTCCGCACCTGGTTTAATGCTCTGCGGGGGACCTTCTGAAATTCTTAACCATTTTTTAATACGGGGGCCCCATATTTTCATTTGCACCGGGTCCTACAAATTATATAGGTAGTCCTTCCTGCAAGATCTGAAGCAGAGCTTGGAGGAGTTCTAATATCAGAAGCAAACCAGGCCTTCCAGGTTGTTAACAATAGTATCATGCTTTAACTTTTGAGATAATTTTAACAGTAACTTTTGAGATACAGTTTGAGAAAACCCTGGATTCTCATACAGTTGTAAGAAAATCTTCAGAGAAATTCCAGATATGCTTTACTTAGTTTCTTCTAATGCTAACATCTTGCATCAAAAGTATCTCTTTCAAGATATGAGGATAGAGCAGCTTTTCCCTAACGGCTTCTTAGTTGCGTTTAAGTATTTAGTTAAGTAGGCCTCTTTTTACTGTTCCTTTTGTCTGCAAATGTTGGGATTCAAGCCACTACCACCACCCTTTGCAGCAAAACTTTAAATAATTGTCGACCCTTCTTCTCCATTTCCTCTCTGGCCTTCTCTCCGGCCTTTGCCTCTCCACTCAAGATAGCTGCCCTCATAGAACCTTCACATGGTTTAAAACCAATGAGCGATTCTCTGTTTAGCTGACCTCTCAGCAGCATTGATGGAGTTGATTTCTGTCTCTTCCTGGACCTGCTTCTGTCTCCTGGCTTCTGGGACACCAAGCTTTCGTAGTTTTCCTCCTATCACATCGGGCTCCTGAATCCCATTGCTGGTTCCTCCTTTACCCTTAATTCTGAGCCCGGGGCTCACTTCTTGCATTCTGCTTTTTCTTGTCCCTGTTCTCATCTCGTCTAATCATCTCTGAACAGAAGACTCCCAAATCCCCCTTTTGAATTTCAGACTTGACAATCCCAACTGCCTGCCAGATGAATACTCTGTTTCATCACTTTTATTCTAAGAGAATCAAATTTCTTAAACCAAGATTAAAAGCAGTATAATGTTATAAAGAGAATGAAGATCATATTAAGTAGTAATGATTCGACCCATTTCTAATCATTGCTCAAGAACTGCTAATGTGTTTCTGCTTTTGTTTCTAGATTATATTTCATTTTGTTCTTCCACTTTGAGGACGCCAGGAAGAATTTGAGACGCATGTTTCTTCTACTCCAACATGAAATATGTATTTTTAAATTGGATTTTCTGTTTTTACATTATTTCCAGTCATCTGCACTTTGAACATTTTGAATTAAAATTTACTTTTGAAATACTTTGCAAATCTAATCAGTTTATAAAATGTTGTGAAAACTGTCTTTCTTTGTATTTTTTCAGGCTTGTTCTTCGAAAATGAAGGCAGGAGGAAGCTTCCTTTTCATATATATGAAGCTTATTTCAACGTTGCTCCTCCAACCTGACCCTCTGAGTTGATGGTTTAGATTAGTGGGAAAGTATTATTCTAAAAATATCTAGGTAAAAATCAACCAATTTGCACACATGTGAAAGTGTTGCTCTGAGCTCGTGCAGCTCTGCCCAACACCACTGCCTACGTGGGACAATGGGTTGACTAGAATTTCTAATCATTCAGGAAAAAGATTTTTCCACTAAATGAGGAACAGATATAATTCAAGTAGGTTAAACCAGCTGAAAATGCTTTCTAAGGAAGTGAAAAATTGTTATATTGACACTTTCATCTGGTTTAACTTAATATGCACAGGAAACAATATAGAGAGTGATGAAATTGCTAACTAGCAGGACAGCTCAGAAAGAGATGATTCAGAACAAAGGAAAAAGAAAAACAAAACAAACAAAAAAGACTGAGAAATAGGAGTCTTCAATAATGTGGAACAACTCAGGGAGCCCTTGACCATGACTGGGGCTCCTCCAGGCACGTAGCCAGTGTGATCTCCGGAATCCTCCTCGGCGGTGGCCAGGAGGGGCCAGCCCTGGTCATGTGGGCACATTGCCACCCTCCCTTTGAGCAGCTCTCTCGATTTGTGCATCAAGGAAAATGGGAGTAAAAACTCTCGCACCATGGAAACCCAACTGATGAAGACAATATAATCACAACAATAGCTTCTATTGTCCTTTTCATTCAACATAAGGATGACCCATAGTCCTTGTGAAAAAATTTGAAAATAGAGAAATCATGATCAAGAAAGTGATAATCACTCATCTGTGTACATACTTCCAGTTGTTTTTTTCACACTCATAAATATACAAAATTAGACTATATACTTTATACATTGTTTTACAACCTATGTTTTTCACCTATGTCATTACATAATTATATTATAAACAATTTCGTAAGAATTTCATAAGTAGCTTTCCACATCTTGAAATAGGCTTTGAGAAGAAAGTGAGTTTCTAGTGGTTTTGTAATAGCTATGTAATGGAAGGAATAAAATTTATTTGATTATTCTTCTACTGTGAGATATTTATGTTGCTTCTATCTTTTTACTGTGTATGAGAGTGCCACAGTGACAATCTCTGTCCCCAACTTTTATAAACTTCTTTTATTATTTCTTTAAATTAATTTGGAGTGAAATGGTATGTTCATTTTCAAAGCTCTTGCTAAGTACTTCCCTTCATAACATTTATACAAATTTACAGGTCCATCAGCCAGACAAATAAGAGGGCAAAATACATATTTGATAATCTTTGTCAATTTGTCAGATGAAAAGGATATCTCACTGTTATTTTACTTTCTAATTTTTTAGCAAAATTATTTTTATGTTTGGTGTCTGTTTATTGCTCCTTTTATGAATTATCCTTCATTCATCCTTTATTTGGATTTTCTTTCTTAAGCACTCCATATATTAGACATCCCCCAGATGGTCCAGCTCTTGGCAGTACACAGTCACCTTAGCTTTAGGGACTCAATCACTATGTGAGTTCAGTCCCCCCAGGCTGACTGCCAGAAATCAGCTCACTGCAAAGCAAAACCACTCCCCATTACTTCTGGGAAACCCAGTTCCTCCACCTGTGAATAAGCCTAGCTAGTGAGCTGCCATCACTGCCTGCTCTCTGATTTCCTCTGTCTATCTTGCTCTAGCTCCCACTTGTCCATGTCTACCATCAGGACACCATATTGGGAAGCCACACAGGTGCCACCAATGGTTAACTCTCAGGAGTTAACAGAGAAACTGTCTTCTTTAGGCTGGGAAAACAGTAATGCCAATGCTGTAAACTCTGTGTATGCCCGTCCTTAGGGTGCAAGAATGTGCCTGGCTTCAGAGATGGGGAAGTAACTGGGGAAGGAGAGGTAGAGCCACTGTCTGTACCAAGGAGCATCTGGCATCCAGCTCCAACAGCCAAATGTGCCTTGTTACACAAGCATTCTAAGCCTTTATCCGTGACACATGTTTCAAATGTTTTCTTTTAGTCTGTTGCTTCCATTACAATTTATTAGGTTGAAGTACGGAACTCAGTTTGTTTCTTCATCAATGAAATAAGGGTTTGACTTCCCTTTAGGGAAACATGACCCCCTAGGTACTCTGAAGCTCCTCCCACTGCAGAACACCTGGAAAAGCAGGATAAAAATAAACTAAACTTGTTTAAAATGCATAGCTGAGCTTGCAAGAAAGTAAGGAAACTCCCACAGGCTAAAAATAAAGAGAGAATAGAAATTCACCTTGTTGCTTTGTGGGAACTGGGGGAAGGGTAAGTGAGGGTTGGTAACTAATGACCAAGAGGCTTCCATGTTAAGGGTCACAGGAAATAAGGCCTTGGGACATGCAAAATAATGTGCTGAAATTGTTCCTCTGCCCACACCCCAAAAGTCAGCCCTATGTGTTGCCAACATCCTCAGGGAAAGGGTATATAAAACATCCATTCACCAGCAAAGAGATAGTAAAGCTGTCTTCTCCTGGGCTCATGGTGGGGGGGAAACTCTTCCCTTAAAAATTATAACTGCAAGGTTTCTCTCATGAAGATTTTGAATTTGATGTTACTACACTTGGGATCCCCAAAGGAGGAGATTAGCAATGGCAAAAAAGCAGCTTCAGTCGGGCATCACTCCTAGGATGCCCAAAACCTTCTCCAAGGGACATATTTTAATCTAGAATGCTCAGGAGTTTTACAGAGCCCCACTGAGCACAAACTCACAATCTAAACTTAAAAATCACAAAAAAAGGATAATCTATCATCCGTGCAAGTCAGCAGGAAACACAAACAGTGGATTCAGACACTAGAATAATAGGATACTGATGACAAAATTAGCATGCTCGAGATGACTAATGCCACAACAGAAAACAGAAAATGAGTTCAATATTTTTACAAAGAGAGCACATACATTCTAACAAGGAAAATTATGGCCATTGAAAATAAAAGTTTAATGGGCAAGTTAAAATAACGTGTTAAACCAGATGTATCTAAAACGTGAACTTTGGGTAGTTATGTAAAGACTGATTCACCCCAATTAATATCATTTCAGAAAGCAGGAGAGCCTGGTTTGACAGAATCCTGTGTGGATGCCCAGGGTTTGGGAGTAGAGCGAAGATGAAATGACAGTAAAGGATCAGGTCACCCTAAAGTTTTGCATAAGGAATTTCCTTATTGGCAGCATCACCAATACTCTAGGAAAGGAAGCTCTTTAGGTAAACAGAATAGCTACACTGCAATTATATCTATAAACTAATTATAGGTGCTTTTCTAAATATTTATGCTTAGCATTAAAAAGATTCCATGGTGTGGCAGGCGTTGCTTACATTCTACAGTATCTACTTCCCCAGCTTCTACAGCAATAAAACCCCTAAGTTTTGGCCAGGCACTAAGCCATGCTGAAAAATGAGTTTATTCTTTTTTTTTCTCCCAAAAGTCCCAGAACATAGTTGTATACCCTAGTTGTGAGTCCTTCTAGTTCTTCTACGTGGGACACCACCACAGCATGGCTTGATGAGCTGTGTGTAGGTCCATGCCCAGGATCCAAACCAGCAAACCCTAGGCCACAGAAGCAGAGCTTGCGAACTTAACCACTTAGCCATGGGGCCAGCCCCTGAGTTTATTCTTGAGATTAAATTCTGAATAATGGGGTTGAACAGGAATGATGTGTGAAATCTCCAACTTGTGCCTTGACAGGCAAGGACATATCATCCCTATTACGGCCACCTTACTGGTGGGTATGGTGGTAAGAAATGTAGGGCCATGAAGACAAGAAAATTACTAAGGCATGGCATAAGCAACAAGGAACAGGGAGCCTGGATACCTGATGACCTTGTGGAGCAGAGACAGCAGTTTAGACTTTATCTGAGAGAGAGCTAAATTTCTTTTGTGCTTAAGCCAGGAGAAATTTGGTTTGCTATCACACACACCTGTATCTATGGAGCAGAATTCAATGCTTGGAAGCGCATTGTTGCCTTTGTGAGAACCTAAAATTTATGTCATAGGTTTAGAGGAAACATTTTGCTAGTGGGTGGCAAAGAGACAGATCTTGGTGGCTGGAAAGATGGTGATCCTTCTTACACAGACACAAAACATTCAGTGACACTGTCATCTGCAGAATACATGCCATCACCAACATTCGTGGAAATGGTCAGAAAATTCAGAACGTTGGTGTGTTCTGGCTGCTACTCTATACATCAGAGAGGTGAATTAAGACTAGAGCCAGCCCTGCGAAGTCATATCCCTCTGAGGAAGAGACTCACTCCCACATAGTTAACTGAGTTGACGAACAGTCCTCTTGGGACTTTATAAAGTTGATAAAACCAAACTCTACTCCAAACTGAAACGGACAATAGGCCGCTCAGAGGAGACTGCAGGGGCAGGAGACAGGACTGTGTAATCACAGGTCGTTCTCATGTTCCTCAAATAAGGAGTCCCCTGTCAGACAATGGAAGGTCCGAATGAAGAAATTTCCTTCCCACCAAGACTATTGTTCCAGATGTTCTCAAGGTAGCCACTGTTAACTTGAAAGTAATTCTGGCAGAGCACAGAGGCAAGGAAATAGAAATGCTGAATTTTAAGGTTTAAATGGCTATTACTGCTAAGTTTTTGATGAAGTGGTGTTGCCAAAGAAGACACAGGCAAGCATCCATAAGTGTGTGATTGGTGACCCGCTGCCATCCTCTTGGAGGTTGTGCTTTCCCAGCTGGACTATAAAGGCTAAGGAACCAGAAGGCACTCCCTTGCTGACAAAGCCAGAGCTCCGTGGAAGACAGTGATGAAGGTCTCCTTCTGGAGAGCTTCGCCCAGGGCTGCCAGACAGAGCGATCAAGGAGTTGACTCTACTTCCTGGGCAGGGACTCTTCAGAAGGATTTGTTAACTAGTTAAAGGACCTGTGGCTGCTATTTGTTTTCCATTGGGCGACTCCTTTTTCACTGAAGTTTTCTGTTTCTACTCCACCATTGTGTATTGGATTCGATGTGTGGGCAGAAAACTCGTCTTTTAGTTTATAGGTGCTAGACTGAGCAACCAAGCCTGGACCTGATGGAGATACCGCAGACATGGAGGCGAATGCAGTAACGATATGAGACTTAGGGACTTCCTTATTCGGGTAGAGAGTGGATGTGTTCCTTACGTGAGAAGATGGGTAGGCACAGATATTTGGATGGCCAGAGGGGCCAACTAAGGCAGAACCAAGGCAGAAAGCCATAACCATTGTTCCTTTTATACTATATAATACCATATACTATATTTAGCTGGGCACATGGCTACCCAGAATCTAGGTCTGATCGTATAACTAAGTTCCAGCCAAGGAAATGTGTGTGCAGCTTCCAGGGCACATCCATATAGGCAAGAGCATGCACTCTCTCTTCTTTCTCCCCTCCTCTCCTTCCTGGCTGGAATTTCAGGGTGGCGGTTAACTATGTTTAGACCATGAAGATATGGGAAGCCCACCAGGAATGGCAGGGCCACGGAAAGAAGGAGCCAGGCCCCTGAGGAATTTGTGAAGTATTCTATCATGAAGGCTCTGGCTTTTCCTTTTGCTTAAAAACCTTCTCCAGTGTTTAAGCCCCTGTTATTTTGGGTCCCTGTCATATATGGCCCAATTAAGTCCTTATTACTGAACACAGTGAGGTTAAGTCATTCTTGAATAATTCTGTTGTGGTCTTTGCACGCTGTTTTGTTAATGGATCCAAGTAGATTACGAAATATGTGGAAATGGTGGGCTAAATTACAATTTATAACCAAATAACAAGTGTAGATGTGTGTGTACGCATGCACGTGCACACACAGACACACACACACGTGCTTTACATTGGAAGGTGAAGCAGCAAAGGATGAATTAGAGGCCCTTTCTTGTAAGGAATTAACGAGGACAGTGGAGCACAGGACCAGGAGGAGGGGTCTATGTGCCAGGAGCCTGGGCATGAGCTGGAGCTCCGTCCCCAACTGGCTGTGTGAATTGGGAAGGACACAGAATCACTCCAGCCTCAGTATCTTCATCCGGATGATGAGGTTTAAGATCAATGATCTTGAAAATCCCTTCTGGCTCTCAAGTCTTGTCTGGACATTAACAAAGTAATATTAATTTTGCAGTTTCATAATCTGCAATTATACATTCTCGTCTTCAGCTCCATCTGCTTGCCGACCTCAGGAATGGGAGCCATTAAACTTGGAATAAAAATGCTTAGAAGTGAAGTTTGCCTTTTCGTTATGAAATAAAATTAAAGTGCTCAGAGTGTTTTGTCAGTTCAAATGAGCATGTGGACGCAGGAAAGCCCTGAAGCGTGTGTACCAAAGACAGCGAGCCATCTTTCCGCTCTGTGGCTGCCGTCAGTTTTTCTTAGAATTGGGAAAAAAAAGAAAAGCCACATTTTGAAACCAAATGAGGTCCTTTTTTAAAAAAATTCAGATCGTTTGGAGGACATTTTAATTTCCCACCTATTTTTCTAAATAAAAGGAACCACAGGGCCCTGATGCCTTTATGGTTCAGCTGGAGCACTGAGATTTCTAAGAAGCTTGCTCCTTGCCTTACATCTGGCTATTTACCCAGAGGGGAAAATCAGTGTGGGCAGGTATTCTCTGCTTGGTTATTTCTAGACATGTCCAGTCAGCCTGATCCCAATCTTTTAACTGTAAGATCTGTTATTGCTTAGATTGGTAATTCCTTTTGTGAAATTCTAAAACCTGCAACTTCTTTTGTCGCCAGTCTCTAAGGAACAATATCTTGACAGGTAAAGTTTCTTCTTGTGAAGAATTGTAACATGCGGCAGGCTACATTCCATGTGACTTGGACAAAACTCAGGACCCTCTTAAAATGTGGATTTTTCCTTAAATTTGTGAACTGGGAAAAATGAGCTACTATACCATACAAATGATTTCCCCACCCTAGGTAATGTCCTTCTCTGAGTTAGAGAAATTTACCCAAATTCTTAGTATTTTTATCACATTTTAAAATTGCTGGAAACAATCTAACATAACAATATAGTCATTCATTTTATTTTCACTCTACAAGCAAACATTTCGAGCACTTGGTAACATAAGCCACTATGCCAGGCACTATGGATACCAGGAAGACAAAACCTGGTCCCTTTCTGAAGAACCGACATTCCAGGAAGCAAAATTCCCCAGAATAAAGACTGCGAGGGGAAGGAAATGATGGGGATTTATCTTATGAATAGAAAGATTTTATATTAATTCTAATTTAGAAGGTATCATGCAGGCTGTGTTGATTAATGTTCCTCTAGGCAGTGTTTCTCGAAGTGTGGTCCCCAGGCTCACAGCATCAGCATCACCTGGAGACAGGCTGAAGACGTAAAGTCTTGGGCCTCACCCAGGACCTACTGATTCAGAAACCCTGGAGGTTGTTGTGTGCCAGTTTGATTTTTCAACAAACTCTCCCAGTGATTTTGAGGCACGCTCAAGTTTGAGCACCACTGGTCTAGAGCAGGTATCAATGACCTGGGGACCAAGGGTGGCCCTCTGCCTGCTTTCATAAATAAAGCGTTACTGCAACACAATTCGTTTACTTATTGCCTAGAGTTACAAGAGAGACTATTTGGCTCATAAGACCTAAATATTTACTATCTGGCCATTACAGGAAAATTTACCAACCCTTGGTCTAGTGCACAGGAGAGACGGTGGTGAAGATCAAGTCTCGCGGCGCCGTGTGAATCCCATCTGTGCCTTCTAGTTTAATTGTGGGGGAAATTACTTAACCTCTCTGTGCCTCAGTGTTCTCATCCATAAAGTGGTGCTAATAATAGTTTCCAGCATGCAATGTTATGGTGAGGGGTAAACAGGTTAAAAGTTTAAACCTCTTAGATCAGAGTGCGGTAAGCAGGAAATATTCAATACTTGTCAGTTATCTATAGACGAAAGACACATTGCAAGATGCTTCACTGAGGATTTCCAGAGCCTCAGATGTTGTGACTTCGTGGATGCAGTCACCATATATGGATGAGTCACGTGTCATGCCCCACATGAGGCTCTGGAGAATGAACTAGAAGGCAATCCAGCCTGCTCAGAGTGTAGCAGTGTTTAACTTGGTGGAAGCCAGAAGGCGTGGCATTATTTTCTGGGAACAAAGTACCTACAGGCCATTTCCTCACTGGCCCAAGATCCTGACTTGTTTCCCTGGGGTGAGTTGGAATGATATCATCTCCTGGGGGAAAGGTAGGTGAGACGATTGTGGCTCTTAGGCTGGGATGATTAAATAATCAAGTTTGTGCTGGCTGAGCTGAGAATTCAGGGGAGAGAGAGAGTAAATAATGTCAAAATGGTCTTGGTGCTACAAACGGAGAATCCTTTCTCAGTTCATATCCCACAGAAGGCCTCTTCACTCATGCATAAAGCTGCAAAATCTGATCCCAGCAGAAAAGATGTGTGTGTGTTTGTATGTGTGAGAGAGAGAAGCTCCCATAATATAGGTAATCTCTAAAGTAATAAACTTGGTAACATACATTTTGCAGAGGATATTACAGATAAGCAAAATATTTTATAGAAATCAGTTGATAACAAGGTTGATATTTTAGTGAAACTTTGGGCAAGATAAGCAAATAAGTATCTACAGTGATTACATAAGAGTCTGAACAGAAAAGCATGTCCCTCGATAGAGCTTTGTATGGAAAGAGTTGCTACATGGGATACTCAGAGTGTGAGTTCAAGAACCTTACAGATGGACAGGAAAACACAGTTGGGCACTCAAGTCTTTGTTCTCTTGGATCATTTATTTCTCAGGACTATCAGAATCATTCATGCTTTAAAGACAGGTGAGCTTTTTGTACTGGTAATAACCTGAGGTCGATGGTTGTTGACTAAAGTGTATATCAGATGCATCTGGGGACCTTTTCAAAACCACAGGTCTGAACTCACCCTCTTGAGACTAATTCACTAGGTTTAGGGTTAGTCTGGGCTTGTTGAAGCCTAGCACATTGAAAAAACTCCCTAGATATTTCTGATTAGTCACACTGGTTAAGGGTCATAACAACCAGCTCTATCTGGAGGTACTGATATCAAATTGCATCGTAAAGTTATTCAAGCTTACTGTGTTGAAACTTGTATTAGAAGATTGGTACAATAGACAGAGTATGGAGTTTGGAGTCAAACACTTCTGGGTTCATCTGGTCATTCGTTTGTAAGTTGCTCCATAGAGATGCATTCTCTCTGGTCCACATTTTCAAACTCTGTAAAATGAATAAAGCAGTGTCCTTTTGCTCATGGCTGTTGACTGCTGGCCTTCCTGTATCACATTGCCTCATTGACTGAAGATTCCTCTTGGTGACTTCAACATCTACATTGATCACACATCTGAGACGCTGGCCTTCTGTTCCATGAGCTGTCTGCCATCCCTGCCTTCAACAACCACTGACTGTTCCACCTCAGCTCCCATTGTCACGGACATACCTTGGACCGCTGAGCCTCCTCAATCTATCCCTCCGCCATAAACATTTCTTCCAGTTCACCTTCTCCAGGCTCCCATGGCAATGATTCCTTGTCCTCATCTTGTCCTCCAGCCCACTGACATCATCATTTTTGTCCCCACATCCTTTTAGTTAGCTACATTGCATGACCATCCATAAAGTCACTTCCTCGCAAACATCCTTAGCATCCTGCTTCTCTCTTTTACTGTTGCCTGGGGAAACCATCTCCTCGTTGGACCCGAGCATTGACCTTCTCCGCATTAGCACCTGAGTGGCTGAACGTGGCTGAAGAAAATCCCAGTAGCATGTGGATGGGTTCTTTTTAGGATGATGACCACAGACCTCAACTGGTCATTCAATGCAGCTTAGAGATTCCAGTAAGTTTTGCTGATTTCCAAGATGTCAATTTCATAGCTTATGTTCTCTAAAGTTCACGCCCTCTCCCTACTCCCCACCAGAACCTGACCTCATATTTCATTAGGAAAACAAAAGTTCTCAGACGAACAGGAGCAGCAACAAATCTCCCATTCCTGCCTGCGCCTGGTCTCCCCTTGGTCCTCTCTGCTATGACAATGCTAAGACAAGCCCTGCTTCTCTCCTAACACAAATTCCATTGTCTCTTATCTTTCCAAGGCCTTTGTTCCTATGATTATTTTGTTTCTTTACTACATACTCCATTTCTTTCTGTCCATGAAGGTATTTCAGTCGAAGTATAAACATGCTTCGAATGACCCACTTTAAAAAATAGCTCTCTGTGCACACATTCCTTCAGCTGCTCCCACTTTCTTTGTTCTCCTTCAGGACAAAACTGTTCTAATGAGCTCCTTCTGCCTACTGTCTGTCCTTCTTTACTTCCCATTCGCCTCCTTTATTGAATTAGGAAACCTTGTGAGCATACAGAAAAGAATTATAATCTAATGAACACCCACCAAACCAGCTCTATCCAATCTTAACATTTTCCAGTGTTTGCTTCATATCTTTTATTTTTAATGGAAAACAGAATCACAGATAAAGTTGGTGGCCCTTAATTATGGTTCCACAATCTCCCTTCTCCCCTTCCTCCACAGAGAAAATGCCCTGAATTCAGTGTTTATCGTTTCTGTGCCATTTAACTCCTGTGTATGTATCCACACATTATATAGATATGATTTTTTGTTTTTAATGCTTTATATAAACTGGCAGGATACTTCATGTTCTCTGCAACTTTGCCAACTGGGCTGTATGGAATGTAGATTGTCAACTTTACGGGAGTGGCCAAAATGCTTTCCCAAGTGATTGTACCAACTTACACCCCTAAAGTTCCCCTTGCCAATGTTTGAGAACAGTTGGTATTGCCAGACTTTTTTTTTTTTCTTGAGGGAGATTAGCCCTGAGCTAACTGCTGCCAATCCTCCTCTTTTTGCTGAGGAAGACTGGCCCTGAGCTAACATCCATGCCCATCTTCCTCTGCTTTATATGTGGGACGCTTACCACAGCATGGCTTGCCAAGCGGTGCCATGTCTGCACTGGGGATCCGAACCAGTGAACCCGGGGCCGCTGAAGTGGAACGTGCACACTTAAACGCTGTGCCACCGGGCCGGCCCCTGCCAGACATTTTCATTGCTGCCAATCTGATTAGTATACCATGGTGCCATCTTGTTTCAATTAGATTTCCATGATTATTAGGGAGGTTGCATTCTTCTTTTATGTTTATTGGCCACCGAGCTTCCCGTTTCATTTGCACATTTTTTGTATTGCTTCCTCCTTCTCCAGTGGCTTCGCAGGAGTTTGAAAACATATTCTGCCTACCCTCTTCTGTCATTTGCATGCACTGAAAATTCTCCTGGGCTGTGGCTTGCTTTTAAGTTGTATTTCGTCACATGGAAATTCTCAAGTTTAATGTTGTTTTCTTTATTGATTTTCTTTTTTTTTATGGCTGGTCTTTGTATCTTATTTTGAGAACACTTCCCTCTCCTGGGGTCATATAGATAGCATCTTATATGTTTTCCTAAATGTTGTAATGTTTTCTTTCTCACTTGGGTGTTAATCTACTTTGAAGTTATTTCTATGAAAGGCTTGAAGGAGGTCTCTAATTCAATGTTTTTACGTCATGGTTGTCAGTTGTCTTGGAGCAGTTTACTCAGTCACATGTCAAAAATGGCATATATGTGGGTCTGTTTACGGGCCTCTGTGATATTGTTCTCTTTGTCTATCCCTCTGCCAATATCTCAATGTATTAATTTCTATAGCTTTATGAGCAATATTGAGAGCTAATGACCTCCACTTACCTTGTTCATTTTCTACAGAAATTCCTTAATCACTCCTAGATCTTTGCTCTTGCCTTGCTTATAAATTTCAGGATCTACTTAACTTTCACCCAGCCAGTTGAGACTTTGACGGGACCCGCATTGTATTTAAGAATGAATTGGGGAGCCTGGATATTTTTGCACAAATATTTCATATTCAAGATATTATATACTGAATCATTTCATACATAAATGTGGGATAGCATCAGTTTATTTAGGCCTTCTTCAGGATCTTTAAATTTAGTTTTATAAGTTTTCCACAAAAGTCCAACATATCTTTTGCCAAAATTATTCTTAGGTAACATATTGATTTTTTTTGCTAATGTCACCTTTTCTATATTATATTTTCTCACATTTGTTGCTGGTTTATGGGAACACAATTGATTTGTATTCTGAGATTCTATCTAACAAACTTGCAGAACTTTCTCTCTATTCTAATTGTTATCTGTAGACATTCTTAAGTGGTTTTAACTAGAGACAATTTATTGTCTGCAATTAAGTTTGTTTCTTCCTTTTCAACCATTGTTCCCGTGTTGAAGTGTTGATATGTGCATGCTTGTCTTGATCTTCTCTTTCAAGTGAATGTCTCCAACTTTTCATGTTTAAATGTCAAGTTTTTTGTTGATTTCTTTTTTTGTAGCTAGCCTATCGAATTAGGTAAATTCCCTTCCATTACTAGACTAATAGTTAAGAGGATTTTCTCAAAATGAGAAATACATGTTGAATTTTATCAAAGTATATTATACAGCTGTTGAAAGGCTCATTTGGGAGTTTGGCCTATGATTTTTATATTCACTAGAATAACTTTCATAAAATAGGGATTAATTGTGCCTTGAATATTTGGGACAATCTTCCTAGAAGGAAGGCCTTTTGTCTGCTTCACTTGTTAAGTATTTACTGATTCAGCTTAATGGTTACAAGTGTATTTGGATTTTCATTTCTTCTTGTTAGTTTTCTGAAGCTAAATTTTTTTAGTGAGTTATCTTGCCAAAGGTTGGTCTATTTCATTAATTCCTTTTTTTTGAGGAAGATTAGCCCTGAGCTAATATCTGCCGCCAATCCACTTTTTGCTGAGGAAGATTGATCTTGAGCTAACATCCATGCCCATCTTCCTCTATTTTATATGTGGGACGCCTGCCACCACGGCTTGATGAGTGGTGTGTATGTCCACACCTGGGATCTGAACTGGTGAACCCCGGGCCGCTGAAGCCGAACACTCGAACTTAACCGCTATGCCACCGGGCTGGCCTCTCATTAAACTTGTTGAATTTATTTAAAATAGCTTTGGTATTGTTGAGTCTTTCTATTGTATCTTTATAGTCTATTTCATGACTATGTCGTATGAACTATGTTATTTCCCTTTGCTCTGCTCCTTTTCAGACTTTTTGAGTTGGACATTTAGCTAGTTAGTTTCAGCCCTTCTTTCCTAATATAAGGACTTAAGGCTAAATTTCTCTGTAGATACTACTTTAGCCTACATTACATAAGTTTTAAGTGTTGTATTTTTATACAACATATGAATTTTTCTGATTTCCATTATTTCTTTGTCACGTGTTATTAGAATTGTGGCTTACAATTGACAAATGTGAAGTTTTTAAAATGTTTTCTTTAAAATTATTGATTTGTACCCTCATGGCATGGTAATGATTATTCAGAATTCATTGAGGCTTGCTTTGTGGCCCCAGACTTGCTTAATTTTTGTAAATCTTGCAAGAGCATTTGATATGTCCACTGGAATAACCTTGCGAATTGCTTTTCTCAGGATATCTAAATTCACACTGTTTTTTTCTTGTGGATCTATGAATTAGTGAGAGAAATGTGCTCTATCAATGATTGTGGATTTGTCAATTTTCCTTATAATTCTGTAGATTTTTACTTTTTATATTTTGAAACTATTTTGTTAATTGCATATACATTTATATTTCCTAATGAACTGAATCTTTTTTAGATACTGAATATTTTTACTATAAAAGATTTGTTTAAAAATCTGTTTTTCTGATCTTATTTGTAAACTAGCTTTATCTTGACTGATATTTGCCTGGTATACTTTTTCCCAATGTGTTATTGTGCTTTCTGATAAAATTAGATTTTATGTATTTCCTTGATTTCTAGCAGTTCTTCTCTTTCTATAATTTTTTCCTTTCTGTCTTCTTTTCCTTTCCAGCCTTCAATTGGATTGGTCAAGTTGTCTTCATTTAATCTTTTTGCCTCTTTACTGTTTTCGAAGATTGCATCTATTGCTAGTCTCTTGCAATTACTATTACTATCCTTGATATTTTAGCAAGTGTTTAACTTCTAGAGTTAATCAATATTTCCTCTCTTCCCTGGAATCTCACTCTTCTCTCATCTTCTTCTTAGTCACGACTCATCCTCCAAATGTCAGCTCAAACGCCACCTTTTCAATGATGCCTGTTCTGATGCCCCACACTAAACCAGATACCTCTGACCTTGTCTTTCATGGCATTTACCAGAGCTTATGATGACACACTTGTGGGATCAGTCATTGATACCTACCTTCCCCAGTAGACTGTAACTCCCAAAAGGGCATGGATTGGCTCTGTGTCGCTCTCATTTTATTCTTGTTTGGTGAGGAAGATTGGCCCTGAGCTAACATCTGTGCCAATCTTCCTCTATTTTTTATACGTGGGATGCTGCCACAGCCTGACTTGATGAGCAGTGTGGAGGTCCACACCCGGAATCTGAACTGGCAGACCGTGGGCTGCCAAAGTGGGGCACACAAACTTAACCAGTTTGCCACCAGGCTGGCCGCTCTCATTTTATTGTTAATGTGCAGCAATCGCCGCGCATGTGCTGTGTAACAAACCTGGCTGAAGGCAGGAAAGCAGAGCAGCAGAGTGGGAGGGAGGGAAAGCGGGAGGGCTGCGCAGGTAGTAACGTGGACAGATGAAGCTGCAGGGATGCGGGATGTGGAAGAGCCTATGCCCTCTGTCAGTTAGGAACTACATTCTCCTGCTAAACCCGGAACAGAAACAGTGATGGACAAAAGGGAAAGTTCTTTCTTTCTCATGTTATGAAGTCTACGGGTGGCAATCCAGGGCTGACACAGGGGCTCCTTAGGGTCAGCAGTGATTCAGCCTCCTTTTTTCAGCTCTACTGTCCTTGGCTCATGGCTTATATCCCTATGGTTACCTTACAGTCCAGCATGGAGGGTGGAATTTCAACTATCACACTCAAGTTCCAGGAGGAATCCGGAAGTGGGAGGGAAGGGCAAGAAAGATCACGTCCAGATAATTGGTTCTCTCTTCTATAGAGCTTTTCTTGGAATCCCAATGACTTACACCTTATTTGTCACAGCCAAGTTCCATGGTCTAACCTAGCTGCAAGAAAGTTTTTTTCCCCCAAGCCTGGCTTATTGTAATTCCAATAAAATCAGGAGCTCTGTGTTATTAAAGATGGTGGGGGGTGCTGTGTGGGGATGGTCACTGAGGTGAAATGCTATAGACTGGGGACCGGTTAGACGGAGACCAGTTAGAGATGTTGGTATTTTGGGTGAGACAAGCTGACATTCTGAACGAAGGTGACAACAATGGGAATGGAGAGAAGGGTCTGAAAGGCAATTTGACGGATGGGCTACAGGATCCTTGACAGCTCATCTTCCCACTGATTTGCTGCCAGAGACACTTTGCCTACTGGTTTAATTTCACTTAGTAGATGCTTTTCCCAGTGAACTCAAGGTCATTATGAGTTAATCTCCCTGGTAAATGATGGAATAAACCAAGACAGACTAATTTGTATTTCTAAATCTATGTTGGAAGAAAATTATTTTTGAGAATATATCTCCTAAGGTATTTACTTCCCCCCAAAGCTCTATTTCCAAAGACAGGAATATAGAGGACATTGATTAATAAGTATCAAACATATCTTTTTAAAAAAGTACAGCCTTCTTTGCTTACAGACACTCAAGATATATACAAGACTCAATGTCAGAAAATAACACTGAGGGAACCGTATGGATGCCTTATCTCCATGCCACAAACCATCTGCATGTTCTCTAGGTATTCCAAAAATCTTTTAAACCTAGCATTTTTTCTCCCCAAATCATACTTACAAAAAGATGACTTGAGGTGTTTTGAGCAGACGGATTTTATTTTAAGGAAATTGGGTTGCTAGAAAAATATATCTAGAAATTTAACCATAAAGAGAAGGCAAAATACTTCTAGATTTCTAGAATATTTTGGTCTTCTGGAACACAGCTGGAGTAAAATACAACGTCTTTTATTAATAGGCCGTTACTGAAAGTGAGATGAATTACTAAACTTTTCTAAGAAAAAGTAAGTGAGAACTTTTTGTTGAATACATGCTCTGGTTGTCTCCTGGAGTTCCCGCTGTGGCTCCTAGTGGGTAGACTTTAAGCAGCTGCTCCCTGGAACATGGAGCCATGGAACATGGCTGCGAGGTAGGCAAAGGTGGTTTTCACCTGTGGAGTGAGTTCAAGAGTTCAGAGGTGAGCAGAGCTCACTTGGGTCGGGAGAGGGCCAGGTCGCTCTGTTTCAACCTCTATGGAAAAACTGGCAATGGCAAAGCATGTTTCTCTGACAAGACACGAGAAGCTCAAGGCAGCCCTGGATGGACTTGGGTGGAAGCTCAGAATTCAGAGGAGGGGACGTGATGGAGTGTCCAGTGCACAGACTGGCGGAGGGCTGGAGAGTGGGTGCCCATGTGGTTGATCGGGTAACTTCCGTTTAAGGTCCAGGAAGCCGCACTTGGTACCGTGCCCATTTACGCTCTTCTCAGATGTGCCATAACTATTTCCTTCCTATTTTGTCTTACTTTCTGGGCTGCTCTTTTTGAATAAAATTGGCCTGCTCACCTCTGCCAGCTGCTACTAAACGCTAAACGGGGCGTGAGTGTTTCTTGAGGGGGAAAGAACCCTAAAGAGTTTCTGGTGAAGCTCAAGGACTTCGTTAGGGGCTGATGACTCCCTGAACTCTCCCGACTTGGCGATTCTTCATCTGTCAGAATTTGGGGAGGACCACAGCATCACCTGTAGACATCATCACGGGTGTTCCAAACACCTGCAATACATGAACGAAACACAGCACTAGGCAATCTTAGCAAGACATAAAACTGCCTATTTTCTTACCAATGTTTGGCCATGTTAAGAAAAAACTGATGGAGTCGATCAGATGATCTAGCAGTTTTTCCAGTTCTTAAATGCCATGGATCTAAAAGAAGGAAAACAGGAGTAAAAAGAGAACACTCGTGGATGATGATTCTAATGTGTCCCCTGGCTCATTGGTAGGAAAATCCCGTTAAGACGTAAACATCCAGAGGCGCAATTGCTGGACTGAGGTTTTTTATAATATCCTTACAATTTCATCACATTGTAAAGATCACAGAAGTCAAGGTCTCCCTTTAAGGTCACTCCTGACCCCCAGCACCATCTTCCTCTCTTCCAGGTGATGTTCTTGTCGGTGCCCTCCTTGCTCCTCTTATCTGGGGTGGCAGTTTAGTGATGTGGCTGAAATTCACAGGACAAGGGAGGGAGGTAAAGACAAGACAACTGGTTAATTATTTCAGACGCATAAGAGACCCTTCATATTTGCACACAGAAACTGAGGTGAATCAGGAAATGGATGGCGTTTTTCAAGTCACATAAATCAGCGCCCCAGAATTCATCATTTTCACCAAGTGTGCAGTTGGTTCTCTCACTCTTCTTATGTGCCTGGCTCACTGAAAACTGTTCAGGGAGAGCTAAAATTTTACTTTTAAAAGAAGAGAATGAAACCGTTTTGTTTGGAAATGATCACCTCTAGTTTTGCAATGTGATGAGAAGAAGCTTAACGCAGAAAGTTCTTTAATAAGCAAAGACTTTTCAGAGAAAAAACTCCAGACATTTCATGTGGAAAAAGGAAACACCTGTGGATTCTTTAAAAAAATTTTCTTTGTGGAGAGCCTACTTCTCTGCTGGGCTGTGGGTGAGTATGTTACTGACATCACCTCCTTTCTCCTTTAACACTTACAAAGGACATACCTGCCAGCAGGTTTGTGTGAGCTCCAGATGAACAGATGGGGGCTCAGAAAATTTAAGGAACGCTTCCCCAGGTCACAAAATGAAATCACAACCTCAATTTAGGTCTATTTCACTGTAAACTAAGGATTCATTTTAAACTATAATTTGGTTTCTTCCTCTTCTTTTTGCTTATCAATAATCTATTTGTAATTTATTATCAGTGAATATACATATTTTAATAATGCTTCTAGGTAGCCTGTAAACCACCTGTAAAATTGACCCCCCCCCCCATAAAGTTACATAATTTACTGAGTAAACACTAAGTTATCAGCCCTCCTGCATTATGGTGTAGAAAGCCATTTTCTTCCCACTGCTTAGCTCTCTACATGCCAAGAATGTTTTTTCTTAAGCGTACATGCCTTTAAACTGCAATGTTGAGGGGCAAGGACAAGCATTCCCTAAACACCTTTGGGTCCTAATTTCTGTCTCCCTTTGCCCTAATGGCTGGAGGCTCTGCAGGTCCACGCACCCACCCACCCAAGGGCTGCAAGACTCAAGCGGAAGGCAGCATCCTCCCTGACGCCCCACCTCCTAGGAGCAGAGCAGCAGGGCTAGACCTCGGCCAGCCTCTTCCTCCCAGGGAGCGCTCCCAGGCCTCTGTGCCACGTAGGCAAGAGAATCGGAATGTCAGGAATGGAGCTAGTGTCCCACGTGCCAAGCACAGAACAGAGAAGTGTTAAGCTTTTCGTTAAAGCCCCAGGAACTAGGCAGCTGCCCAGCACCAGGCTGAGTGCCCCCACCACAACCCAGGGAAGAACGCTTCTCAAAGAGGCCTGCCCAGCTCCTGACATTTCCTTCCGGACGTCTTAAAGGAAATCCGAGTGAGGGCTTGATTACCCCAAGCAGCTGTATCACCAGTGTGAGGGAGAGACTGGAGGGTACCGGCTGGGCTGAGCTTTCACGGAGAATTGCAGAATTGTTTTCACTTAATTATTTTACTAAAAAAATATTTCTAGAAAATAAAGACAACTCAATGTCAATTTGTCTTTCGATTGTCCTTCTCTTGGATCTGCGTGGCTACTGTGTGAGCCATGACACCGTCCAGCCAGGGAGGGGTTCTTAGTTTTAAGGATGAACTGAACAGCAAAACTAGGGGCGCACTCGGCCATTCCCAGGATCGCGAATCCCAAGAATCTGCCACAGGCTCTGGAGGGGTTGTGTGAACGTGGGCCACGCGGCATCCTATGTCATTGCGGCAAAGGAGGGCAGTGGTGGGGGCCTTCATGCGTTTCCTTATGCAAGGGAAACTTTACAGCCACCCTGGGACGCCGAGATGGAGAAAAAACGGGCCCAGAGAGACTGTCCCCCACCCCCATCCAGAAGGAAAAGGTCACGCGCGGCCCTTCAGGGTACTGAATGGAAGTTTTGCAACAAAGCATCAAATTCTAGGAGTCCGGAGAGGCACTTTGCTTTCCAATTACCAGTCTTTTCGCCTGAGTACTAGGTCGATAAAGCCGAAAGATCTGGCCGAAGCGCAACAAGTAACATCTGTCCCAGAACTGGATGAGTTGACCTTGTCCATCCGGGGACTCCTCTCTTAACGCTGAACGTGGCTACTCCGGGACCCCCTGACCTGCCTCTCCGGTTCGTAGGATTTGTTCATTTCTCTAAGTTTACTTCGCCGGAATCGACCCGAGGGAGCCAAGAGGCGCACCCTCAAACCGCTCCTCCAAGAACCCGCAGCAACTCTCCGAGTCTTTAAGGAGTTTCCAGCTAGCGCACGCATGAGGATGTCACACGAAAAGAACAAAATCACAACCTCGGAGTCCGCGAGGCGCCGGCGGCCCCTGCCCACCCCGCTCCCCACGGCTGCATTCGGCCGGGGGACGCGCACGTACCTGGAGCCGAGGCCGGCAGAGTGGGCGCGCCACGTCTCGGATCCCGGCCCCCGCTGCCTCTGGTCCTTTATACCGCCCCCCCGCCCCTCCAGCAGCCACGTCTGAGCGGCGGGACGGGGGGCGGGGGAGCCACAGAAGGTCCCCGGGAGGCGAGGGAAGGGAGTCCCTGAAAGTCAATACTCGGGCGCACTCGCACTAGGGACGCAGGAGTGGGGCTCTTGGGGTGCAGGGGGACGCCCTGGGCGCCGAGGGGGGCGCGTCTGGGGAAGTGGGAGGGGCCCAGGGAGGTCGGGCGCGGGGTGGGGCGCTCGGGTTTCACCCAGGCCAGGAGGGGGAGGAGGAGGCGCGGCGGCGGGGGCGGGGCAGGGGCGGGGCGAGGGCGGGGCGAGGCGGCCCCGCGCTCCCTGCCCGCGCGCCCCGCGCCACTCTACTCGCCGGGAAGGCGGCGCCGGCGGCTGCTGCTCTTGCTGCGCCCGGTCCTGCGCGCTTCCCTCCCGCCGCGGGTGGGCTCCGCAGCCTCCGGCCCGCGGCGGCCCTCACCCTCCACCGGGGCAGTGCAGCCCGTGCGGCCCATCCCGGGGGCTCCCTTCTCCCTCCCGCAGCTCCTCTGCGGAACCGGCTCGGGCGCCCAACTTTGCCTCTTCGCCTGTCGCCCCTGCCGGGCGCGAACCTGTTCACCCCAGTCCGGCCGCGCGCCCAGGGACCGTGCGCCTGGCGCTCAAGCCGGTGTCCTCAGCCCTGAGCGCAGGGAGTGTGGGGTGGCTCTGGGGAAGTAGCAGGGGGCGGCGGCGGCTGCTGCCTTGACTTCTCTTGCCGGGCGCTGAAGAGGACCCTTAGAGCCGCTCCGGGGCCCCAGGCGCTGGATGACTGGCACGAGGAGCGCGCCTCGCACCTGGTGAGCGAACCCCCTACCCCGTCCCTGTGTGGCCGTGGCCGCAGCTCCGACCGTGCCGCGTTGCTGGCCGGGACCGGGGGGCTGCAGTGGTCGGCGGGTGGGTTGTGTCGATCTTGGGCAGGGTCCATGTGCAGGCACTGGGCGGGGGACAGCCGATGGTTGCGCGTACAGAATTAAGACCACCATCAGTGCGGGGGCGCCCACACTTGAGCTAGTGCACTGGTTGGAAGTTTGTGTCCCTGCTTTTCCCGAGGTCTGAGCGTGCAGAGGT
The DNA here is from genome assembly GCF_021613505.1 of Equus quagga. Lineage (NCBI taxonomy): Eukaryota > Metazoa > Chordata > Mammalia > Perissodactyla > Equidae > Equus > Equus quagga. Next base: position 113,408,824 of record NC_060275.1, read on the forward strand.
AAGGAGCAGAAGTGACCCGGTGGGCGACTGGGCAGTGGGAGAGTCGGGACCCCTACCCAACACCTCCGGAATGTGCGCGGTGGAGATCTGTGCATGCACCCGGCGCGCGGCCAGGCTCGCATCGTCGCGGGTAAGGGGCGGGGGTCCTGGTGCTCCGGGCTTCGCAGTCCCGTAGCAGCTGCTTCACAGATCTTCCGATCTCGCAGCCCCGCGCGCTGGGGCAGGTTTTTCTCTGTGAGTTACAGAGGTTTTGCTGCGCGCGTGAGAAACCGGGAGGTAGTGGGACTTGGGCTCAACTCCGCCAAGCGCCTTGGTTAATGAGGGAGACAGGCTGGGGGCCCCCCTGAACCCCGCGGCCGAGGATGCAGAGGCCTGGGGAACCCGATGGGCTGCAGCCAGGCGAGCCCTTTCCGCGGGCATCTCCCCGCCGCTCCACGGATTTTGCATTCCCTAGCTCTGGGTTTCGGGGCCGGAGGTAGATCTGGGCCCCAGAAGGGAACCGACGCGGAGGAGTGATGGCCCCGGGATCACTCCCTGCGGCGCCCAGTGCCCGGCCTAGAACAGTCAGATCCCGATTCCCGGGGCTTTGGCGGGAAGCGAGTTTCGCTCCTCGCCCTTTCCTGGCTTTTGTACCTGGATGCGGCTGCTGCGAGTTGGGATTTAACTTTCCTGTGCCTACGGCGTCCCGGGGATCCCCGGCAGGGGGCGCTCAGAGCGAGCGCTGGAAGTGGGAGAGAGGCTGCTAGCAGCAGTTACCCTCTCCTGGGTGAGTGGGTGGGGGTCTTAGTCAGCAAACAGCAGGACCAGGCAGATCTTGGCAATAATTTCATTGGGATGGAGGGTGGGAGTAGCTGATCTGTTGACCAGAGGGAGCTGTCAGCCTTGCAAGAAAGGTGGTTGCCAACACACAAGTCCTCTAAATAGAAAGGTTCCTTCCAGAGACAAACGTATCCCAGCAAACTATTCCAGTCTGTTCATCTGTCTTCCTCCCTGTGACTATTGTATTTACTCAGAAAGAAATGGAAATCGAGGGAGGATACTGGGAGTTATGTTTAAGAATGACGTAGAAGTTCTGCTCCTCAGGAGCACATTAGTTACAATGCCAGGAGTTACAAATGATTGTTGCATCTTGATTTTAAGAGAAACAATCGTATGTCACCGTTAGCTTATCCAGAAGAGCTCTGTCATAATGGCCAGCAGATATGTTGTTAATTATAGAGTTAATCTTTCCTAAGGAGACACAGAGGGAGAAAAAGAGATTTTTACCAGGGAAGATTTTTAATGCCTAATTAGGCTTGCTAAATTAATTGCTAATTAATGCCAGCTTCATTATTGAAGAGAGGGTAAAGTTTATCATGCACTATTTTTGTTGTTGTTGTTGAGGAAGATTGGCCCTGAGCTAACATGTGTACCGATCTTCCTCTGTTTTTTTATATGTGGGACACTGCCACAGCGTGGCTTGATGAGCAGTGTGTAGATCCCTGCCCAGGATCCGAACCCATGAACCCTGGGTGGCCAAGCAGAGCCAGTGAACTTAACCACTAGGCCACCAGGCTGGCCCCTATCAAGCACTATTTTGAGTTACCAGTTCACAATTTCAGTTAAAGCAGAGAATATCTTAAGTTGTATATCACCTAAATAACTCTTCTTATCTATGCCTGTGTTTACCCCAAAGGAAACATGGATTTTTTTACCCCCCCCAAAGATTTTTGTCCATGTTTGTTTTTAATGAAAAAGCAGTCTGAAATGTAATTGTTTGGGCAACTTGAAACACAGATTTCTTTTTCCTTGAGTTTCTTTCTTGTAAAAGCTTGGCCCTGAAGTAACAACTCCTCTGCAGTGTTGTGTGGTGACACTCGTCATCTGCATACTCATGCAACCACGGGTGATGAATGGTACCTGTGTGTACATGCTTTCAGCCTTTAAGGACTTTTCTTAACAGGGAGAATATGGACGTGGCAAATCATTTTCTGCCTTTTGTGAATTGCTTTAACTTATTTGGCTGTTTTAATGACAAACAGCTGCAAGATCCCTGCTGAGAGCAAAGACTTTGGTCTCCTGGGTGGTAAAGCTTGTGTCTGTCCAAAAGAAGTTGCTGAGATGTTCAAAACTGGTAAAAATAATCCTGTGTTCTTCGCTGCCATTTCCTTTTAAAAGGATTTCTTCACACGTCTGGACAGAGTGAAACAGAAACACATAGCGCAGTGGCTGGTAAAAGTTCTTGGTAACGGGACCATAGTGAATATATATGCACATTCGTGCTAACTTTTGCTTAAGTTTTAGAGGATTCATAGACGTTCTGAAGCCCCTTCCATGGCTTTGCCATGAGAAATCTTTCTTCATAGTCTTCTCAGGGACAAATGTTAAAACCAATAAACTTTTCTCTATACCAATTGCTCAAAATAACAGATGCCACTCCTTGAGACTATGTCAAATGCTAATAACGTTAGAGCTGTTTAACTGAGTCACTGCATAGTTTTTATAAACTTGGTGATTATTTTTAATGAACCCAAATATCCTTTTCTGTCTGGTTATAAAGTCATGGAAATGGAGACTTTGCTTCTGGTACACATACAGGAAAGTGAGGGAGAGGGGAACAGATTTTGCTAAATATCCAGGCAAAGGTATCAAGGCGCTCCATTATGTAAGCAGGCAGCCGTGAACTCTAGGGTTAACTAAGATTAGACACTAATCCCAAAGGAGAGGTTTGGATCACAAATCATGGAGTTTGCAAGATAGAACAAATTAATTAGTTTATGATATATCTAAGTCAAGGAATCCATTTTTGTAGTAGTACACGTAGGAGTATTTGAGCAAAGTAGTTCCACATCCTGCAGTAAATCCTCTGTAATTCTTGATTCTAAAATTATACCAAATTTGTATTTAAAAATGCTTCTGAAATTGTTGCTATAGTTACCCAGACAAATTGCTTAAGGTATAATTATAACACTAAGGTGACAAGTTTTTATGTTTAATGTTAAATAATTTTTAAACTGTAAATTGCCATGTCTAACAAATTGAGTTACACCAAAGTGCGAAGTGTGTAATCTGGAACCTTGTAGGTTTCTGTCCACCTGCGGCCGTTTGAAAATTTATGCAGAGAAGGTGAACTATTTTCTGCAGTCCTAAGATGAGTATATGTAAGTGCTTTGTTTATACTGTCCTTGAGTACTGTTGTTGACGACATGGACATTTTCATGTATGTTCCCAGCAACCTTTTTAAATTGAGATGCAGAAATTTTGTTGAACATTACTGGGTTTTATCACTCTGTTTCCTGCCTTGTAGAAGTGGCCTGCCATAGAGAGGGGGCAGTCTGCTGTCTAATTCCTGCACATGTTGGTAGGGTCCTAAAGATAAATTCAACAGGTGAGAAGTAGCTCGTTGGAAAGCAGCACTTCGAAGAGGCAGCTTTTGGTATTCTTGGTAAATATCTTGCTTTTTTCTTTGATGAATTTGTATGGTATGGGTTATCTAGATATATAGAATCAATCAATTTCTAACAGCAAGAAAAACAATTACAGTAAGCTAAAATATACATAGATAAGCTTTTCACTTTCAATGAATCTAACTGAAACTTGTTTTAATTCACAATTTAAGCCAAACAGAACAAAGCAAATTAAGACTTGATCCAAGGGAAAGTGGTGTATAATAAGTAATTTGTTATAACATAGTGGCATTGACAGAATTAATCTTTGCTGTCTAAAAGGTTCTAGAGCTAAGGAGACCTGGCTCCAAATTTTATGGAGTATTTTGAAGCCAGGCAACTTCAAAGACAACTTATATTTCACCCGGGGCGTGACATTTAAAATAGATTTAACCCAACAGTGGGCTCAAGAAAACAGAAAATTTTCCCAAAGGATTTGCTATTGTCGTCTTTTCCTTTTTTTTAGTCCAAGGTTAATGGTTGTTTGACGAGAGCAAAGATGAACACACTTTATTTTCCTTTCCTAAGTTTTAAAATATGTTGGCATAGTACTGTTTGGATTTGGAAAAAATAAAATTCTGTTCTTTACTCTTTTTGCCACGTACACTAGAATTGGTTTCCTGATTAATATTGAAAAACACTGTATTTCAAAAAAGAATAAATTTTCTAGGACGTGAATTTCTTTTATTTTTGGGAGACCGTGAACTCACTAATCTTTTATTGTCCCATCTTTCATTCATTATTTGTCGCTATGTCTCTGTGGAACTGGTTAACCTGGAGTTCATGTAGAATGATGAGGAAGTATACACTGGAACAATTTTATTTTATGTTGTATTTTTATGTACATTTGAGAGTAGATCACATTACTGCAATAGGTAATTCAATTACAGATATGTATGATAAATAACCAGGAGAGTGATGCTGTCAGGAGCCAACTCTACTGAAGAAATAATACTGTATTTGCTGAGATGTGAAATTAAATAAGTTCTAGGCAAGTGACAATCAGAATGGAGCAAGGACAAATTGTTCACAAGAAATAGTGCCTCTTTCAATCCATTCAAATTCACCCAACATTTGGCAATGATATATGATGTGCCTATGCAAAGAAAAGCAGAGTCAAAAAAAAGTAATAAGAAAAATTGTGCTAAGCAGTTTCCCGTGAGTGGTCTGCAAAATCATAAAATGGCTAGGGTTTGGCTGAAACTTCCCTGCAGAGATGGGTTCTTCACAAACTGATTCCAAATAAAATCCCTCACGAAAACGTCTGTTTTTTAAAACATCTGGAGATGGGACACATCTCAGAGAGGGCTTCCAAAGCCATTCTCGGCCAGCCACCAAGGATGCAGCTGTCCAGCTGCCAGGACCACGCGGGCATGCTGTGGAAAGAGCGCATCAGAGGCCAGGGACATTTATGGGTGGGCATCCTGCATCAGTTGGATTTCAGAATCACACCTGGCTTCCGTGATTCCTTTTACAGGATTGAGATTTAGATCTGCCGTAAAACTTTACCGCTTGTAAAGCTGAAAACATTGTTTGTAACTGGTGACATAAACCAAAGATAATTGCTCAGATGTGCAACTTCCTTTGTCCAGCAAATATTGTAATTAAGCCACTGTTCATGCCAGCTAACCTATAAGTATGAATTAAATAGGATTTGCTTCTAAGACGACTGTTAGGTAAATTCCTGTTATATTCTAGCTGCAGACTTGACTTTAGAAAGTTAATTTTGGGAAAGCTGGGTAGGATGATTACCAGAAGCCCAAAATTGGGCAGGGCAGTTTGTAGAGGCCTCAACCTTGAATGAAGCACTCACTGGCATCAGAGAGGTCCCAAAGGCACAGGCCTGCCCGCTGTGCTGGAGAGATGTCAGCAGTGGGGGACGGATTGCTGGCCAGAGTCGGGCAGCTGGAGAGGGGTGGTGTGGGCAGCAGCAACTGACAGTAGCACATCTGTCCCTGTGTGACTCAGGGTGTTGGACAGAGGTCCTCTGAGGTCCCGGCACAGAGCATGTGGGTGGAGTATGTGGATAGACTTGGAGATGGCCAAGTGTCCATGGTGGGTCAGAGTCCCATGTCTGCATCGGGTCTGTGGGTCCTTACAGAGCCAGGTCCTCAAGAAAGGGGGGGTAGAGACAGCAGGCGCTGGAGGGCTTCTCTACAAGGTGGCTAGGATGTTTGGTTACCAAGGTAGGGCCCCAGGAATGATAACATGAAACCCATTACTGGAGTATATTGTGATGTGGAGAACAGGTTGAGGGAACAAGACAGAGGTCTGTGAGTTTGGTAGAATGTGCAGTTGTGGAACCAAGCAAGCAGGACTAGCTGCTTGCCACGGTGGGTCCAAAGCTGGTCAGATCTCTGCTGTGTAATGCAGATGGGTCCTTGGGTCTGGGACCTGCAGTGGGGACTTAACTGGTTCGACTTGAGGGGCGAGGGGGTAGATGTGCCCCTGAGGCTGGGAAGTGGGGAGAGTCTTGTATGATCGTGGCTCTCTGGCTTGCTTTAGCCCTGCCACTGTTCCTCCCTTCTGACTCCAGCTCCTCCAGCCTCCTTTCCAGCCTTTGCCGAGTGAGTTCTCTTCTTTCTGCTTGGATTGCTTGCCCTCCACTTTCCCGGAAGGCTCACTGCTTCCAGATCTTGCTGCTTTGAGGGCTTTTGCTCAAGTGTCCCCTCTTCAGAAAGCCCCCTCAAATCACACTGTCTAGACTGCATTCCCTCCTTCTGTCCTCTCTCTTCCCTCAGCCTTCTTTTTCCTCTTTGTGGCATTCTGCAGCAGCCCACCACACTGTATTCATTTCTTAAAGGCTTTCACCCACAGAGAATGTCCACTTAGGAGCAGAAGATGCTACTTTGTCCTTTGGTGTATCTCCCTTGCCTAGACAGTGCCTGGTGCGTGCGCTGGCCTCAGTCCATCTGTGATGAGTGAATGAGTCAGTAAATGCCTTTATGCAGCATATAAATAGTATAGACTACAATATAGTATTCTAGATAAGGGACTGGGCTTGAACAAGACTTTTCAGGGCTAACTATCAAAGCTAAACACTATTTATTTTCTTTACGTGGAGAAAAATGTTTCAAGTACCCCCAAAGTGATTTATTAGCATAGTCTTGAAATGCAAATATCTTTGTAAGCCAAAGATTATGTACTTCATATATCCTAATGCAGGGCCATTTGCCTAATAAGTAAATGCCTGTTAAATGAATTGATGACCTTGCTTGACTTGGAAATTAGCATAGAAACACTTTAAGTGTATTAGAACATTTTATGTATGTTAAAACAAAAAAAATTGAAATTCAGGGATGTTGTCTACTTATTTAAAACAGCACCTTTCCCCTCCTGCCCCCCATCCCCGCCACAAAAATTCCAGGGAAGATATTGTATCTTCATTACATATTTTCACACATTACCGAAATTTTAGAAATTCTAGACTATTTTAGAAATATGGCAGGCTTTCTTATTTTATTTCTGAGATTACGCCAATAAGCCTTGTGACTTAGCTGGATTTATAGTTTAATAAGCTGAAACAGTTGAGTGGATAAACAGAATGTGGTATAGCCATGCAGTGGACTAGTATTCAGCAGTAAAATGAATGAACTCTTGATATATGCTGTAATATGTGTGAACTTCAAAACATTATGCTCAGTGAAAGAAGCCAGTCACAAAAGACCACATATCATATGATTCCATTTATATGAAATGTCTAGGAAAAGTAAACCTATGAAGACAGAAAGCAGCTTAGTGGTTGCCTGGGGCTGGGGACGGGAATGAGAAGAACTGCAAATGGGCAGGGTTGTGGAGGTGGACACCCAACTCTGTACATTTACTAAGAATAATTGAATTGTGCACTTACAATTTTATGGTATGTAACTTACACCTCAATATACTTGTTTAAAAAGAAAAAGAAACCTGAGACATAATCTCTAAAGTTAGAGTACGTTAAACCGTCAGTGGCCTAAACCAATCCTGCTGCGTTTACTGGGAATTGTGGCCCGTTTCTGTGACTTTCACAAAGGCTGGTGCTAGGCCACTGGATGCCGAGATGAGCAGCATTTCTTTGATGCTGAGGAACTTCCCGGGATGTGTATCTGAGCTCTGATCTCTGTTAGGAAACTGAGCAACCCAGGTTGTTTCCAGATGAGACCACAGAACTGAATTAAATCAATCCATTAAACCAGTCAGCCAGCCTAGCTGCTCAGTGTTCAGTGCACCCCAATTCCCAGTCTGTCTGTTGGAGTACACTTTGCTTCTGCCGCTTTTATTGTTGCATAGGCAGTGTGCTATGGGACATCTTTGAAAACACAGAATTCCTGGTCTTGTTAGCGCTGCAGGGTCTAGAACTCCCAGAGTCTCGCTTTGCTCACCAAATGATGCTGCTTTCTCGTGATGGGGAAAAAGTTCTTGAAGCCTGCTTCTGTGACCTTGTACACTTTCATAGCAGGACATTGCTTCAGCTGGTGAGGCAGGTATTTCTAACAGCCAGACCCCCTGGTAGGATGCAGATTTTTAAATGCCCAGAGCCTGACCACTTATGGCGGGGGGCGGGGGAAGGGAGTGTGCTTTTTTTCCCTCCTTAGAAGGAAAAAAGTCATAAAATTGCTCCTAGCTCTTTCTGTTCTGCTTTGACATGTTTTGCAGTTAAAGCACAAGCTGAAATTAGGTTATGGGTAGAGATACATAGGAATTGCCTGTAATTTCCTTGCTCTTCGACTGCTGTCTCTGGGTGGAAGTGAATGTCTTTAGCTCTTCCCTCTTGTTTATTGCGACTTCCATCTGTTTAGTGTGTTAGAATCCTCTCTGCCTCCTGCCACGGGGCTTCCTCAGCTCTCTCGGCACCTCGCTCTCCCCACACCAGTTGGTTTCCACATGGTGACTTTCCGTGGGTGTGTTTATTTTGGCACAGAGGGTCTGAGCTCCAGATACGCTCAGCATGGCTTTCTGGGGCTGACTGGGACCCACTGGCCTTGAGAGCTCATATGCATCTCTCCATTAGTAATACAGTATTTTTATCCATTTCTGTGATGTTTTGGGCAAGCATTTTTTAACAGTGTTTAATTTCTTCAGCCCTTGTAGTTGTATGTAAAAACTGAGATTGCTAAGAGTTTTAAAACCTAATGCCATAGTTTAATTGACCTCTTACCCATGTTGTTTCTGACTTGCTCACTCTGAATTTGCCTCCTCCCAAACTTACAGCCTAACCTAGACACAAACTGAGTAAAATTTATCAAATGACCATGTTTTTCTATTACCAGTCCTAAAGTATTACTCAGCCTTGGTGACTGGTAAGAAATTATTTATGAGATTGCATTAATATTTCCTTCTGCTTATTAGATGGCAAAGGAGTGGGTGATATTTTTATTTTTGATGTCACTTTTGATGATTTTAATTGGTCAATAAAATACTGTTTAGGTGGGTACTTTTTTGTGGTTGTTTTCGTTCATTTTTGGTGAACTAGTGTTCTCCAGAGTTCAAGGATAACTACTTAGGCACTCTCTTAAACAGATTGACAGCTTATCTGATTAGAGAAATTTCCATGTTGCCTTCAAAACAGATATTTAGTTTTGAAACACAAGGAATAAGAAAATGATGCAATTTTCTTTTGTTTTATGACCTCCTTTAGAGTAGTTGTTGGTTTGTATTGGATTTGATAGCTGGAGTTGATCTAATTAAAGTAACATGTAGTATTACGTACAGAATTATGTGAAGACATTGTCCTAAGTGGGGAAAATGTGTTAGACCATTAGTTTTCATGATTTTTACTTTTTTCTAACCATTTCCTTTTCTGGAAAGCATCCAGATGTTAACACCAAATATTGATTTTGGACACTCGAATATGTGTAGGATCCTGACTTTACTCTGGCAGGATGAACACAGGGGAGAACTTTGAATATCCACATCCCAGCCAGGGCGGGAGAATATGTTCACTCCCTTCCAGCTGCTGGCGTCTCCTGACCTCTTGTCGTTCTGAAGTTTAAAATCAGAGGATCTTTGGCAACATGTCAGCCAAGGAAAACTCCTTTAAAGTTTGAGCTAAGAGTTAAAGGTTAGGCATTGTATTTATTGGAGTTTAATATTTCTGGGCTGTAAATATGGAAGAAAGATCATGTTGTACAGAGCAGGAGTCCAGTGCCCAGATGTTGAGCCTTTGCACAGGGTAAGGTGACCAGATGTCCCGTGTGGAAATGCGAATGCTGGCCTGTGGTTTCCTGTCCTTTCTGACAGTGCTGCTCCTCAAACGTCCTTTAATGCCTTCTTTTTCCCCATCAGAGGAATTCTCCTTTTTGCCTCCTTATCATGATCCCCCTTGCTAATCCAGCAACCTTTAATTGTTTTGTTCCACTTTCACTAGAAATTTTTGAGTCAAACCAAGCTCGAAACAGACGTCTTCTAACTGAACTTTTAGTGTCTAACAAGACCTAGCTCACTCTCTTTGCCCTCCTTTCTCTGTTTCAACTCTCTCCCATGTTAAAAGGAGGTTTGCTGGGTTTTGCATCCTGTGTCTGATACTGCCTGGTGTCTCTAGTACTTGGCTCTTTGCTGCGGGGTTTCAGAGTTGCTACTGAGATGACAGGGACCACGTTGGACAGGTTCTTTTGCCCAGAGTCTTGTTCCTGGGGTGCTTCATGTTGGCTCTTATAGACAGGTATATGACAGGAATGTGAAGGCTATTTAGTTCCATCCCATTTGCTTCACATTTGATGATGCTCTCAAGCTGTGAAGAGCACGCATCTGCTTATCAGGTAACTCTCTTTGAGGAGAAAACTACTTGCAGCAAGTGGCCATGATAGAAGAGTCTTGGTCATGATAGATAAGAGCAGAAGCCTTGGGGCTGTGCTTCTCAGAGCCCTCTCTCTTCTCTACCTTTGAATCACTCTCATTTCCTTGGCCCTGGTCACACCACAAGGGTGGTGCTGGGCAGGTGGGGATATCTGAACCCATGTGCTTGAGTTGCAAGTATTTCCCACTCTCCCTATCCACCTCCATTTTTTTTTTACAATGCACATCTTAAACTAGTACTTTTCTTCAGCTTTCTATACTTAAAAATGCCACCCTGCATGTAAATTGCGCAGTGGTTGTAGGGTGTGGCTGCGGGGTAGAGATGGGGAGGTAGGAGAGGGAACCTCTGTGTGGAGCTCTGCAAGTCCAGGCAGTGCATATTGGCTGTCTCGGCTTTCCAAGCTCTCCAGAGCACGCCTGGAGCCAAACTTGCTCTCCATCTTCCAGCAGTGATGGAATTCCCAGGTCCTATCACCAGTCTGTGAAAAGAAATCATTCAGGAAACTGCAAGCTGGCGAGTAAGAATTGCAAAGATTCATTCACTGGAAAGCTTACACCTGCAAATGTTATTTAACTTTGGACAGTTTCTCCAGGCCCACCTGCTGGGTTTCTGTCTCATCGAGGTTTATCTCGGAACAGAGGAAAGCCCGTGAAGATTCCCAGTGGAGATCTTATGGGACACATCCCAGAGATGATATTAGCAAAAGGGCCTTCAGGGTGTCCCACACCTCACTCATCCCTGACCTAAGAATCTGTGTAGTAAGGTCACATTTCTAGAACTTCATGGAGTAACTGTAAATGATTGGACTTTAGTGGCTAAAACTATAAACTGTGGTTTATATGTGGAAGATAGTTTATATCTTCTCAGTGGTCAGACACCCTATGAATGAAAATGCCTTGAAGACATTTTTTAGAGGAGAATCTCTTGATGAATTAATTGTTTATTGAGGTAGGCTCAAGAAAACTAATGCTTTGAACTTGGACCATGGCTAGAAGGAAGATTGACTTGCCCAACGTGAGGAGCAGAATGGAGAGGGTAGCACAACTTAAGTTTTTGATTAGGAAGAAGGGTATTTCTCAATGTCTACATAGTATTTAAAAGGAGCTTTTTTTCTCATATAATGGAAATTAGAACAGAAAATCATGCACTCCAGATTCAAACACAGTTTAGAAGTTCATTTGATTTCTTTGTTGTGGCTGGTGGAGGGGAGTAGTAGAGGCTTTGGAGTGAGTTTGGGAAAGAGAACTCCTGATAAGTATTCTTCATTTGGTCTTTGTGACCCTCAGCTTGTTGATAATCTTTCAGAAAATCTCAGTTTTCCTTCTAGTGGCCAATTGCTCTGCACTCTTCTCTCAAGAGGGAAAAGAATCGTCTTGAGCTCTCAGCCAGTGAGTATAGATTAGAGGAGAAATGCAGTAAGGTGCGGGTCTTGTTATCTAATTCCCCAAAGTGTTCCGCTACATACCACCCAGATCCTTGTCCTCTTTCTGAACCCTCAGCTCCATCTGCGAGTTGGTTTGGGGTCGACATGAAGGAGGGACGCAGAAAGGAAAGGATCACCCTGAATAATCGTGACTGCTCTGCGCTCCAGAGAATGTTGGTTCCATTTAGTCTCTTTTTCTTTTATAAAGTCGACAGTGGCTTTTTCTTTCCTCCTCTTGCATCTGAGACAGTAATCATTTTTTTGGCAAAAGCAGTTAACAGCTCCTATCCTTCCCATCTTAGTGAGTTTGGGATCTGCGGAAGAGCCACATCACGACATGGTTTGGCATGGGAACGCAGCTCCCATGGCCTGGAACGCTGGCTGACTGGCCCCTTGGGGTGGGCACCCCTGTGGCCCATAAAACGCAGCTACCAGTTCACCTCCCAGGATCCGTAATCAAGAGTCTCCTTAATTACTGGCAGTAGCGCATGAACTTTAATGCAGTTTTGGATTTGTCTCTAAGTGCCTTTCAGTGGCTTTAAGTTTTTGTTTTTTAATTAAAAGAGTATGTTCCCTGAAGAACTGGCTTTGGGGTCCAGATTTCCTGCCTTGAGGTTGTAGGAGACAGCACTAAGTGGGAAGAATAAGGATTGTGATTGGGGGCTTGTCAAAATCATCATTAAGAGATATATTAGTGGTTACCAGAGGAGAAGGGGGCTTGGGGGGAGTGGGCGAAAGGGATAAAGGGGTACTTATGTATGGTGATGGATAAAAATTAGACTCCTGGGGGTGAGCACGATGAAGTGTATTCAGAAATTGATAAAGAATAATGTCCACCCGAAATTATACAGTGTTATAAACCATTATAGTCCTAATGAGATTGCTTGGGGAAAAAGTAAAAGAGACCTGGACAAAGGGTACAATTAGCGAATGGCTCAGGATGAAGACTGATGTGGGAGATCCCCAGGGCAAGTGGCCTTTGTGGGTTCTTTTTTAATTGCACTTTTGAGTGAACACAGGGTTGGTAACCAGGTTTAATTATTCCTGCAGGGGTAAATTTATGAAAACAAATCAAAAGCATGTTAGGGAAGGCTTCTGGCCTGAAAGTGTATAGGTTGCTTGTGTTTATCTTTGTTCCTCTTCAGGTGAGGGCCACTGTGTCTTTTGAAACCTAACTGTTATGATTGACTTTGACTTCTGCCAGTTAGCCATTTTCCTGATAATGGCATTGTGATCCAGATATATTACAGTTTATGTCAGATATAAAAGCCCCTGTTGAAGGGGACCATCAGTGCCACCCAAATCCATCTCTTGTCTTTCCTATCTGTGGGAAGAAAAAGATTTAGTAGATGTCTTTATATGAGAATTTGGAGTTAGACTTTTAAGAATGAGTCAAAAGCTAAAGGAATTCCTTTAAAGACATAATTAGGGGCACATATGAAACTTGTAAAATAGGCAAGGTTGAAACGCTTTGCTTTTCTGGGCAAATGGGAGATTGTTAGCCGTTTCCTTTTCCCACATTAGCTTCCAAATGATTAATTGGATTTATTTAATTAAATGCTCCACTTTTAAAAGGAGTGGAAGCCCAGGGAGTATTCTGAAAATAGTATCAATTGTTTTGTATTGATCTACGATATACGACATGGCTTGCTTATACTTAGAGAAAAGACTGTCAATTCTATATTCATAATCTTTTTAAAATTATTATTTAACTATTGGTTCTAATGTGAAAAATATTTTTTAAAAATCTTATGGACAATCCCAAAAATTCCCTATCATGAAATTCTTCTCCTTTACTGCATTCCAGAGGAGCAAGCCAGTATTGAAAGTGGAAGCACATTGTTGTTGCTGCCATAGCAAGTTGAAATGTTTGGAGAGGTAGCTAGGCTATTTTTCATGAGTTCACGTGTGTCCTGTGGTGACCAATTTCTAATGATCCAAAATTAGTCATGGGATCTTGGACGTGACTGTGCTAAGAACTCAGACAATTGGCATATTCAACATCTTTGAATTGTTACCTTAAATCTAACACTATGATTGATTGCTTTGGTCAAACAATATATCATTCTTTGGAGAAAACAAAAGGATAACCTCTAATTGTGAACAAAGAGATCAGAAACTATGGAGTTTGTGCTATACAACATGAGTGCTGAATAAAATTGGGAGCAGTTTCAGGCTGTTGGAAGATGACAGTCTCTTGGTGATGAGGACAGTTGACTAACTAACAGGGACATTTTTATTATATTTGTAGGGGCATAAAGGAGAACAGCAGAGATTTTTTTCTTCTTTTGTTTTGTTTACATGAAAAGAAGGTCAAAGGAGAAGGTTGACTGGACTCCCAGGCCAGGAAAGGCTTGGTTATCACAGTGGCCTTTCCTCTGTGGAAAAAAGAAGAGGAGTTGCAGTTACACATGTTCCCCCCAATCATCCTAGAGACAGATGACCAGTTCACTTTGAAAGGATTGTGTTTACATTTCCCCATGTCTAGAGAAACACTTTGTTATTAAATATGTGCCCAGCATACAATTGTCCTTTTCAGTGTTCATTGATTACTGTTTTTCCCTAAGGTTTTTTTGTTTGCTTGTAAAGTAATCCATAGTTTACAAAAGGATGGGCTAATTTTAATTTTTAATAGCTTTATTCTGACAAACCTTTTTTGTTGTCTTAATTCAACTTGATGTGGCAAACAGGAAGTGGATTGATTCAAAGGAAGAGAAATGCATTTGGTTGAGTCATAGCGTCTTATTTGTTGAATGTTGACTGCCTCCTAATTGGTATAACCATTCCATAGGATTCTGGAATTTGGAAGACACCATTGAGGCTGTCCAATGAATGCCATGGTCTGCATGCAGGGCCTTTTCTAAACCCTCATAGGGAGATGGTGATGTATTATGCTCTTAAAGAGGGGCTCACATAGGGTCTCCGTGTTAACGTGGGTCATTCATTTTTACTGTAGTCCAGAGGAACACAAGGGTGAAAGATGACATTGGTCGTCCAAGAAGTGTTTACTGGAAACTTCCTCTGTGCTAGACCCCAGGCCCTGCCCTGGGAATATAGCATGTAGAGGACAGAGATGGTTTCTGCTCTCTTGGTGACTGTTTTCCAGCTGGATGTTCCTTATCTTAGCATGGATGCCATTCTTCTCCAGTGTTTCTCCACAACCTGAACCGATGCTTCAGGTGCAGTCAAACCCTGAGGATTCTCTAGGGCCTCAAGCCAGGATGGTGATGTTGGTGGGTGGGAGGAAGAGTTGGGCATAGGAACAATTGGAAAAGTTCCCCTGTTTCCACACCCTCCAGGCAGGTCTTCCTCACTTGCTGGGACTAAAGGGAGTGGTGGAGGTATGGAAGGTGGTACCCCGCTAGCACAGACACATGGTTGGTTCCTGGCCCAGGGCTCAGCGTGCATAGCCACACCCATCAGAGCACATGCAGCCAGGATATGACGTTTTCAGTTGTAGTTCTCTATGAGCAGATAGGGCCTGCAAATCAGAAATGGCTTCAAGATTGCTCAGGAGAAGATAGAATTGTTCATAGGCTTCCTTTTCAGGATCATAGAAAAGTTTGCAGTCTGCTTCATCTCCTTGGGATGGCTCAGAGCCATTACTCTTGAGGGAGCTGGATGCTGAGACCTCTCTATGTTGAGCTCACTCTCTCTCATGGCCCCAAATGGGCAATATGTCTCTTGGTGTTTTTTAGGGATAAAAATCATATAATCCGCCTTTGTTGCAGGCCTGTGTTTTCCACTGTCTATTGTACTTTGTAGTTATGATAGAGAAGCCAACCTTTCCTGAAATTGAAGAACCTCAGGATGAAAAGGAGAATTGGCACTGGAGCATCAGAATGAAGCTGCTTAAGACGACTCCTGATGAGCCTTCCCTGCTGGGACCACATCCTCCTGCCTCTCACTGATTTCCTAGCCCCTTAGCACAGAGTCCAGGTTGAAGCAAACGCCCCTTTTTAGCTTGATTCCAGCATGTTGGTCAAGATTCCCTAGTTAGACCGTGTGCTTCCGGAGAAGGATCATTTCTCTGTTGTATAAGCCTTCTGTGAATCCTAAACGCTCCTTTTGTCTGAGTTGAGCCGTCATCAGTGGGTTTACATGACGTCAGAATGCCAAAGACTTCAAGACTTCAAGGACTTCAGTTTCTCAAATTGTGTGCAAATGCAATCGATTCATCATTTCTCATTACGTCGGTGTTTGTGAACCGCAAGAGTTAACTTTGTCCTTTGATGTGAACCTGAGAGAGAAGCCACTTGTTTGGGCATAAGTGTTGGCAAATATTTTGGAAATAAAGAAGAGAATATTATAAGGGAGCTTTTTTTTTTTATCCCAGAGTGTTGTTTGAGACTTGAAGAGTTTATAAATTATGTGTATTGTTTCCTTTTGGATGTTTAATTTGGGTAAATATGTTTGTTACGATTATCCATCAAGTTATATGCAGCCGTGAAAGACTCTACACATAAAAAATGTGGCTACTGGTGTTAATGGGAATATCTGAAGTCTTCCACCAGCACCTGCAGCCCTGTGTGAACTTGAATTTTCTTTTTAACATGTGGTCTATCCCTTCATGGCATAACTCAACACAACCAAGAGTTGCTGACTTTACTCATGACACACATCTCTAGAAACACGAGTCTAGGAAAGCTGGTGAATGCAGAGATGAAGAACAGCAAGGGAGATTATGACTAAATGCCTCGTGCTAACAAATGCCCCTGAGCCCTCTCTCTGTCTTCCCAACCATCTTCTTTTTTTGGGGGGGGGGAAGATTAGCCTTGAACTAACATCTGCCACCAGTCCTCTTTTTGCTGAGGAAGACTGGTCATGAGCTAACATCCATGCCCATCGTCCTCTATTTTATATGTGGGTCACCTGCCGCAGCTTGGCTTGACAAGCGGTGCATAAGTCCGAACCCGGGATCTGAACTGGTGAACCCCAGGCTGCTGAAGCAGAACCTGCGAACTTAACCACTGCGTGACCAGGCTGGCCCCCCAACCCTCTTCTTGACATTGCCTTATCTTCAGAGGTGATGCTGGCC